>NC_043705.1:76397935-76437170 GCF_006229205.1 Suricata suricatta | reverse complement strand
TTTTTTAATGGTGGTGGTTATGTTTAAATGAAGTTGCTTTTACAACACCAAAGACTTAATCATCCATTTCCTACATAAAAGGTAGCTACTTTTTTGCATGGACCTCAAGTATATTGTAGTAGAGGTGGAATTTAAGGAAAGGTATTAAGCAGGCTGTGTTTTAGCTTATGGGCAAGTAATAAATTGTATCATCTATCTTGAATGTATCATAGATAAGCTGCTATATAACAATTGCCACTTCAGATAGCTACGAAATTAGGTGATTAACTAGTTGTTACTTAACCTTCTAATTTCTGTATAAGTCTAATTACATGAAATAGAAGTTGGGGTTTTGATTTTTTCCTTTGCTTTTCTGCTTGGAGTGTCATTGTAACTACTGTATTGTAAATGATGGAAAATAATTGCATATGTTAATAAATTGTGTTATATTCCAAAAAAAATAAAAATAAAAATAATTTTTGAAAAAGACATTTAGATGCAAGTTGTCTAATTCATGATATAATTACAGGAGTTATTTAGTTCTCAATTTTCCTGCCAGTAAGAGTAGGAGAGTTGAAGAATTAGATGATATTCATTAGGAGAAGCAAGCAGCATCAATCCTAAGAATAAATCGGCATTGGAATAAAGTTTGCACACACAGTTCTGCCACTTAATGGCTCTGTGACTTTGGCATATTAATTTTATGATCTAAGCTTAAGTTTCATTTGTTTAAAAAATATTTATTTTTGAGAGAAAAGTGTGAACAGTGGAGGGGCAGAGAGGGAGAGGAGGACAGAGGATCCAAAGCAGGCTCAGCACTGATACTAGGGAGCCTGATGTGGGGCTTGAACTCCTGAATTGAACCATGAGATCATGACCTGAGCTGAAGTCAGACATTCAAAGGAATGAGCTACCCAGGCGCCCCTATAGTTTTATTATTTTTAAGTAGTAATAGTGCCTTCTGTCTCTTAAAGAGATGTATTGAATGCTTAATGAATAACATCCTTTAAAAGTTAGTACTGTCTGGGATATAATTTAGAGTAAGTGATATTTATTATCACTTGTTATTTTTACTCTGTATCATTTCATTTATAATATAAATTTTTTAAAAATATGACCAAATCATTGACTACTCTTAACTGTAGTCCTTAAACAGGAATTTATTAGTGAATAATCCCAGCTGTTTAACATCTTCAAAAGCTGTTTAACATGACTGTAAATTCTAAACTATGTAAAATTAGATTATGTTCTAGAATCTGTCTTTTGAAGTTCTGTGTCACCAACCTAATGAACAGTGTATTTGATTATTTCAATGTTATAGAATATAAGAACATAAATGTTTGTATTTAGATGTGACTTTATTATTGTGACCTAGATGTAGAATTAAGCTGCAGATAAAACTTGTTAGCTATATGAACAGCTTAGTGATGTTCCCCAATGTTTAAAAATCATATCCTACAGGCAAGGTCATTCAAACAGTCATATCCTACAGGCAAGGTCATTCAAACAGTACTCAAGAGGACACTTTAAAATTCATTCATTTTGGTGGGGACTGTATGTTGTTAATGCTCTTAAAAATCAGATATTTCTCACATAAGTACGAAATATTTTTAAAACCTAGGTTGGCTGCCTATCAATACTCATCTTTTTAGATCAAGTCTCTTTTGTACTAGCCAGTGCCACCTGTTAGGGTCTCAACTTTTTAAGTTAACAAGTTATTATAAAGTTACTATTGGAAGAAAATATCAAACCTACTTTTGGGGAATGTTAAAGTCAACACTCTCTTTAAAAAATTATTTATCATGGAGGAAAGACAGAAACTTGAACAAGTATCAAATGGCCTTTAGGACAAATGTAACCTACTTAATCAACAACACATTGACTAGCAGCAGCACAATGGTGCATCAACTGAACAGTCTTACGATCATGAGCCACCTATGACGTGGCTCAGAGAGACAGCCACAAGTCTGTCAATTATTTCTTCTTCCTTTTTTACTAAATTCTTTCCTCTATATATAAGACCATCAAGAGAAAGGCACTTAAAAAATATATACCAATAAAATGTATACATTTTACAGAGTGTCATTCTTAATAATGAGACAGGGAAAGGGTACAGAAGTTTTAAGTATCCTTTATTAGTTATTTATCTGTTCGGCAATGCTATAAACTGAGTGTGCGTCACCCATTCCTCGCAAATTAATTGTTGAAATCTAATCCCAGTGTGATGCTATTTGGAGGTGCAGCCTTTGGGAAGTGATAGCTATGAGTGATTAGTGCTCTTATAAAAGGGACTGTACAGAACTTCCTCTCTCCTTCCACTATGTGAGGACAAAATGAGAAAACAGCCATCTATAGAACCAAGAAGCTAGCCTTTATTAAGACACTGAATTTGCCAGCACCATGATCTTGGAATTTCCAGCTCCAGAATTGTGAGACACAAACTTCTGTGGTTTACAAGCCATCCAGTCTGTGGTAATCTATCATAGCATCCTGAAAGGACCAACGGGCATGTTTGCATAATCTCTCCTTTAAAACAGCCCTTTCAGGAAGGTATCCCTGTGTTTTTGCTATCACTGTAATCACTGAGGCACAGGTTACTAATTAGGTTAGGTTGAAGTTCCAGGAACCCAATTATGTCTCTTTTCTTCTTTCTTCCTTACTTTATTTTTTAAAAATAGGCTCCACACCCAATGTGGGGTTTGAACTCTCAACTCTGAGATCAAGAGTCAGATGTTATACTGACTGAGCCAGGTACCCCTATTTCTTAACCCTGATCCTGTGTATTTTTATAAGATATAATAATACTTATATAATCCTTCAAAAAGGATTTCATGACTGTCAGTGAGGTAGACTGAAATGTGCATAAATGTTGGTAATTAATTTTGTCAAAGACTTTTTGCATATCCATATGTATGACATTTTATAATTTTGCATTTCTCATAGATCAGTTCTATTTTACAGGTATTAAAGAGAGACTTTATAAGAATCGCATATGTACCTTTAACATACATATTCCATATTTTCACTTACTTGGGCCTGGGGAAATATTTCAAGTATATATAAGACCTACTGTATTAGATCCAATCCTCAGTAACTTAGAATGAACTGTTTAATAACCAAGCTCTTTTCTCATTTCTAATGACCCTGTTTCATCAAACTATTGTTCCTTCAGTTCTCTATCTTCTCTTGGATTCTTGCCATTCACAGTGATTTCTCCACAGTTTTCTTAGGCTCCGAAGAATGAAATATTTCCCTTGGCTATTGTCTACTTTCCATTGGAAAAGTACACTTTTCCAATACTTTTGAGTACACTCCCTAAGCCATGCATGTAAATTGGACTCATTGTAATAGGAGCTGTTAATCAAACACAGCAAAGTCAAAACCTGGAATCAAAATGTGTTCTCCTGAGAGTACTGTGCCTCTTTAAATCAGCTTCTGAAATAATGGAGAAAATCAAAAGGACTTATCACTTGATAACTATTTCAAAGCAATTATCTTTCATTTAATCAAATAATTTTGAAAATAGCTTAAATTATATGCTTGTTGTGATTTTGAAAATTACTGCTTCTCTTCAATTTATCTTTGTAGAAATCTCAAGTCTGTAACTAGGCACCATCGTATTCTAGCAACAATCTCCTACCATATTGAAATAAAACACATTTCCTTAAAGTTGTGGCACTCATTCTCAAAGAGAATGAATACTGTGATTACTTCTTCAAGGAAGGAAGTTTTGTTTTTGTTGTTGTTTTGTTTTGTTTTTTGGGGGTTTTTTTTGTTTTTTCTTTTTTTTTTTTTTAACCATTCACATACACACGCTGGTAGTATGTTTATAGATTCGTTAAAGCCATTCTTATTTTAGGTACAAAAAAAATCTTTCTAATTCCTACAATGGCCAGGAATAGAACATGGAGAAAGGGTCTTTTTAAACTATTAAAGAAATAATTTTTCCTGAAAATGAACTAATTAGAAACACTGTGCTATTCAAGGACCTTGCTAGTAATCAATCCTAAATCATCACTTTTTCTTTGGAAGTTATTCTATCTCATGAAATTTTTATATCTTTATTATTTTATTTTGAGAGAGACAGAGTGAAAAGTGCATGATAATGTAATTTTTCAAATTGGTTTCTGAACTGAAAAAAAATTATACAGCTTAGGAAGATAGTTCTTAAAATCTCAGAGATTTTTTTATGATGAACTTCAGTTATATGATTTGTTATTAAGTATGAGTCAGCTGAGAAGTATTAAAATTAATAGGCATCACCAAGGTGAGTGCTGTAGAAATGGGGTAGGATGAATGGTAACATCACTTAATGACTTTCTTGCCTCCCTGCCCTCAATACTTTCATATAGGTCAGTTTAAATAAAGTGGTAAGTCCACAAAGGAAGGAGGAAATAACATAAAAGGGCTGCAATGTTCAGGGGTTACACTTTTATTTTTGCATTTGTGACAAATGTAGAGTTATACTGCCTCAATTTTATTATCTTTGTTATTGTTATTTGTTGCTCTTATCTCCACTTAAATTTGTATTAAGGGGTTACTATACAAAAACCACTATATCAATGTTCTCTACATAATTGCAGACATCAGTGGATACTAGATAAAAATGATATTCAAATAATTACAATTTACAATAAGTATAATAAAGAGAGAAATAGGAGCCCAACAAAAGAGAAAAGGAGAGAGGAGTTAGTAACAGGTAGACTGAAATGGCCTCTCATGGAGAACACATTTCAGATAAATCCTGATGAATAAGAAGACCCAGACAAATCGTTACAGAGACACTTCTTGTGATTTGTACCTAAGAACAGTGGGAGCAGTGTGAGGTTCCTAAGCCTACATAGCCCCCTGGGTTATGATGAGTTTGGCACAGCCGTGTGCTTAACTATTCAATACACTCACAATTATTTCCTTTGGATTTCTATCTTTAGGGGTGTATTTTATAACACCTTGTGTCTGAAAAGCCTAACTCCTTTTGACTCAGGACTGGGTAAATCTAGTTTCTCAAAAAGTGAGAAAATAATTAAAGATAACCAATATCCAGGTAACTAGGATATATGATACATTACTGACTATGCCAGAGTCCTGCCATGAGTTCTCCTATTTTTAGTATGTCAGATTATGACAAAGTCTTTTGTATTTCAGATTACGTCAATCCACTTTGATACAATGCATTTACTCCCACTCCAATCTTCCTTTGCCCTCCTTCTTTCCTTATAATTTATCATGTGCATAAAGAAATAAAAGCTGCCACAATAATGTTTTTATTTATCCAAACTTCTTTCTGTCCATGATCATGATGAAGGTGACTTGTATTTATTGAGTGTTGACAATGTACCAGGCAGAGCTAACTACTTCGTAAGAATATCTCAATTATTCCTCATACAAATACTATGAAATCAGTCTTATTATTATGCCTATTTAACATATGAAGAAGTACAATGGGTATTCATTCAAAGTTGCCAGAGTTACCAAGCCAATGGAGCAGGAATAAGACCTATGCATCTGATTCCAGAACCTATACCCAGGAGGGAGAATTGTGACATTTATCCCGGCAGCATTTTCTAATAATACTGATTCTGAATAGAACTGAATGAAATTCATGTATCTTCTCTAAGGCCTTTTATATCACAGAAAAATATGACTGGTATTGGTATCCTAGTGAAAAAGACCATAACAAACCACTATAGTCTCTTAAACTAGTTGAACAACAGGAACACCTTCTTAGAATACAAAGAGATGGCTTAGGCTTCTTAGGAAATCAGTAATTCATAAAGTAAAAAGCTCTGAAACTTTTGCCAAGCTTGGCACTGAATTCTTCTTTGACAACCGTAGAACAAAGGAATTGCAAGTTCTCTCCTATTGCAACAGTTTGCCAATGTCAAAATAGTCCACTATTCAAGCCTGCCAATCTTCCACAAAGTTCTCCATTCAGTTTTAGGGAAGACCATAGAAAGTAATCAAATGTCTTTCATTCAAACAGCATTACAGCTGACACATGACAAGATTCAGAACAAAGGAAAAATAAACTGATTTCACAACTTCCATAGTCTTAACAAGAAAGACTCATTGCTCAATCAAATAGGCATTCCCTATGGCCTTGACAGCCAGACTTTGAAACACTCACTAAATGTTTTTGTACAACCTATGAAGATATAAATCTTCTTGCATGCTATTACACATGTGAAAGTAACTTGAGTTTTCTAGTACTAATTAGTCAAGTGGAAAGTGTATCATCAGTAAAAGCCTCAGCGGACATAAAAAGTCATCCAGAGAGGTTGTACTAGCATGGCAGTTAAGGGTATGGATTCTGCAGTTAGAACTCCTGAATTTAAATCTCAGCTAAGCAGGTCTTACTAAATGTTCTGGAACTGCTATCCTTTATATTTTTATTTAATGCATTTTTCACAAATGACATCAGGTTCTTGACCCATAGCCCAATACACAAGTCTTCATTTTATGACTAAACTGTCTCTGTTTTCCCTCTGTACCACTAGATGAACAAAGGGATAATGTGGATTCTAAGTGAAAAAGTATAAATTAGATAGACAAAATTTGATTCAGAGAATTAGAATTTGGTGAAAATATGGGGACACAAAAATTTAAAAATTAAAAAAACAAAGTCATTGTTAGGATAGAGACTATTCTTTCCTCATCCCTTGTTTCCAGATGTTTTCAATATATAGATAAGTTTTATAGTTAAAAAAATAAAGGTTGGAATTACTATGCAAAAGCTAAATATATCTTTGTCAATGAACAAATTCCAATGATCTACTTGCTTATGTGTTATAAAATTACCCTTTTACTGTGGAACAAACCTCTTGTGTCCTAACTTTAATAAGTGCCAAAAAACACCCATGATTAAGTTATTGCTTAAATATTTATCTTTTCTTATGTGAAGTCCTCAACATTGGCTAAGGAAAGATATTTTATCTAACATTACGTGAGTAATTCCATTTTAGCTAAACTAATTTAAAGTGAAGCCTTCATTTGTATTAGCAGAAGCAGAATTGTGCTGAGATTCTAATGCTATTGATCTATGTGAAAATCACACGGTGAGGCTCTCCTTAATTGTATGCCAAAATCTAGCTGGCTACGGAGAGTCTTTATTGTCAACTTCCACTATAAGATCAAGTTTTATTGCCAGTATTAAATTAGAGCTAAATACAGAAATATATATGTGGCCTAAAAATAGCCCCATTATACATAACACATTAATTTATGAATGTAAAATATAAAAACTGCTTTGATAGTATTCACTTTTTGAGGCAATTACAATTTTTCACCCTCGTCACAAAACAATGTAGTTTACTAGTTAAATACAATATATACAAGAAGTTCTCCCTTTTTATTACAATAAACATTATTGACTGTAGTGCTTCCTGAAATAAATACCAATTTATGGTTTTATATAAATATAATTATATTATGAATTATATTTGTATTATAATTACATATAAATAAAGGCAAATTTAAATTATTTATATACGATTTAAATATAAATTTATTTAAACATATATTTTAATTCTTATGTAGTTTAGACATAAATTTAGAAAGGTCTTTATATAAAAAGTATGCTTTCTCATTGTTATTACTCTTAATACTTCTCTTATTTATTATTGCCTCCTAGTAAGGCATGCTTTACAATACTATGAAAACACACTGAGGTTTTGACATGACACTACTAAAATACACTAAGTGTATCTCTCTCCAACTGGCACAGTATCAAGGTCATTTAAAGAAATAGGATTCAGGGTGCCTGGGTGGCTCAGTCAGTTAAGCGGCCCACATCGGCTCAGGTCATGATCTCACAGTTCTGTGGGTTCGAGCCCTGCATCAGGTTCTGTGCTGACAGCTCAGAGCCTGGAGCCTCCTTATTCTGTGTCTCCCTCTCTCTTTGACCATCCTCCACTCACACTCTGTGTGTGTGTGTATGTGTCTCTCTCTCTCTCAAAAAAAAAAAAAAAAAAAAAGAAAAGAAATAGGATTCATACAGAGCTATGTTCCTTAACCAGTACTTTTATTCAAAAATTAATTACTAAACAAAAATCTGAAAAAAAAAGCATATACCACTGTAGATGTTTCCAACGATCTTATTTAGAGAGAGGTATATTGTTATATGCATCTCTAAATGGTGAGTAGGCCATAGACTAAATATCTAAAATAAGTAAAAGATAACCAATGCTATTTTTTAATTCTTGAGGTATAGAAAACTGGTAACTTGAAATACATTGTTCGAGGATTATTTATTCTGGCTACCTATTATGTGTTAATTTTAGACTTACATTAATATAAGAAAAGAGTCACTATTACAACAACAATCATACAAATATTTTAGTGTGCTAGGAGATGTGGTAGTAGTAGATACCAAAATATTTAGATTCAGACAGGTTCTACTTTACTTACTTCCCAAACTTATTTATATTTATAATTTATTATATACTAGGTATGATTCAGATATATTCTCAGAACCTTAAGAATATGTTAGAGATGAATCTCTAAGAGCTACTTTTATTAGAAGGAAACATCTTTATATTTTACCAATATTTTTTTATTTTATATATACCATATTCCAATTAATGCTGCACTATTATTATTTACATTTAAATTCACATTTGAATTTAACTGACATTACTTGAGTATGGATCACAATGTCCATTCAGGTTTCTTAATGACATTACAATTGACATATTATGTAACTTGTGTATCTTCAGTTCTTTCTAGGATGGCACTTCTATAGATTAGTAATATAGACTTTTTAATAAAATTATAGAATTAAAAATAGCAAAATATAGTATATTGTTAAATATAATCATATGATGACAAAAATGTGAAAGTATGCTTAATAGCTTTCAAGCCAGCAACATATGACTATTAGCCTCTTCCACTTTCTCACAAAATAATCAAGACCCAAATAAGGGATTAAAAACATCAATAGTGGGGCGCCTGGGTGTCTCAGTCAGTTGAGCGTCTGGCTTCAGCTCAGGTCATGATCTCACAGTTCATGGGTTCGAGGCCCGCGTCAGGTTCTGTGCTGATGGCTAGCTCAGTGACTGGAGCCTGCTCAGATTCTGTGTCACCCTCTCTCTCTGACCCTCCCTTGTTCATGCTGTCTCTTTCTATCTCTCAAAAATAAAAAACAAACAAACAAACAAAAACATCAATAGCATGAAATTTAATACCAAGAGACAATCCAAAACCTTGGAACTGAAAAAAAAAACTAATATTGAGAAAGTCTGATTGAAGAAAAAACAAGCCACCATGTAACTAGTATGGAGGTTCCTTAAAAGATTATAAATAGAAATCTGGTAATTCCACTACTGGATATTTACCAAAGAAAATGAAAACAAATAATTCAAAAAGATATATAAACCCTTATGTTTACTGAAGCATATTTAAAATAGCCAAGATATAAAAGCTACCTAAGTGCCCATCAACAGATGAATGAAAAAAGGAAATATGCTATACATATACAAAAGAATACTACTCATTCATAAAACAGAATGGTATCAGCCCATTGGCAACAACACGGATGAACTCAGAAGGTATTATGAGAAATGAAATGAGTCAGAAAAATGATAAATATCAGATTATTCCACTTACATGTGGAATCTAAAAAACAAAACAACACAGAAGAGAGACTGAATTATACAAAAAACAAACTGATCAGTGCCATGGAGTTGAGGGTGGTTGGTAGGGTTGTAGGGAAAAAGCTGATGGGGACTAAGAGGTATAAACAGCCAACTATAAGTAAATCATTGGGATATAAAGTACAACATAGAGAATGTAGTCAATAATATTACAATAACTTTGTATGGTGACTGATAGTAATTACATTTATCATGGTCAGTATTTCATAATTTATATAATTGTCAAATCACTAGGTTGTAAACCTGAAATTAATATTGTATACCAACTTTTCGTCATTTACAAATAAATTAATTAAATTTTAAAAAGCTACTCAAACTTAAGGTGCACAAGCCCATGATATGGGCAGTTCACAGAACTAAACCTGACTATCTAGAAAAAAAATAATGGAAGACATGCTTTCAATCCTCACCCGTTCTCTGATTCAGAGACTATATACACAATGGAAAAATGGAAAATTCTTCTTCTCCCCTTAGGCATTATCCTGTACTTCCATGCCAAAATACCATATCAACACATACATGTTTGCATCCCCTATCTATATACATCATTTTCCTCAAAATATATTAAATTCTAAATAATAAATTTTGGAGGAAAAAAAGAGCAGTAGAATATTTATTCATCACAATCATTTCTCTGCAGGGCAAATTTTTCATAAAAATTCACAGTAGAAATTCTAATTTTTCATGTAAATCTATTAATCTAAAGAAGATATGGGATATGTGAGGTAAGAAATAAGGTTTTTAAAAGTCTAAAACCTCAATTTGCCTCAAAGTTGATCACTTCCATTTGCCTTCCAAGTGTACACTGAAGCATCAACAGTAAGGCCAAGGGCAACCTACTCACTCTTACCTTTGTTAACTACTTAGCCTAGTATCAATATCTTATTTAGAGTAAAAAGTATGGGAAGGACACATGGAATCAAGAAAATCTTGAAAAACAAATACATATAAAACAATGTGAAGATTATTAGAGGAACTGCATGCTTTAAAAACTTACCTACTGTGAGATGTGGAAGATCAAATAGCCAGATTATAGTTATTCTCTGAGGACTGTAATAAATTATGAGCTTCCAACATCTCAATTTAATAGAGAAAAAAAGGAGGTAACTACATTAAATGAAATATGTTAAGTATTTACATTAAATAAAAATATGAAATAAAACAAGAAAGAATACTAAAAATATTTCCAATGGCTGTCAGGGAGAAAATAAAAATTAGAAGAAAAAAAGGTTAAAATGCTTTTAAAAAACTGAAATGCCACCAGTAGAATTGAACATGAAACATATAATTCCCAAACACTAAAAAATTCAAGCATAAAAAAAAATTATGAAGCAAAAGACAGAAAGCAAAGAGCTAAGGAAACATAAATATGAGAAAGCATATATATTAAGATTTTCAACCTATGTCTTATTTTTCAGTACTTCTAATTCTTGTGTTTTTATCCCACTGAATCTAAGGCAGATTGAGCATATCAAAAAAAAAAAAAAATGCCCAGAGCAGAATAAAAATGAACTGGAGTTCTCAATTTCCAAGAAGTAAAACACACTTTTGAAAGAAATGATAGGGTAAGAGAAAGGTTTTTGAGTTTCAAAAATGTGAATGTTAGTGCCAAAATATATATATTTTGAAAGAATAACAAAAGCACACAGTTTTGAAGGGCAGGCTTTCCTGTCTCTGTGAGAAAGTGGACAGAGAGAAGTGTAGTCTTCACATGGGGCTTAGAGATGGGTTCCTCTACCACTTTTATTTTCAGTGTTGGCTTTGAAAGACTAGGGTGGACTATAACTCCCTGGAGAAGTTTGGCAAATCTGGAATTAAGTTAAAGTTAATTCCACTGTTTGTCCAGAGTACTGGAGATACATCCTATACCACTGGATATGAGCCTAGAAAAGATGACTAAATTTAAAATCAGAAGCAAAGACAGCTGATGCAGTTCCACCTACTCTCTCTTGGCTCTGAACTTCTATGGGACAGCAGCCTTAGGGAACCCACCAGAAAACAGATTGTTAATATGTGTTGGTTGCACATGGCTGAACTGGCAAGATCTAATATACAAATACTGATCACAAAAGAGAAGTAGCCACTTTGTAAGTAGTAGAGAAAGAATACTGAGTTCTAAAGTGCAGAAACTTATAGCTTTGAAAAAGAATTTCTTTTTCAATGCTAACTACTAAAGATTAAACTGAGTAGTCCTAAGTGAAGTAAAAGGGAAAAAAAAAAGATTATATTTCAGGCTTTCACAAAGATCAAATCAAATCAATCTATGGTCTACCTATCATACTTGGGTCAGCAGGGTTATAAGATAAATGCAAATAATTTCTTCTTCTTTGTATTGACACCCTATGTAATCACCTTCCCTTGAGTTCCTAAAGGCCTATTATTGGCATCTATATAATGGCAAAGGTAATGGGTGTTACTCATTATGTAAGATTATGTTACATAAGATAGCAACTATCATCTTGCCTGCAGTCTCTTTCCTGCAGGTTTAAGTGGAGCAAAGTGCCATGTCTGATTTGCTCATAAGGCCAAGAACTGAGGATGGCCTCCTCCAGTTGAGTCAATAAGGAAACAGGGCCCTAAGTCTATCAGTTCTTGAGAAAGGGAATCCTTTCAACAACCATATAAATGAGAACAGTTGATCATTCTCTCAGTTGAGCAGTCAGGTGAGACCTCAGCAGCAGCTGACAATTTGAATGTAGCCTTTATCAAAGACCAGGACAAAAGGGATCTAAACACAGATCCACAGAAATGATGATAATAAATGTGTGCTGTTTAAATTCACTAAGTTTTAGAGTAATACGTTATGCAGCAACAGATAACTAATACAACAACATCTACTGTTAAAACCTCTGAGGGGCGCCTGGGTGACTCAGTTGGTGAAACATCCCACTTCAGCTCAGGTCATAAAATCAAGGTTCATGAGTTTGAGCCCTACAAGGGGCTCTGTGCTGACAGCTCAGAAAATGAAGCCTGCTTCAGATTCTGTCTCCCTCTCTCTCTCTGCCCTTCGATCACTCACATTCTGTCTCTTTCTCTCTCAAAAATAAACATGAAAAAAAATTTTAAATAAAAACCTCTGAATGATTAAGATGTCTTGGAATACTACTAAGATTGTGCTACCAAGTAAATCATTTCAAGTGAGAAAACAGCTCAAGGAAAAAAGCCTAGAGACTTTCCAAGAAAAGAAGTGTCCACTCAACATAACTGCAACTAAGTGGTAAAAATGAAACACAGAGGCAAGAAAGAAAAAAAAAAAAAGATAAATCTAAGAACTCTCATTGCACTGAACTGACTAAAAGTAAAGGGATAATAAGCATACTGAATTTTTAAGACAGTTATACCTCCTAGAGAACAAGCTTAGACTAAAAAACCTATGATTCTTTGTGCATCAAAATGATCCTTAGGTCCCAAGCTTGTATGGTATAGAATCAAGCTGATAAAGCTGCTCAGCCCCTAAGGTCTGATCCCTTATGCCCACTTCAGATGTGGCCCAGAAAGATAATGAACAGAAAATTCAAAGCAAAACAAAACTCCCAGAGGTCACAGCCAAGAGACTGGAGATGCCTAGAAGAGAACAAAATTCAGACCTAATTAAGAAACTTTGCACTTTTTCAATCCAGGATTTCTCATGATCTCTGCCAAGCAGCCTTTCAAAATTGAAGGACTAGCTACTGCTGGTGTTTCCCATCCTCTCCATTTAAAACAAGACTTTTTACTGTGGTTTTGCCTGTTTTGACACCATATATTAGATAGATAGGGGGCAGAGAATTTGCATTTTAAGTTTGCAAGACTCTATATTAAAAGGCTCTGCACTGAACCTAATGTTCAGACTACTGCATATCATGTAAAGATACTGAATTTTGAGATAAAGTTGTGAGTGAATTGGTTATCTTGACTTTGCCTCACAAGGATAAGTGTATTTTGCCTCTGAAAAGGTCAGCTGAATATTTTCTGACTAGAAGATGAACAGTAGTAGCCATTTATGCTTATATCAGAGAGGTTTTACTTCTCCTTTTTTAGGAATTGGATAAGATTAGACTTCAATGCCCTCTATGAAATTACACATGACTATGTGACTTTCTTTGGCTAAGGAAATGATGACAATAAATAGCATGTGTTATTCTTAGCTGAAATTATAAGAATCTGTGCAGTCTACCACATCTCTTCCAACTTCTATGGTTATCATACAAGACTATATAGGAATGAAGTCTCGATTTTCTTGAACCTCTAAAGAACCAAACCTTAAGGCAACTCATGTTGGTGTATCATGACCTAACATATCAAGTTAGTAAGATTACTGGCATTTTTACCATTAGTATAGCATAACCTAGCCTATGCCAAAACATGCAGCCATCCTAGATTTCTGGACAATAATTTGAAGAATGTGATTCCAATTGCTGAAGTACAATAGGAATGGTTTAGAAGAAAGAACTTAGACTCTGTAATTGAATATATCTAGCTTTAATTCTAGCTCACTTATCATCTCTAAATTCCAGAAAACTGCTAAAGCTTCCTGAACCTTGTTCTTTTACAAAAGTGATATAAATACACAAACCTAATAAAGTTATTTTAAAGAATAAGTGAGAGAGGTTTGAAAAGGTAGAAGCATAAATAATACATAAACATAGTATGCACATTATAGCTTTTATTTCTTTCTAATTCCTACAAAAACCAATTATGTACTCTAAAAATTAAGAGTAAATTAAGAGATAAAATGTCATATGTATATAAGATGTTTAGAGGAAAACTTCAAAGTTTAAGTATGAGCTATACAAAAAGAAGGTAGGAACTAAAATTAGTTTAAGTGAATGGGATTTATTTAATGTACTTAAAACAATCTGGACTGAATGTGGAAGGACCTGATTGATACTAACTCATTAAAATGATTCTCACTGATTCATGTACAATGAACTTTGACAGATTATATATATCACCTTATATGCACATTCATTTCATGAATGTTTTACCTATGTTAATTTCCTAAATCCCTGCAAAATTCATTTTAATTTTTATCTTTAAAATAATGAACTCTAAACATTAACAAGCCACAAAAATGGCAAATTTTATTATGTTAAATGTCTTTGTTGACTAGTATATTATCTATGATTTTATCAAGAAATTATGTTATTTTACTGCTACTTATTTATTTTTCTTTTTTAGGAATCAGTCTAGGGCACTTCGGCAGCTCAACTGGTTAAGCGTCCAACTCTTGATTTCAGCTCAGGTCATGATCTCAGGGTTTGTGAGATTGAGCCCCATGTTGGGCTCTGTGCTGACAGTGTGGAGTCATTGGGATTCTCTCTCTCCCTTTCTGCCCTTCCCCTGCTCTTTCTCTCAAAATAAACAAACATTAATAAAATAAAAATATAGTCTCATTTGTTTATCAGATACAATGCCCAAAGAATAAACTGGTGATTTCGATGTCATGTAACTGTTTTATAAGGAAGGAAGTGAGAAGGAGGAAGAGGAGAAAGGAGGGAGGGAAAGAAGGAAGGAAATAAAGAGAGAGAACCTAATATTACATCATATGAAACATTATAGGAGGTAATAACCCCAAGATTGGTAGCATATTCCTACTAATCATGTAAAAGTTACCAACCTTTTTTTTGACAACCATTCTGCTTTGGTAATACTGCACCATTACTGCCAAGTAGGCAATGAAAACCATTTACTGTCAGTGTAGATTCCTAATGATTATGTTGCAGTACAGACAATGAATTTACTTGATTTAATTAACAAGTAATTTTACAGAAGTCACAAAGAAAAATATATATGCACATTTAAAATAATTCTAAAACTCTCCATTAAGACATCACTTAGGTATAACTTCTTCACTTTAATTAAATCCTTTCTTTTGCACACAGTGCACACAATGGCCATTCTGAGTGCTAAAATAGTACCTTAGCCTTGATCTTATTTTATTATTAGTTTCATCTTACTTTTTGTCTCAATTTTATATTATTTTCCCTATAAATTTCTCCTAAGATGAGGTACTATGTTTACAAAAAAGGGAAAAAAATTACCAGTGAGTCAGCTTCAAATGCCCAAGTACGTTCTTAGAATAAAAATATTTTTAGCTAGGGGCACCCGGGTGGCTCAATCAGTCAAGTGTTCCACTTCGCCTCAGGTCATGATCTCATAGTTTGTGAGTTGGAACCCTGTGTCAGGCTCTGTGCTGACAAGTCAAAGCCTAGAGCCTTCTTCGGATTCTGTGTCTCCCTCTCTGCTCCTCCCCTGTTCTCGTGATGTCTGTTAGTCTGTCTGTCTGTCTGTCTCTGTCTCTCTCAAAAACAGATTTTAAAAATTTAAAAAATATTTTAACTGAATTTGGAAGCAAAAATGCATTACACCTACCATAAGAAATGGACAAGCCTCGCTGTATCTGTGTTTTTGAAGTTACAGTTTGTCAATTTTTTTGAAGTTGCAAGACTTAACAGATAACTTTCTGCCTTCATATGTACGCCTATTTGCTTAAAGAATAAAAGCACATCAATTCTGATTATCTCTCAATACATATTTCCTAAATAGCTAAGGGAATGAATATTCTATAGCTCACTAGTGTTGCCTGAGTCTTATTACGTATGAGAGCTTTCATAAAGATGTTTAAAGGATTTCCTCTAGGGATAAAGATGATTTTAAGCACTGACATAAAAATAAATTAGGGTAATATAAATTTTAAAATATAGATATTGAAGCGCCTGGGTGGCCTGGCTGGGTATGCAACTCTAGCTCAGGTCATGATCTCACAGTCCGTGGGTTCAAGCCCCATATTGGCCTCTGTGCTGACAGCTCAGAGCCTGGAGCCTGCTTGGGATCCTGTGTCTCCTTCTCTCTGCCCCTCCCTTGCTCACACCCCATCAATCTCTATCTCTCTCTCAAAAATAAAAGAAACATTAAAAAATTTTAAATGTGGATATTTTTAAGATGTAAAAATTGGCTAATTTCATAAAATTAGGATATTTTCTTTATTTCTTAGAAGATATTTCATGTATATGATATGTCACATGTAATACCTTATTGTGATATATACATGTCATATATAAAATAAATATCAAAAATAGCCATACACATATACATACATATGTGTATGCATTCATATAGAAAATATTAGGGGCTTAAGAAATAATGAAAATTAACATTTAATAGAGACTTTATGCTTACTATTTTTCTGTGTTTTCTTCTGCTATGAAATGAAAATATATGCCTGCACTGAAACTTGTACATGAACAGCATTATTCATATTAGCTAAAAAGTAGGAATAACCTAAATGTCTATCAGCTCACAAATGGATAAACAAAATGTGGTATACCCATTCAGTGGAATATGATTTAGCTATAAAAATGAAGTATTGATACATTTTTCAACATAGATGAAACATGAAAATTTTATGCAAATTGAAAATGTTGCAAAAGATCACACAGTCTGCCCTTTTTACTTGTTTAATATACCTAAAATAAGAAAATACATGGAAAGCAAAAGCAGATTAATATTTATTCAGGGCTGGGTGTGGTGTAGTGGGATAGAGAATAATTGCTAAATGATAACAGATTTTCTTTTTGAAGTAATAAAAATGTTCTACATTTCATTGTGCTGATAGTTAAACATCTGTGAATGTGTAGTAAATATTAAGTAATTCAAAATTAATAAAAAAAATAAATTGGGTACATTTACTTGAATTCCATTCTTTCTAATATTTCCATCATGATTTCCACTGTACCAGAAACTACTTCTAATATTCTATGTGCCTGATTTTAGTGTAAAATTGCAGTTGATAATTCACTAATATAAATTTGACATTGTCTCCTGGTACAAACAATGTTTCCTCTAACTCAAAATAAAACTATCATACCAACTTTAAATGAAGCTTAGTTACTTAAATAGTATACTTGGTATATTATAAATAACTTACATTGAGCCAAAAAAAAGTTGTGCATTAAAATGATTCCAATCAGTGTTTATATCAACTATGCAAAATTCTAAATGCAAATGTTTTTTAAAAGCAATTACATCCCAAGGCTAATGAGCATTTCTATACAATTTCTCAAAAAGGTCAAATTCTAAGTTAAACCTTCCCACTTTTATTTATTGACTTGACATATGCCAATATTTCTATGTAATCTATTTAACAATAGACTTTCTAGCCATCCTTCCCTTTGCCTTGGAAATGGAATAAAATTAGATGGCAAAAAATTAATAATGGTGGAAACCAAATCAGTGATTCCACAATGTGAGTCTTATGTAATACTCCAACATAGTAAACGATTCACCTTGTACAATAGTCAATGATGTGAGAGCAGGACACAGACGCATTTGCACAACTCTCTTAGACCCATCAAGAACACCATTCAGAAAGCAAAACATGTCTGTTGTCAGTTGGGAAGAGTAAGTAGATTTGGGAACTAGTACCCATGGGTAGTATAAAAGAGCATGGTTCACATTGTCTGAAATTGCTCAGGCCCTGGTTCATACAGCTGGTAATGAAGCAGTCAGCATCCCATCTCTGGAGTGGAATAGGCAATTACTCTAGCTTGAAACTCTGCCCTTGCAGATTGAGTGTGGCAACAATTCATATTGGCTGTCATTATAAAGTCCCTCAAAATGGAGTAGCTATCCATATCAGTTCAGAAAGAAAAATCAGAAATGCCTAAAAAGTTTACCTTAACTCAAAATAGATTATTGTACACTGATGATATGGATATTAAAGCTGCTTTCTGGAAGACCTTTTTTGTACTGTTTTATTCTTCAATCTTACTCCAAATTGCTCAAATAAACCTAAAATTCAAGCCACATATAATATTTCTGTAGATTGTCATTAATCATTTTTCTATCTTGCAATACATTTAGAGAACAAAACATTTCTCATTCTCCTTCTAGTTACATTTTAATGTTGTTATAAGCAATCAAACACACACACACACAAACACACACACACACACACACACACACACACACACACACACACACACAACCTCCCCTGGGATTCTTGGATATATAAATAACAACATTTTATACCTGTTGCTCTAAAAGCTAGTTCAGGTCTGTATCTTCTGGGAAACTTTTTAAAACAATACCTACACCCTAGTCCTGCCCTATAGAAATTAAATCAAAATTTCTGAGAGTGGGATCTACAGGTGGTTGGTTTTAAAAGCACCTTAGATAATTCAGGCATCTATAAGATAAGCACTATTAAAAAATTAATATGCACACAAATCACCTAGGCAAGTATTTAAACTGCAGATTTGATTTAAGGTGTTCTGTGGTACGGTCTAAAATCCGGATTTCCACCATGTTTCCAGGCAACGTAGATGTAGCCAGTTTGTGGATTGCATTAAGTAGCCAGGATCTAGATGGGAACTTCCCTTAATATCAGAATCTTCTCAGTGGGCTTATTTTTCTAGATGTGTATTTATTTATTTTGAGAGAGAGTGCATGCATACATGAACAAGGGAGAGGTAGGAAGAGAAAAGAAGAGACAACATCCTAAGCAGGCTCTATACTGTCCGTACAAAGCCCAACTTGATCTCATGAAACAAAATCAAGAGTCAGATGCTAACAAACTGAGCCAGCCAGGCACCTGTGTTAATGAGCTTTTAAACTTTCTATGCCCTTGACACACTCCAGATTCATTACCTCAGACTCTCAATGGGTACAATTTAGTCATCAGTATTTCTTAAGTGTCTCAGGTGATTCAAATGTGCAAGAAATGTTGGGAACCCCATTAATCTAGGCTTTCTCAACAACCCCTATTTTCTGATATTTTCTCAGACTTTTTTTCCTTGATTTAATACCAAAGATCTTCAATTAAATAAGTTCTTTAAAGACTGATTTCTCCCTCTGCAGAATCCTCATATCAGCTCCATGTTTTATTCTTTCAATAACTGATATACCTGTTAACACTCATCTTCTCTCCTTTACAACAGTTAGCACACATTTAAGGTCTACATTACCCCTTATACACAATGGTCTACTTGCTAGCTAACTCAAATTATTTTAAAAATCATTCAATATGTTTTGCCCAATGTTACTAAATTAATCTCATTACTCAAATGGCATCACTCTTGTTTAGAATCTACAGGTTATCCTTTTCTCTATAAAATTTAGACAATATAATATCCAGTATCATCCATTTTCAGATATTTACTTATTTTCACTTAAATTTTCTGTTAAATCTCACCTACAGAGATCTCTTGGGAATCTTATCTATTTTTTTTCCCATCTTAAATTTGTTCTTCCTTGTGCATGACCATCTCTGCTATTCCTTGAACGCAGATTTCTTATCCACATCTTTATATCTTAAAAACTTACTCGATTGGAGCACCTCAGTGGCTCAGTCAGTTTAATTGTGATTTATTAGGTCATGATCTCACAGTGGTGAGACTGAGCTCTGTGTCAGGTTCTGCACTGAGTGTGTAACCTGCCTGAGATTCTCTCTCTCTGGCCCTCTCCCACTCACACACTCATGCACACTCTCTCTCACTCAAAATAAGTGAATTAACATTAAAAAGAGAGAGAGAGAAGAGTTACTAAAAAATCAATCTCATAAGTTCTCTATTATAAATCTCCTCATAATGCACTAAATAAAATGAGAATCCTCCTCCTGGGACCCTCCCCTATAATTTGTTATAAAATGCTTAAAGAAAACTTATGTTACAATTATACTTAATATTTGCAGTATCTCTTTCTCAAATTTCTCTACACCTTATAATTCTGGAACACAAAACAGGGTCTTGATAATCTCCAAGAAAACCCTGCCCAAAATAAATGATCAATAAATATTACTAAATTGTAATTATGAGTAACTGTTATGTGCATATTAGCTTAAGACATGATTTCTCCTTTTAAGTTTACAAAGTTTTAATACGTAAAAAAAATACCACATAAAGAAGTATAGTTAATTTCCCCAATTACTCAAATGAATTTCACAATGAGACTGAATATTCTGAAACTGCAGCACCTGCCATTTGTGCACAGTACCTGACAAATAATAGGTTCCCAAAAAACAGATTCACAGAATTCAAAGAGAAGAATTATTTTGTCAACAAAGGCTTTCAAATGAGATCTTAAGATTTGTAAAGCCTGTGAGAAAAGATGAAAAAGGCATGTCACATGAGAAACAAAGTAAATGTAAAAGCTGAGAGGAGAAAATACAAATAGCTTGGATAAAGAGTGAAGACACAATTTTGGCTATGGCAGTATATCATGTTTACTGAATGTTGTGAAATCAACCACGACTAAATAAAAGATTAAATATAAAACATACATAAACTATTATGTATTTCCAAAATTAAAATATTTCAGACTCCATCTAACCAATAGAAGAACATGTATAGAACCCTCCTGCATGGTTGGTGGGAATGTAAATTGGTGCCATTACTGTGGAAAAAAGTATGGAGTTTCCTCAAAAGATTACAAACAGAAATACTATATGACCTAGTAATTCCACTACTGAGTATTCACCCAAAGAAATAAAAAACATGAATTTGAAAAGATATATGCACCCCTATGAATATTACAGAATTATTTACAATAGCCAAGATATGGAAACAACCCAAGCATCCATTAATAGATTAATAAAGAAGACTGGCTAAAATAAAATATAACAAAATATTAAACAGAGATAAAAAAACAGAAGAATGATATGCCATTTGCAATAATCTGGATAACCTAAAAGGTATCATGGTAAGTAAAATAAGACAGAGAAAGACAAGTAACATATAAATTCACTTATACATGTAATCTAGAAACAAAACAAACAAACAAAAAAAATGAACAAAGAGAAAAACAGACTATTAAATACAGAGAACAAACTGGTGGCTGCCAGGAAGATAGAGGATAGATGAAATAAAGAGCATTAGGTTACAAATTTCCAGCTATCAAAAAAATCACAGAGATTAAGAGTACAGCACAGTGTATATAATCAATAATATTATATTAATGTTTTTTTGGTGACAGATAGTAACTATACTTATTGAGGAGAGCACTAAGTATTGTACAGAATTGGTGATCAAGATTGTATACCTGAAACCAAGGAAACACTGCATGGTAACTGTAATTCAAAAAAAAAAAAAAAAAAAGAAAAAAGAAAAACATAGTTGAAAAACAAGTACATTTTTACTATTAATTAGAATAAATCAGGACTTGCCAAAAGTGAAACATTTTGCTTACGGATTGCAAGATTCCTTGATATTATAGAGTAAAACAGTAGAGAAAACTGACTTTATAATTAAATAACTAATTATAATGATAGACTTAGAAAGAGTACATTTATTAGTATAATTGTATTGTTATTTAAAATCATGGGGAGGAGGTGCCTGGGTGGCTCAGTCACTTAAGCATCCAACTTTGGCTCAGGTCATGATCTCTTGGTTTCTGAGTTCAAGCCCCACGTCGAGCTCTGGCTGACAACTTAGAACCTGAAGCCTGCTTCGAATTCTGTGTCTCCTCTTCTCTCTGCTCCATACATACTCATGCTCTGTCTCTCTCTGTCTCTCAATAATAAATAAACATTAACAAAAAAAAATTTAGTAAAGAAATCATGGGGATTATTTTATAAGCATAAATTATTGCTATTATTTTAAAACAAATATAGTGGTGACATATAGGTCTCATAACTGCTTCTGAATTATATTAGTCCAGTTTCATAACTATAAATTTTTATAAAACTCTGCAATTTTTTGAGGCATAATTTGTCATTAGTTTGGTATTCCTGCATTCTTATCCTGGAATTTGTAAATTAAAAACTTCTGTAATTTCACCAAATATTTCTTGAATGCTTACTGTGCATCAGGTTCCTTGGGTTCTTAAATTTTTCTCTTTCTTGTGGAACTTCGCTTAATCCAGTTATTTTCAAGTGTTTTCTTTCTCTGGTAATCTATTGTGAGGATTTCTATAAATCTGAGACATGTTCCAGAAAACGTGACCTTAAATAGTTGAAATTGTTTTCAAGTTCTCATGTTCATCTTTAAACTTCACGCCAAACTTAACACCTACACCACAATACATTGATGTTTAATATAAAATAATGCTCTAAATTATTGATTTTTAGGTGAAATGTGCAATTCAATACAAAATGCCATACTTAAGCCTGATAAATACTACCACACGCCTTTATAGGGCAAGTTTCTTCATCTAACTTTCAGAAAAATAATTTCAATCCCATCACACCAAACTTGTGCATGCATGATCCTTTCATTTTAAAATAAGTATGACATAATGTTTCTGAAAAAGTTTGTACCATTTAATAGACTGCCTTTTTGGTACCATGCAAATACAAAAAATATTTCTGCCTCCAAAAAGTTTGAAATTTAGTACAAGATATATCACAATTAATAAAAAAAATTCCATAAGTATTTTGTAGAATGAATAATATAGCACTTAAGTTTAATAAGACCAAACTTTTAAACGAGGATAATTAGGAAGACCTTCAGAAAAGGTAGTTTTTAAGCTGGTCATTAGAAATGCATGAAGTTTTAGCAGGTAGCATGGATACAGAAGAGTGTGGGAAGAAGAAAACATCTAAACAAAGGCAGAAAATAGAAATCTATGAGGCCACAAATGAGGCGCTTTTGAAGAATAAAATAAGTTGATTATAACTGTCATAGCGAATACATGCAATAGATGAAACTAGGACAAAAGAAAATTATAGAAAATCATGGGTTCTAATACTAAGGAAGTTGCTCATTTCTGCATGAGATTCTCTGAAGGTTTTTAAACTGAGAGTGACAAGATAAAAACTGTTCCTTAGAAAGTTATCTGGATGATGAGTGTGAAAGGTAAGAATCCCATTCAGGAATTTAATAATTATAATCCATATATTATGTCTTTGTCAATAATGCTTGGCTTAAAAAATTAGTGTCGATTTGAAAAGATGCATTTTCCTTAAAAAAAAAAAAAAGCAAGAAATCCCTTCAGATACCTCTTTAACTACAGAATCAGTTGGATCACATTTGTTTCTGAAATGTGTCACAAAAACACACATATTTTGAAAATTAAGAAAGTGCAAAGAAAAATTAGTATTTCTTAAAGTTAAGTGTGTTTTTGGTTTGTCTCTCCATAGTTTTCCCTTTTGTTTTGTTTCTTATGCCCCACATGAGTAAATCATACTGTTATTTCTTTCCCTGACTTATTTAGCTTAGCAGAATACACTCTAGCTCCATCAATGTTGTTGCAAATGTCAAGATTTCATCCTTTTTTACAGCTGAGAAATATTCCATAGTATATTTATGCTACTTATATTTATCTTATTTATCCATTCATCAGCCAATGGATATTTGAACTGTTTCCATAATTTGGCTAATGTAGATAATGCTGCTTAAAAACATGGGGAGTATATATCCCTTTGAATTAGTATTTTTGTATTCTTAGGGTAAATACCTAGTAGTGCAATTGGGGAACTTTAGGAAATTTTTATTTTTAACCTTTTGAGGAACCCCTATACTGTTTTCCAGAGTGACTGTACTAGTTTGCATTCCTACTAATGGTGCATGAAGGTTCCTTTCTCCACGTTGTCACCAACACATGACACTACTTGTATTGTTGACTTTAGGCATTCTGACAGGTATGGGGTGATATCTCATTGTAGTTTTGATTTATATTTCCCTGATTATGAGTGATGTTGAACATCTTTTCATGTGACGGCCATCAGTATGTCTTCTTAGGGAAAATGTCTATTTGTGTATTCTGTCCATATTTTTAACTGGCTTATTTATTTTTAGGTACTGAGTTTTAGAAGCTCCTTGTATATTTTGGTTACTAATCCTTTTATTAGATATTTCATTTACAAATACCTTCTCCTATTCCATAGGTTGCCTTTCACTTTTGTTGATTATTTCCTATGCTGTACAAAACAAATGGTGTTGGGAAAACTGGACAGCAACATGCAAAAGCAAAATAAAATAAAATAAAATAAAACTGGACCAATTTCTTACATTACACACAAAAAAATTCAAAATGGCTTAAAAGACCTAAATGTGAGAGAAGAAACTATTAAAATCTTAGAAGAGAACACAGGCAATAACTTCTTACTAGACAGGTCTCCTAAGGCAAGGCAAAGAAAAGCAAAAGTAAACCATTAAGACTTCATCAAAATATAAAGTGTCTACCTTCTCTTTGAAACTAGCCAAACTAGCAAATAAACAAGTGAAGAAATTTCATGTTCAATAAAATTAGAAAACAAAAGGAAAGCCTCAAACCTCAAACTCTGAAAAATAGTTGTCAAATAAGTAAATGTTCAATTAAACTGAAGATGCACAAAGCTCCCAGTTGCAGTCTCAGAGGCCCTAACCAGTGTTCCTATGCTTGGAATAGGAAATTCTGAGAGCTACAGCAGAACATGTTAGCCTATGTCACATGTCACTATAGCAAGGCAGGTGGGCTGAATAAGGAAATGTAAGGACACTCTATATTAGATGCAGTGGGCTAGCACAGAACTTTGCAGGAGAGCTGGCAGAGGGCAATCAGATTTGGAACTGGTATGACAATAATAATGAAATATCCTAATCCTAAATTATCACATACAAAACAATAACAACCTGTAAAATACTGAATTCACTGTGACTCATAAGAATTCTTATTCACAATAAGAGTGTAAAGTATATCACTAAATATTCTGATTGATAGGTAGTCAATGTTGAGGATAGAAAATACAGTAGAGTTGGTAAGGAAAAGTTGGTGAGAGTTGGCCTTGCATTAATGAAGATGGATTGAACCAGAACTGACTCCAGTGGCTCAAATAATCAGAGCAGGATATTCCTGCTTTCTTCAAATACAAACATTGATTTCCTCTGTACCATTTATTCTTAGGCAGAATTGTCTTCATGGTGGCAAAGATGGCTACAGACTAATACTAAAAATCTCAGCAAAGACAGCTACTTATTCACCATGATTATGATAATTATTCAACAATTGAATCTCATTCTATCTTGGTTCAAGTCCTTTATTGAATCAATTATTGTAGCTAACAAGATAAGGTCATTTATTTAGTAATAAGTGAGTTATACCTAGAGCTGCAGGTTAAAATCAGTCTCACTTGAACCATAAGACCTAACTTTAGGACAGGTTGATTTCCTAAAGAAGGAGCCATTAGCAAATAAAAATGTAAGGTACATTAGGCAAGATAAAATAACAATGTCCCTTAGGACTCCTCAGAAAACCTTCAAATGATGAAATCAACTTAATCAGGAAAGTAATGATGAAGCCATATTGAATGAACTAGCAATGAGGGCCAAAGGTAAATAAAAACAAAAAGACATATTTATATCAAAAAATTATATTATGTTAAGGAATTGCAGTTATTCACTGAACACTTATAAATCCTAGTAATGTAGAATTTAGAGTACAGTAAAATTGGAACATAAAGCATAGGGGAGAGTGGTAGGCTGTGAATTGAGAGAAAATAAATAAATACAAACAAACTGATGTTGCTGTCTTTCACTGTAGGATGTTGATAGATTAAAAACAGGAAATCACATTTATTTCATAACAAATATACCCCCTTAAGAGATTAATTAAGCATGCGTATGAAAAAGTTAGAAAAAATAAACATAAGGAAAGCATAAATAGTGTAATATTTTAAAATAAACAATATATTAAAAAATAATTGGAAAACAAAAGAGAAATTTTTGAAAAAAAATTTGAGTGCAAAAAAAAGCTAATTTAAAAATAAAAATGGAAAACTGTGTATATGGGAATATAAAAACTCATATTAAAATATTCTTGGATGAAGTTTTTTATTAAACTGAAAATGTGGATAAATTTTTAGCGAAATATAAGTTGCCTAAATTGACTCAAAAAACAATTTATAAATAAAAACAAAGAGACTGATACCGTCTGCAGGGGAAAGCAAGAAAATTTAATCTCTTAATTAACACAATTTTAATCTCATCCATTCTTGTTTTATAATTTTTTTAATATTTATTTATTTTGGAGAGGGAGAGACAGAGCATGAGCAGGGAAGGGGCAGAAAGGGAAGGAGACACAGAATCTGAAGCAGCTCAGGCTCTAAGCTGTCAGCACAGAACCCAACATGGGGCTCAAATTCCTGAACCATGAGGTCATATTCTGAGCCAAAGTTGGTCACTTAACCAACTGAGCCACTCAGGTGCCCCCTCACCCATGGATTACATATACAAATTCTATTTCTATGATTTTATCATAGAAATACAGTTTTATGATTAAGTCAAAAGGTTTGCATGCTGAATCACTGTACATAATAGGTAAAGGTCAGAATCAAGATAAATATTCACATACAGAGACTATGTATGTTAAATTATTATATATTCATACAAAAATTCTAGTCAGTATTTATGTGTTGAAATATATACATCTTCCAGTTATGTTACTATATACAAAAATTCAAATAAAAAGTATTTTTAAGGGAGACACACATCTCTTTTGTAATAAATCTTATGGTATATCCATATGTATAGATTTTTATATTAAAGCCCTACAAAAATTACAACCATATATGCATATTTACAGATGAAAACTTCTGAAAAGACACAAAATATTACTAATGGCTATCACAACCAGTCATTAGACTGTGACAGGGTATTTATTAAGTGTAAAATTTTACTTTCCTTTTTCTGTATATTTTATATAATTTATCATCATCATAAAAAAAGAAATAATAAAACGTTAGATACTCTGCTTGAGATCTTGTTTAACATGAGGCAACTAAGAAGGAAAGGAAAATCATTATACATTTATGTTAACTTTTTTCCAGATAAACAATTTTGGGGAAGATAAAAAAAGATAATGGGCACCTGGCTGGCTTTGTTGGTTAAGTGTCTGACTCTTGATTTCAGCTCAAGTCATGATCTCATGGTCTTGAGATTGAGCCTCTCAAAGACTCTGAGCTGGGTATGGAACTTGCTTAAGATATGTTCTCCCTCTCCTCCTTCACATGTCCCTCCCCTGCTCACCTGAGTGCATCTTTCTCTCTCCAAATGAACAATCAAATGCTGTGAGAGTTTTATAATTTTTTAAGTAATATTTTATTAAAAATTGTCTTGTATGTCAATATCATTAGTAAATACTTCTATCCAATTAATTATGTATACTAGGTTCCATGCTAGATATAAAAACAGAAATATTTTAAGATGCCTGTTCTCAAGTAAATTAGAATACAAAATCATGGTGGTTGTTTTTTTAATGTTTTCAATTTATTTTTGAGAGACAGAGAGAAACAGTGTGAGCAGGGGAGAGGCAGAGAGAGACGGAGACACAGATTCGGAAGCAGGCTCCAGGCTCTGAGCTAGCTGTCAGCACAGAGCCTGACGTGGGGCTCGAATCCACGAACCCGTGAGATCATGACCTGAGCCGAAGCCGGATGCTTAACTGACTGAGCCACTCAGGTGCCCCAAAATCATGTTTTTTAAAGCAAACAATTATACTAGGTAAACTGTAAGTACAAAATCAATTGATGAGGACTTAACCCAAATATCATACCCATTTAATATTAAACTCTCATATTTCAAACTCTTCAAATTTCTGTACCCCCTTCACCTACACATGACAGAATATGATTTTACTAATCAGTCTATTTTCACTTTATTAACTGAACTAAGCATCTATTAATTTGCATCAAAATATAAAATAATTATTTATACTTACATTCGATTTATTATTTTATATTCCACAAGAGAAATTACCCATATGTTCTTACAGGGAATCCTGGAAACAGGAACTCTTTCTTAGAATCTTTACATACATGGAATTATTCCCAGAATGCCTTTTGTTATGAAAGTGAAGAATTAATTTAATCAAACTTGGGAATATTTAACTCAAAGATAAAATGCAAATGTTACTAAATAAGTCTGGCACTCGAAAATCAGTGATTCTGAAACATCCACAATGAGATCAATTTAAAGTAAGTTGATATGTTTATTTCTAAAAGCTGCAAAACTGCATGGAAATGTTTAAGTGTTTTGGCTGAAGGTTCTGTGGGAAAGACAAAAGAAAACAGCTTTTACCACAACTCGAAAAGAGATGCCATAATTTAATGCGAAGCCTGAAATGAAGTAACAAACACTGCAGTACAATGAGACATATCCTTCATGACAGCCTACAGTATTTTAGAGTTTTTAGAGCTAATTAGAAGCACATACCTTTCCTTTATCTTAGCAAGTGAGAACAGAGTCAGCTTCCTGAGTTCTAGCCAGATGCTTATTTTATAACCTTAGTTATGTAGGCTAACTGCTAACAGCTCAGGATCTGAGACTTTCAAAGTTATTTTTAGGACAAATCAGTTAATGAGCAGGTACAAACTTAAGCATAAATGAGCAGCAGGGCAGAGGCAGCCAAATGTCAGAAAAAGTCTCAGATGGTAGGACAAATTGTAATTATTCCATCCAGTTATGGGCAGTGGTGAATAAAAATGAACCACTACCAACTGCTATCCAGTCAAAGGTTTAATT
This sequence comes from Suricata suricatta, assembly GCF_006229205.1. Lineage (NCBI taxonomy): Eukaryota > Metazoa > Chordata > Mammalia > Carnivora > Herpestidae > Suricata > Suricata suricatta. Next base: position 76,408,126 of record NC_043705.1, on the reverse strand, counting down.
TTGTTTTTGCACAGGAATTGAAAATGCACAGGAATCATGAACACACAATGCATGTCAAAGTAATTTTCTCCTGCAGTCTTTCATACAAACAGAAAAGTCTCCTTTGCTTTTCTGGTGCTTCCCCCATATTACTATTTTAGCTATAATACTTCCGTTATAGATATAATTAATATTCCCTCTTTGTTTTGTGCTAGCTTATTTGTAATGACAAGACTTCATGTAATCTTTCAACATGTTGTAGAAGGCTCCAAGAAAGCAACACAAACATAATTCACTTCCTCCACAACCATCACACCACCAGCCTTGGGGCCTGGTCTCCACCAAGAATTAATAGTCCGTGTAAGGGAAAGGCTCAAATGAATCCATTAATTTGCTGTGAGGAAATTACATCAGCTTATCAGAATCTGCATATCATTGCAGAGCCCTACAAGTTTTAGCTGCTACTTTGTTTGGTTTTCAATACACAAGATGATAATAAGAAGGGAGCCAAAAATCAAGAGGTTTGAGTGAGCTAATTTTATCACTTTTTTTCAAGCATGTCTTTTTGTGTCTTATTGTGTATGGATTACCAACTTAGAAAAAGTGAAAAGGATCCAAAACTTCTTCCCCAAATGTTTTTCTTAAAAGGTTTCTATTATAATTAACAAAAAAAAAAAAAAAGTTGACTAAAATGTGTTCTTCAAGCACTTTACCTTCATATAACAGAAGCAAGCCAGGTATATGTAGATTTGTTTTTTGATTACCAAGCAATTAGTGTCATTGTTCCTAATAGCATTCTATGTATTGGGGAAAAGGAAAACTTATTTCCCATTCTGAACAATCTGGGGGAATAATAAATACAGTGTTCTGTTCTATTATAAAGAAAAGAAAAAACAAACAAACAAAAAACCTGGAAGTTTCTTCCATGGAAGCTAGAACATGCTAGAGAATTCTTTTCACTTCTAAGATACAGTAAAAGGAGGGTAAGTGACCATCCTAAGCTTAGCCAGTCAACCATCTCTGAAAGAATTTGAATCATTAGGGGACTGATGAATGAAGGCAAGGAATAACTGGAATTTGTTCATCCATCTTAACACAGCAGAAATTGCCTAGCAATTAATTAACGTCTTTGAGACTTTAAAGCTTCCTTTTTCTGTTTTTAGTCTAATTTCCTAGCCCTCCCCATTAGCCCTGTAAGCTATCTCATGTCAACTCAGTAACTTCATTTTAGTTTAACTTATCCAGAATTACATGAGACTGCCTAAACCAAAGAACCCTAAATAAGATACAGTATTTGGAGGAGAAAGTTTAAAAATGAATTGTTTTATGGTACTTTCAATGAAAGAAACAGGCAAGAGCTTTGCCATACAAAGACTCATTCTAGAGAAAATGTTTCCTTATGGTCTGTGATTAATTGAAAACAGGCAAGAAAGATTAAGTCAGTATGTTTATCAATTCACAACATTCATAAACTAAGTGCAGCTGATGATGATGGTAGAGGTGGTCATTGGTGATGGCAACCGATATGTCAAACAGACACAACTCTTTCAATCAAAATGCAAATTTGTCTCCAACTGTCACTTTAAAATGTACCCAAAGGATACAGAAGGGCTGGTGCATAGAAGCACATGTACCCCAATGTTCATAGTGGCACTTTGTACAATAGCCAAATCATGGAAAGAGCCTAAATGTCCATCATCTGATGAATGGATCAAGAAGATGTGGTATATATACACAATGGAGTACTACATGGCAATGAGAAAGAATGAAATCTGGCCATTTGTAGCAAAGTGGATGGACCTCGAGGGTGTCATGCTAAGTAAAATAAGTCAGGCAGAGAAAGACAGATACCATATGCTTGCACTCATAGGTCTAACAGGAGAAACCTAACAGAGGACCACAGGGAGGGGAAGGGGGAAAGAGAGTTGGGGAGAGTGAGGGACACAAATCATGAAAGACTATTGAATACTGAAAATGAACCATGGACTGAAGGGGGGTAGGGAAGGGGATGATGGTCATGGTGGGGGGTACTTGTGGGGAGAAGCACTGGGTGTTATATGGAAACCAATATGACAATAAGCTATTATAAAAATTTTAAACAAAAAAAGAATACAAACCAAAAAAAACAACTTAGATGTGTTCAGTGGGGCCAATGGATAGATCCACAGTTGTCTTGTATTGGACAATATACAATCCTCTATCACCTAGAGTCATAAGACACAATCACAATTGAAACTTAGGATGAATAATGGGTTGCCATCAGAATTTTGGACTTGATTTACAGCTAAATCATTTTTCCTTCCCCAGCCAGGGCCAAGTATCAGAAGGCTACTTGTTCCTTAGGAGGTTGGTATTCTGATCTGCCTTTCCCCCAAGTCTGCTAACAACCCGTTTCCTCAATCATTAGCACTGTTTTCCAGTATTTCTAGTTTTCCATCTGAAAGTACATGGTAGAAATGCACTTCTTGGCCCCTTTGTAACTGGATAGAACTCCATAACAGTTCTGTCCAGTAAGCTGTAAATGTGAAGTGGCGTAAGTTATTTACATGGTTGATGCAAAAACTTCCGAAATTTATCTTTTCTGTGTATACAATGAATTGCAACATTCAAGACAGTGATTTCCCTGGGACTTTCTTACCTTCTCATCCCATTAACTAATAAGGAAAATGTAATGGGGGCAAGAAATAAGCCATTTTTCTAAACCACTAAAATTCTGGAATTAACTGTTATACCAAGATAACCTCTTCAGCTGGAAATTAAGTTCTGTAATAAACAACAACAACATCATCATACACACACTGGTTAAGGGGCTACATGAAAAGCAATGGAGAAACTGATACTGGATCCTAGAAATGGCAATTAAATTAATGATAACTAGAAAAATATTTACTTAATAAATTTGTAGCTTAAAGAGGTTGAAAAACAATATTATCAATAAGTATATTTTGGTTGCTGATTGTTGGGTATGCATATTATTATAAGGTAGATATGTATCAGAAAAGAATTAGTTGATTTTTCAAAAGGAATTATAAAAAGTTCTAAAATTTGGAAACTTCTAGCACTGAAAGATGCAACTGCTTTTCATAACTTACTAGTAAAAATATTAAACTAAGAAAGCCTTTGAGTAATAAATGTTGATTCCAATTTGGCCTTAAAGCAAGGATCAAAACAAGAGGATAGTCCTCACATGCATTCCTAAAATCTCTACATAAATTTAATTAGTCTTAAAATTTTCAGTTACAACTGTGGTACCCAATTACGTTAAATTAAACAACATGGCTCAGGGATGAGACCAGTGATGCGACTTTCCCACAAATGTATGAAAGTCTCAAAATATCTGTAATTAATTCTGGAGAGATAAAGAATCAAGAGTGAGAGAAATCATAGAAATATAGCAAATCTAAGAGATATTCTAAAACAGAAGAGAAAATGTGGCTATTGCAACATGGAGATAACTGGAATCAAACACATGAGATTGCCATCACTAGATGGCAATGTCATTTAGTCAGTGCTACTGTCAAAAGAATCATCAGCTTGTTCTAAAGGAAACTGTGAATGTTCAAGACTTGAAATGAACTTTGTGTCCCCTAATATATATTGGTAAGAGGCATGCTGAGAAATCTGTTTAACCCCAAGAAAATACTCCCCAATGTCCATTTCAAATACTGTCAAAAGTTACCAGAAAACAAAAAGAGGATCTGGGGGACAAAGAGAACAGAGGTACTTAGTAAGGAAAGAGGGACAAAATCAGGACCCAATCCATTCTCTCCATTCTCTATCATCAGGACAGAAAGCATTTAAAACATCTATTTTTAAGTTTGTCATAGACCAGAACATTTCCAAATGTGATTTTCTATTATGGTTATTTGTCGTAACCTGCAGGCCGGGTCTGGGAGCGCTCGTCCCCAGCATTCGGCGGTACCTGTCTCGTCCACCCCGACCGGCAGGGCGGAGAGTCCTCGTGGGTTCTTTTCCTGAGGGAGGGAGAGAAAGGGCAGGAAGGGGACGCACAGAGAGTAAAGACACAACTCACGGTTTCCGATCAGGCGAAAGAGAGAGTTTATTGAGAAAACTGTTCCTTATAAAGCCTTCAAGGTGGGGAAAACAAGGCAGCTGACCCAGGTCGGTTGCTAGGAAACAGGGTCAAGGGATTAAGACTGGAGTAAAAAGGGAACCGGACTAAAGTGTTCTAACACAGCGCCTGAGGGGCTGAAGCTACCCTGCCTGCAGGCGGTTGATCTTTGATCTCCTGGCTTCTCCTCTGGCAGGGAGTGGCGCTCTCCTGCCTATTTTGCAACTCCCCTAGGGGAGTGACATATCCGGCTAGCAAATGGCCAAGTAGCTGAGATCTTTGCTGCTCCCCACAGTTATTGTTCCCACTCTACTGTTGTAATCTGGCTATATGGATACAAGATAACTTTTTTTAAATTTCACTGGCCTTCATGTCAATAAAAAAACACATCAATCCTTATGTAGAGGGTACTAATCAACCAAGAATCCTAAATTTGGAGTTAGATGCCAAAAATGGATATGACTTTGAGGTGGCACCTGTTGAGAAGAACATGGCATCTTGTGAGTATGAAAGAGAGAATAGATTATTTTTTTGGCTAGAAGGGCATGTTATAAAAGTTTTTAGTGATGTTCATCAAATACTTCTCACACTGTATTTTCAATATATATGGTAGCATTCCTCTCTTTGGTAGCTTGTGGTTAAGTGGGCCACCCAATCTAGTTCTGGACATGTTGCAACCGCAAGTGTTGCCAATCTAATTCTGGACAAGGTGTGAGATCTACTTCAATCTCTTTTATGTACAATTTTCAATGTTTGTGGCGGTCCCCGTTCCATCAATTTGGATCCCCAAGTAACTACAATTAAGAAATGACTTCCTATCATGTTGCAAAGGGCATATGACATAAGTAAGGAAATAAACTTTTTGTTTTAGGCCAATGTGATGTAGGATTTGCTTGTTACTGCAACATGAACTCACCTATTCTAATGTCTACACATGATTTCTGGCTCCTTGGAAATGGAACAGATCAAGGGAAGAGGGAAAGGAATATAGAAAGTTCTTATTTGACTATAACAGAATTCTATACCTTCTGGGAATAGCTAAAATTAAGGCTGAATTTTTCTCTTAGAGGAATTTAGTAGATTCTTAAGAAATTTGACTCCTCTTACCCTAACCCTTTTTCCTTTGGCTGACTGTTTTTGCATCATATCAGCCTCAGGTTTTCTCTAGGTCCACCTATTATAGATTCCTTTTTGGATACCCTGCACAATCTAATAGAAGCCATTGTGGAAAGGACCCCTTTTAAAACATACCTACACTCTACTGGGGGTTGCACAACTGATCCCTGAAGAAGCTACACTTTTATTCACCATTAAGAGGTTAGTCACTTGAAGTACTGGTAGCTCTCTCTACACTGTGCGGTCACCTTTTATTTATTTGTTTTTATTTTTTTACTTATTTATTTTGAGAGTGAGAGAGCATGAGCAGGGGAGGGGCAGAGAGAAAAGAAGAGAGAGAGAATCCCAAGTAGGCTCTGCACTGACAGTGCAGCCCAATCCAGGGCTTTAACTCATAAATCATGAGACCATGACCTGAGCCAAAACCAAGATCGGATGCTTAACTGACTGAACCACCCAGATGCCCCTGTAGTTTTTAGATATCTATCTCATATATGTGTCAAACAACCCAGTCAACGTACTTCCATATTTCCTGAATCATACACCAAGCTTTCATATTTGCTTTCTTGAAATCAGTGCACACAAAGATTGAAATTAGAAATATACAACTCAATCTATCCCTTATAGAGGTGTGATTTGAGACTCAAAGCAGTTCAGCAACTATATCCAAAATAAATATTTCCCTTCTCTTCACCATTTTATTCTCTCCTTTTGAATTTTACAATTGTTCAAGAAGTATTCCTTTACATCACTTGAAAAATGTACATTCCAATCTGGCCCTTGCCTATGGAATTTTTTATTTATTATAATTTGACATCTAAGTTGAAAGTTACACTTTAACATGCTCTCACATGATAATAGCAACTATCATTTACTGGTCACTTAATGTGCTAAAAACTGCATCAAATAGTTAAAACTTTACATTTGTTATCTCTTAAATTCTCACTAAATATTTATGAAGCTGACTTATTATTCCAAATTTAAAGGGCGCCTGGGTGGCTCAGTCAGCTGGGTGGCCAACTTCGGCTCAGGTCATGATCTCGCAGTTCATGAGTTTGAGCCCCAGGTTGTGCTATGGGCTGACAGCTCAGAGCCTGGAGTCTGCTTCGAATTCTGTTTCTGCCTCTCTCTCTGCCCCTCTCCTACTCACATTCTGTCTCTCTGTCTCTAACAAATAAATAAATGTTAAAAAAAATTTTAGATGAGAAACCTTGGGCTTGGATAGATTTAATATTCAACTACTGAGAGTTTGTTTTGTTTTGCTTGCCTTTAACCACTATGCTACATTAAGTGGTATGTATGTTAGGTACTGAAAGCAAATATAGGGGAAAAATATGCCTCATTCCTATATAGTTTTCTATATATTTTGACACATTCTGGATATGATTTCATAGAGAAAAAGGATAAGCTTCAGGTCAAATTGTCTAAAGTCCTGTATTTAACTTTATTTTACAAAGTTTTAAACTTGAATGCTCTACAGGTAGTGCTCTATCAATATATTTCACTTCTCAGTTTCTTGTAATACTGCAAAATGGTAAGTATTATATACATATTGAGAACTATTTCAAAAAAGTATATCCAAGTATTCTATATGTTTTCTAATTATAAGAACAGCTTGAAAGTTTCACATTTCCTCTCAATTTTCTGATACAACCTACCTTTTCTCCTTGCATTCTGTTTGCTCTTTTCAAGCTTGTTCTTTAGTTTAATGTTTACATATTTATTTTGAGAGAGATATATAGATAGGGAGCAGGGGAGGGAAAGAGAGAGAGAGAGAGAGAGAGAGAGAGAGAGAGAGAGAAAACTAAGCAGGCTTTACACTGTCAGAGTGGAGCCTGATGCCAGGCTCGAATTCATGAATCCTGAGATCAAGAACTGTGCCAAGGGGCATCTGGGTGGCTCAGTCGGTTAAGCCTCTGACTTCGGCTCAGGTCCTATCTCATGTTAGTGGGTTCAAGCCCCACGCAGGCTCTGTGCTGACAGCTTAGAGCCTGGAGCCTGCTTCCGGTTCTGTATCTCCTTCTCTCTCTGTCCCTCCCCCTCTCATGCTCTGTCTCTCTTTGTATCAAAAGAAAATAAAAAACATTTAAAAAATATATTAAAAAAAAAAAGAACTGTGCCGAAATCAAGAGTCAGATCTCTGACTGAGACACCCAGGCATCCCATTTCAAGCTTGTTCTGTTCATTTTCTTGTTACAATTACTTGCTGCTAGGCAAAAGGCAGATTTATAATATCTGTCCTTCCAAATGCTTGAGAATGGTAAATTAAGAGATTCCACAGGTTTAAACTGCCCTTCTGAATATATGACTATGTACACTTTGGTATTAATTGTTTATTCATGACTGCAGGCCAGTTGGCACATGCCAACTGACACTACGATATGCTCTAAACTTCATAAACGTATGCCTTTAAGACTTATCTGCCACTTAACCTAAAATGAGCAATCATGCCCATATCTTCATACATATATGCCTTCAGCTGATCCAAGGCGGAGCAGCAAGCATTGCCCTTGAAGCTAAAGGATAAATGGCAAATATGTAGATTAATAAATATCTTCATAACCTTTTTACAGCTACTTTAAAACGTTGTTGCATCTACTCCTTTTAAGTGGGGCTCGGTTTAATTTTTTAAATTAATCTTAAGAAACTTTTATTTTTTAAGTGTTTTATGTTAAAAACTGGAGACTTCTTTGTTCTTTCCTATGTTCTATGAATGACCTGTATGCAACAACAATTCAGTATAAAAGAATTTGGTGTACTCAAAAACTATGCCAAGATTTATATCACTTTATGTAATTTTCATTATAAAAAGTTGAGTTCACTTAAATGACTTTTTTTTTCTGTGAGATGCATGGCTATAGGGCACAAAAATCACAAATCACATTTGCATTTCATTTTTAAATTAGTTGTTTCATTTTTTTAAGAGACATTCAAGGTCACAGCCCTAGGAAAGGTTTTCAATATGTGATTGTGCTTCCATCTGTGCCTTGGAGACCACAGAAAAGGATCTTATCTCAGAATTCAAATTTAAATAACATTCTGAGTGCCCCATCCTGTCTTTCTTAACCAAATATGCCTGCCAAAGATGTTGAGGGACAACATTTAAGTATTCATCATTTAATTGTAAGTAGAGTGCTTTCAAGTTTAAAGAAATACAAGGGCAATGGGCAAAGGGAATATGCAAACCATATACTTGTAATTTACAATTATTATCCAATATGAAAGAAATAAAGGAGGTTTTACAAGGTATGTACAGAGAAACAACTCAGAAATTGAGGGAGCTGGTGGAGGTTAGTGTCAGGGAAGAAAGAGAAACTTAAAAAGAAAAAAAAATCAAAAGTGTCTTCTTATTCTCAGAGAAAGGTACCTTGCATAAAACAACTATTATGAACACTATTCAGTTACCAAAGCCAATTAGCTTAATTTAAGAACATAAGCATCTATGACCTGTTAACCTTATTCTGTTGTTAAAGGAACCAACATTTGTCCCCAAAAAAGGGCTGATTTCCGTTTTCTGTATGATTATCACATTACCTAGAAGATTTTCTGGACTTCACTGAAAATGTAAAATCTTTGTTAACTTTGAGCCATCAAAAAATTACTTAGAAGCTATAGAAGCTGTTTCCTTTGTGTTTTCTAATTCAGATTCTCTTTCTATAATAAAGAACACATAGTGTCACCCTCGGAAAGCCTGAATCTTTGTACAGACACACCATAAGATTCTTATAAGGATCTACATTTTAGAGGCAGTGACTCTAAAACATGACAGTGATTTGTATTAGAATAAAAAAGACAAAAGGCCAGTGAGAACACTGGGAAGAAGAAAGAAATAGCAAGGATTGTTAGCCACAAAATCAGTATAATAATCTACACTGGGGTTCAAAACCCTGGCAAAGAATAGTGGTATTTCAAATTGTCAACTCCTGTAGGCTTTTAGTAATAATGTGTTTACCTGGGATCTATCGTATCATATACACAGAGAATAGCAATAAAAATAGCATTATTCTTTCTTTATATTTATACATGGAGTTGACAGTACAATTTGGCAGTACTGGCTGTTTACATTTTCTTCTTCCAAAAGAAATGCGTGCTGAAATGCAATGTTTGTCCCTCACCACATTTTTCAAAATAGTTTTGAACAAAACAATAAATACTGTCTGCCACTGTTGCTTACACTTAAGGAACACAGTTCAATACATTAAATAGGGTGAAGTGGAAAGAAAGACCAAAGACAAAATGATTCCTCAACTTAAAGGAATATTTAAAAATCCCTTCTAAGTTGCACTGCTTATTATCAAGGAATGGTGCAGGCTTATGAGACAGATCATACATGGGATCTGTGCATGTATTTGGATTTTAGAGATTCTGTGTTTATTACAACAAGCCATTAAGTATCGCTATAACAAAGCCATCTGTCTCACTGAATCTCTTCATACCAGAAAATTTGGTGGTAGAAATATCAGACTTAATACAAATAATAATCATTTAAAAAGTAGTTACCAGAAAAGATTAAGTTAATACAGAAACACAAAAAATACAAAATATTATTCATTCATTCAACATATATGCATTAAAACCTGTTAGGCACTATTTTAGGGACTGGGAGTTTAGCAGTAAACAAAATAGACAAATATCCTGTCCCTGAAGAGCCTGCAAGCTGTTGGAGTAGGGAGACAATAAACCACATAAATACATAAAATATGCAGATGTTCCTTGACTTACGATGGTTCAACTTAAGATTTTTTTTTTAATTTTCTAAATTTATTTATTTATTTATTTTGAGAGGGACAGAGACAGTGCAAGTGGGGGGAAGGGCAGCTAGAGAGGGAGAGGGAAAAAATCCCAACCAAGCTTGGTGCTGCCAGCACTGAGCCCAATGTGGGGCTAGAACCTAAGAAGCTGTGAGACAATGACTTGAGCCAAAACCAAGTCAGATGCTTCATCTACTGAGCCACCCAGGTGTCCCATCAGCTTATGATTTTTTTTTCTTTCCTTTTCTTTTTTTTTTTAATTTTTATTTTTTT
>NC_043705.1:76396145-76397835 GCF_006229205.1 Suricata suricatta | reverse complement strand
TGGTTGTAATAGATCCTTTTTCATTCATGATTTTGTCTATCTGGGTGCTCTCTCTTTTCTTTCTGAGGAGCCTGGCTAGAGTTTTATTGATTTTGTTTATTTTTTCAAAGAACCAACTCTTGGTTTCATTGATCTGCTCGACTGTTCTTTTGGATTCTATATTGTTTATTTATGCCCTGATCTTTTTTATTTCTTTTCTTCTGCTGGGTTTGGGGTGCTCTTGCTGCTTCCCTTCTAGTTCCAGTAGGTGCTCTGTTAAATTTTGAATTTGCACTTTTTCTAGTTTGTTGAGATTGGCCTGGATTGCAATATACTTTCCTCTTAGGACTGCCTTTGCTGCATCCCAGAGATTTTGGATTGTTGTATTTTCATTTTCATTGGTTTCCATATATTTTTTAATTTCTTCTCTGATGGCCTGATTAACGCAATCGTTCTTTAGTAGGGTGGTTTTTAACCTCCACCTTTTTGGTGATTTTTCAAACTTTTTTCTGTGGTTAATTTCAAGTTTCATAGCATTGTGATCTGAAAGAGTGCATGGTATGATCTCTATTCGTTTATACTTATGGAGGGCTGCGTTATGCCCCAGTATGTGGTCAATCTTTGAGAATGTGCCATGTGCACTTGAAAAGAAGGTGAATTTCCTATCATCAGGATGCAGAGTTCTAAATATATCTATCAGTTCCATCTTTTCCAATGTGTTGTTCAGGTCCATTGTTTCTTTAGTGATTTTCTGTCTGGTTGATCTATCCATTGCTGTCAATGGAGTATTAAAGTCCCCTGCAATTAGCACATTTTTGTCAATAAGATTGTTTCTTTCTGTGATTAATTGTTTTATGTATTTGGGCACTCCCAAATTTGGCGCATAGAGATTTATAATTGTTGGCGCTTCCTGATGGATCCTGTAATTATTATATAATGTCCTTCTTCATCTCTTGTTACTGCCTTTACGTCAAAGTCCAGTTTGTCTGATATTAGTATGGCTACTCCAGCTCTCTTATGGCTTCCAGTCGCATGATAGATATTTCTCCATCCCTTTACTTTCAACCTGAAGGTGTCTTCTGGTCGAAAATGAGTCTCTTGTAGGCAACAAATAGATGGATTTTGTTTTTTTATCCATTCTGCTACCCTGTGTCGTTTGGTTGGAGCATTCAGTCCATTTACATTCAGTGTTATTATTGAGAAATGTGGGTTTAGAGTCATTGTATTCTCCTTAGAATTCGTGTTTATAGTGGTGTCTCTGGTAATTTGTATTCTTTGCAACATTTCCCTTATAGAGTCCCTCTTAGGATTTCCTGTAGGGCTGGTTTGGTGGTCATGAATTCTTTCAATTTTTTTTATTTGGGAACACTTTTATCTCTCCTTCTATTTTGAATGACAGGCTTGCTGGATAAGGGATTCTTGGCTGCATGTTTTTTCTGTTCATCACATTGAAGATTTCCTGCCATTCCTTCCTGGCCTGCCAAGTTTCATTAGATAGGTCTGTAACCACCCTGATAGGTTTCCCTTTGTATGTGAGGGCCCTTCTCTCCCTAGCTGCTTTCAGAATTCTCTCTTTATCTTTATATTTTGCCAGTGTCACTATGATATGTCGTGCTGAAGGCCGATGCATGTTACGTCTTAAGGGGGTTCTTTGTGCCTCTTGAATTTGAATGTCTATTTCTTTTCCCAGATTTGGGAAATTCTCAGTTGT
>NC_043705.1:76347498-76396045 GCF_006229205.1 Suricata suricatta | reverse complement strand
CATGCACACTTTGGCCTGTTTCTTGGTGTAGCCCTAAGAAGGAAAACAGACAGACCAACACAGAGGGAACAGTAACTCACAAACGCACAGACAAATCAAACAAACAAACACATTAAAAGGGGGAAAGAAAATAAAGAGAGTGGGGAGGAAAGAGACAAAAAGAGGAGAAGAAAAGAAAAAGAAAAAGAAAAAAAGAAGGAAAAAAAATAAAGGGGGGCAGAGACAATAAAGGACAGTGGACAGTCTAAAAGTGTATGACCAGTTGAGGAGAGAGGTAGGGATGAGATATAGGAGAATATATCTGGATTGCAAGAAGGTAAGGAAAAAAAAGGGAGAAAGGAGAAAGGAAAATAAGGAGTAAAAATTTTTAAAAATTTAAGTAAAAAACGTAATAACAATAAAAAGTACGTACAGAAAAAGGCGAATAGAAAAAAAAGAAGAAAAAAAAAGAAAAACTTATTAAAAAAGCAAAAAAAAAAAAAACTAAAAAAAACAGCAGCTCCCTCTTGTGGATAGGCGTGGTTTGATGTGATAGGTCTTGGAGGCTGCTCTCAGAGGCTCTGCCTTGGTGTTTGTGGGGGATTAGATAGGCAGGAGGCACACCAAGTTCTGAGGAGCAAGAACTGTAGGCCACTCTAATGAGTCAGATCTCCTTTTGCCGGGTTGAGCAGAGTTGTATTTTCCAGGCCTGCCTCGGTTCAAAGTTCCAGTCCATGCACTCTTTATGCTACCACAGATGGTGTTTTTGTTTTGGTTGCTGGCTTCTTAGAGGGAGTAATTGGTTTGTCTTGGCTCAGGCTGGGATTTTGGCTGACCCTGCCTGAGGGGAGATGTGTAGCAGGAGGTGAAGTGCGCACCGTCTCAGACCCAACCCCCAGCGGGGATCGTGTTGGCGTTGGGGGAGGAATGAGTGCGCAGCTGTTGCCTGAGGCGGCGCCAGGAGCTGCTGGAAATGAGCTGGGAGCTCCTGTAGACTGTGCGTGAGCACCCAGGTCTCCACCACCGCCAATTCCCTGCCGGGATCACGCAGAGGTGGGGGCTATTTTTTCCCTGTTGGCACCCGGGATTCAGGTTTCACGGGGCCAATGCTGGGGGCAAGATGCGCCGTGAAATGAGGTGCGTGATCCCACTCCCAAAACCGAGGTCGAAGTGAGCACCCCTATCACCGCCGAGGCAGCAGTCGCCCACTCCTCACCAAGATGGCACTGGGCTGGAAGCTGTTCCTTCCCTTGTGCGCCACCTGGGTTCTGGATTTTGGCTACCCAGCAGTTATCTATGGGGTGAGCTTCTCTCTCCAAGCGCAGTTAAGCGTTCTTTACCTCTTCCCCAGAGACAGTACTATGAGCATGTTTAGTCTCTCTGTCTCTTCCCTTTGTCTCTCGGGCTCCGTGAGCGCTTGCCCTGCGTTGGGCTGGGGCTGCCACCTCCCCTGCCCGTCTTGGGCTGGCCCGTTTTCCAATCTCCCCAGTTCGCACTCACTCACTCCGGTATCCTTCAGGTTCTCTTCTTCTGGAGTCCGTATTTTCTCCTTCCGCTCTTGCAGATGACAGCAATGTCCTTCTCAGTTCGATCGATGGGACAGACGAAGTTTACAGAGCTCCCTTCCTCTCCGCCATCTTAGCTCCTCCCCCTGATTTTTGATTTATGACTACTGATGTTACAATAGTATAGAAGTGATACAGGTTAAATGGAAAAATGCATTTCCAATTTTGAATTTTGGTCTTTTCCCAGGCTAGCAATAAGGGATATGATGCTCTCTTACAATGCTGGGAAGTGGCAATGAACCACAGCTCCCAGTTAGTCATGTGATTGTGAGATAAAACAATCCATAAACTCGCAACCATTCTGAACCCATATAGCCATCTGCTTTTCACTCTCAGTACAGTATTCAATAAATTACATGAGATATTCAATACATTAATATAAAATAGGCTTTATAATAGATAAATTTCCCCAACTGTGGTTCTAATGTAACTAATATAAGTGTTAAATACATTTAAGGTATATGAACCTAAGCTATGATGCTCAGTAGGTTAGGTGTACTAAAGGGGTTCTCTACTTAGTATATTTTCAAACATACATTGTGTATATCAGCAGGTAACCTACTGATTAAAGCCAAGAATGTCGAGGAAGATTTGTACAGTTTTTTAGATAGTGATAAAAACGACAGAGAAAGAGAATAGGAAATGTGTTCGGAAAATAAGGACTTAAAATGTTAGAGTGGTCTGAGGAAACCTTATTGAGTAAAGTCCTATATGACAGGAAAATAGAAATCATGTAGATATCTGCAGGATGAATATTTCAAAGAGTAGAAGGAACAAACATAGAGAGGTGGCCAAGTTGGCTGAATACTGTAATAGGAGGTAAGATAAGAGAAAATAGGCAGTCACACAGTTATGATTTTAGTGGTCCTTCTAAGGACTTTTTTTTTTTTATGACATGAAGGGCTTTTTTTTTAAGTTTATTTATTTACTTTGAGAGAGAGAGTGAGAGAGCGAGAGAGCATGAGCAGGGGAGGGAGAGAGAGAGAAGCCCAAGCAGGCCCCAGTGCTCTCAGCACAGAGCCTGACACAGGGTTCCATCTCACGAACCATGAGAACATGACCTAAGCCAAAATCAAGAGTCAGATTCTTAACTTCCTGACCCACCCAGGTGCCCTGTGGATGTGCTTTTAAGAAGAGTAGGTACTGCTGTATTGAGAGAAGATGAAAGAGAGACTAGCTGAAAGCCATCCCAGACAGCTTCCTTTTGTCCTTCCACTTGTATTCTCTACCTTCTTCACCCATTTCTCTAACATAGGAGGCTGACTTGTGTGTACTTTATCAGCAAAGTCCCAGGAAAACCTGGGAAGTGATCAGAAAGAGGAAGAGTAAAGTTAGGTACTTCCTTGGATTTCGACTTTGCCTCTGGCTGGTTATATTATTCAATGAAAGGTCACTGACTTCAAATCTGCCACATTAACTTTCCAAACTTTCGGGTTATCCCTAGTCTCCTCATGTGTATTAGTTTCCTACAGCTGCTGTAACAAATACCACAAACTAAATGGCTTAAATAACAAAATGTTATCTCATATTTCTGAGGCCAGAAGCCTAAAATCAAGGTGTCAGCAGGGTTAGTTCCTTCGGAGGGCTGTGAAGGAAAATCTATTCCATACCACTCTCCTAATTTCCAGTACCCTCAGGTATTCTCTGGTTACAAATGATGTTATCCCTCTCTCTTTAGATAGTACATGTTGATACTGTGTCCAAACTTCCCCTTCTTATAAGGATAACGGTCATACTGGCGTAGAACCCATTCTAACGACCTCATCCTAACTTATTTACCTGCAAAGAACCTATTGCCAAATAAAGTCACATTAATAGGTACTGGGGATTACAAATTTAATATCTTTTGTTTGTTTATTTGACCACAGAAAGACATGATTCAACTCATAACATTAGTCTCCCAGGCTTAGGAATGAAAATTACCTAGCTGCCACAAGCTCTGGTTCTGATTTTCTTAACATACTTACATAAAACATCTTTGAAAAAAAACTTGTTAACTATCATATTTGAATATGTCATCTGTTTACTGTTGGGAGCCCAGTTATATAAAAGTCTATACAATAGGACAATAAATGGTAACTTGCACCAGAATGCTGGCAACAGAATTAATGATATGTGTTCACCAATTTAAATATAATTTTGAAGATAAGGCAAGACCGTTTGCTGAACAATTGAATATATATGGGGTATGACAGAATGGGATAAGTCCATGACTTCTGAACTGAATTACTGGAAAAACAATGTAGCCATTTACTGACATAAAGAAGGCTGAGAAAAAAGCAGGTTGAGGGAAAGTATGATATTAGGAACTCAGTTTTGAATATGTGAATTTTGAGATGTCCATTAAACAATTAAGATATGTTTGGAATTTAGGAAGAATTTATTTTGGACTTTATTTTGTAATTTAGGCAATGCACATTTGGGAATCAACAGTATACAGACAGCATTTAATCTACAAGGCTGACTGTAAATCAGGAAAGAATTAAGTATAAACAGGAAAGAGATTCAAAGGACTAACTCCTAGAACTCTAAAGCTTATAGATAAATGAATATCTACCAATAAAGGTGACTAAGAAGCAGCAGCCAGAAAAATAGAAGGAAAAGCAGGCAATTTGACAGGGAGGGGCAGAAGGGAAAAGAGTGTCCAAGTACATAACATGCTGCTGGTGAATCAGGTAAGATGAGTCCTGAGAAATGGTAACTGGATCTCATAAAACTTATGGAAATAAATCAAAGCTCCAGACAGGTGACACAGGTATAGTCCTGCACACAAGGTACAGTTCTGGGGCCCAGGTTAGATAACAAGACAATTCTGGAATTAAAATAAGAAGGGTTGAAACAAATGTGTCACATGCTGTTTACAAGAAATAACTGTTCTCATAGAATTCACTTTCTGTCATTTTAAAACTTAATTATTAACTTTGACCTAGCAATGGTTTACCCAAAGGAGCAGAACTGGCTTGAAGAATGGTTAATTTTATTATTTTACAAAGTTCCATATTGTTGATATGTTTTGTAAAACACTTGTGCTATTTTTACAATTAAAACTAGTAAGAACACATCTAAAAATATATGTAGGAAGGGATCAACTTTCAGTATGACAGGATGAAGAGAACTGCTGACCCCCTCCAAGGTGGGACCAGTGAAAATTATTCTAAAAACAATCATTTAAAGACTCTGGAAATGGTTCTAAGGGCTTCCACTCTTCCCAGTCCCTAGCCTAGCCCTCTTTCTGGGAGAAGTGAGACTTCAACTTTTCTCATCCTACCCCTAGTTGATTGCTATTGAGGATAACTCTGGGACAGGTAAGGAATAGTATCTTCAAACACAACATTCTTATGAAAAACAACAAATTTCATTTTAGGGTTGTAAAGAAAGTTCATTTTTTTTCTTTTCATTTCCCCAAAGGATGGACTGCCACATTCTCATAATGGAATTCACAAGTATAAAAGGCCCAGTTAGACAGTTGACCCGAACTAGAACATGTTATCATGTATGAATACATGGTTAATGTGATTCAGTAGCACATACTTTGTAATGAAAATTTTAGTATGACTACTGCAGGAAGAGTGTAAATGTAAAATTCATTTTTTTCAAACACGAAGTACCTGTCTCCTTCAGAAAATCAATCAGTATAATGATTCAAGGCAAAATTCAAACTGTATTTCTATGCATTTTCCCCCATCTCTCAAATATGACCCAGGATGTCCCTATTATAATCCCCTTATCTGTTCCTGATTACTTTTTAAATTGAAATATAATTAACATACAGTGTTAGTTTCAGGTGTACAATATAATGATTCAACACTGTTATACAACACTCAATGCCCACCAAGGTAAGTGTACTGTTAATCCCTTTCAACTATTTTATCCCTCTCCTACACCTACTTCCCCTCAGTGTCAATCACCAATTTGTCCTCTATATTTAAGAGTCTGTTGTCACTTTTTTCTTCTTTTTATTTGTTAGTTTTGTTTCCTAAATCCCAAATATGAGTGAAATCATGGAATCTGACTTTCTCTGACTTACTTCACTTAGCATTATATCCTCCAGGTCCATTCATGTTGTTGTAAATGGCAAGATCTCATGCTTTTTGTGGTTGAGTAATATTCTTGGGGGTGGGGTATTTATTCATTCAACTACGTTTCCGTTCCTCTTTCCCCATCTCCCAAATATTACTCAAGCTCTAGTCTCTATTTTAAATCTCCTGTTTATTTCTTTCATCAACATTACAGTATAGCAGAAAGGAATCAGGGATTCTCTCAAGCTTTCATTCACATCTATTCACACTTGCTATTTCTTCTCACATACTTTTCAACTTCGCTAACGCATGTTGCTTTTTATTTTCACATGATTCTTTAAAGACTTAAAATTAATTGTTCAAACTTTCAATTCTTTATAGGAATATAACTGAACAATCAGCTCTAACTAACAAGATTTATGAAATATTATACTCCTTAGGACATTTCAATGTGAAATGGAAATATCAGTATGTACAGAGTACAAAGCTTGTCACTTAAACATTTCATATTTCTTAGAAATATCTTATGCTATGGCCTATGAGGTAAAGAGAAGATACAAATTCAACAAACACTTATTGAGCAGCTGCTAATATAGGTGTGGTCCTTACTGTCCTAGAGTTTAGAGTACTGAAAGTATTTTTGAATCATTCACATATACTGAAGTGGGAATATCAGAGAGAATGGTGCATTATTTATTCAAGGTTATGCTATTCCGAGTAGTGGTACTTAAACAGATTCACTCTCTCAAAAGTTTATATTCAAGTAATTCTTATGACACCCTATTTTACTGAATTATCTCCATCTGTATAAACAGATAAACCAGAACAGTCTGAAATTAAGTCCCACCAAAAATATAACCCCCAGCAAAACAACCCATAATTTGGAAATTACTCAAATCCAGAGCTTCCCACTGAGGAATGGGGAGTTTGTGCCCCACATCATGCACCCCAACCCTGTGGGCCTACAAAAGAGAGACAAGCCCCCAAAATATCTGGCTTTGGACACAAACAGTAAACCACTAGGAGACCCAAGGTCTACAGGAAGTGGAGATACTTTATAAGGGCTTGCACACAGATTGACATCCCAGGTAACAGTACAAGAGCAGCAGTTTGCAAATCACCTAGACATATGCAAAGGATATTTATTTACTAATATTAAAATTTATCTGTTGGAGACACAGGGGTTTGTTGGAACACTCTCTGGGAATGAAGGTGTTAACAGACACGTTTCTATTCTCCTACCTTGACAGCTCCACTGTGTGTGCCCCAGCCAGGTGCTCCTCCACTTTAATGGTGTCTTTTTCCATTAAAAACAAGCATGCCCTGGCGCTGTGCTTTCCAACAGCCCTGGGAAAGCTGGTAGAAGCATGCAGTCCAAACCATGGATGGCTCTTGATTGCCTAGGTCTGGTGGTCAGGGAACTTGTATTCCTTACTCTCCTAGGTCTTTAACAATCAGAGCAACAGTACTTGGCAAGTTACCATCTTCAGGGCACTACATAGCAGGCTGAAATATCAAGTCATTCTCTGAAAAATGCCTATTTATTTGTTTTGGAGCTTTAGTCAGAGGGGCAGACTTCAAATTTCCATATATTTAGAGGGTACAGAGGTGCTACCAAAGAACATAGGCTGAGGGGCTCCATCTTTGCACATTCTCTCAGCCCCAGTATAGCTCACTCGTACCCATCAAAAAGGGGCTTATATATTCATCTGGAGCCCTAATAATTTCAATCCATCACCCAAGAGCCATCTCCAAATCACCTAGTCCACAGGCCAGCAGGGTTTACAATTGTGGTCCCATATAACTGTATATATTTGCATACTTTGAGAGCTACCGCATGATGATCTGCCTTCTAATCACTGAAATCAGGTGCTGAATGAGATCCGTCCCTTTGGAAGACTGACAGGTCTTTGCACACCCTTAACAACTGACACATTACAAGGATAAATTAGGCTGCTTACACAACCACAAAGGTTAAAGAGACCAAAAAAAAAAAAAAAAGAGGTAGGGTAAGGTGAAATATCAGATTCATCTTATCTAGACAATCACTCCTTCAATACTGGGAGAGATAGCTGTTTCACTTATATACAGAGAGTTAAGCAAAATGAGGAGATGAAGAGGAATATGTTCTAAATGAAACACCAAAAGGAAACCTCAGAGAAAAATCAAATGAAATGATTTGGAGAGAAGCAAATTCACCTGATAAAGAGTTCAAAGTAATGCTTATAAAGATGGTTATCACACTTGGGAGAATAATGGATGGAGAGAGCCAAAAAAAAAAAAAAAAAGATAAGAAAGTACCAAACGGAATACAGAGAGCTGAAAAATACAATAACTAAACAGAAAAACACACTAGATGGATTCAAAAGCAGACTACATAAAGCAGAAGGAAAGATCAGTAATCTAGAAGACAGGGTAGAGGAATTCACTCAAACACAGCAGCAATAAGAAAAAAGAATTTTCAAAAGTTAAGATAGTTCAAGAGACCTATGGAATGACATCAAACAGAATAATATTTGCATTTATAGGTGTCCTAGAAGGAGAAGGGAGAAAGGGCTAGAAAAATTATTTGAAGAAACAGTAGTTGACAACTTCACTAATATGGGGAAGAAAACAGATATCCAGATCCAAAAAACCAAGAAGGTTCTAAGAAGGATGAACCCCCAAAGATCCACACCAAGACATATTATTTCAAATTGTCCAAAAACAAAGTCAACAAAAGCAAAAATAAACAAGTGAGACTATCAAACTAAAAAGCTTCTGCACAGAAAGGAAACCACCAACAAAATTAAAAGGCAACCTAATGAACAGAATATATGCAACATATATCTGATAAGGAGCTAATAATCTAAGTATAGAAAGAACTCACACAACTTAATACCAAGAAAAATCAAACAATCTGATTTAAAAATGGGTAGAGGGCCTTAATAGACATTTTTTGAATACATATAGATGGCTAATAGGCACATAAAAAGATGTCCAACATCACTAATCATTAGAAAAATGCAAATCAAAACCATAATGAGATATTACTTCACACATGCTAGAATGGCTACTATCAAAAAGACAAGAAACAAGTGTTGGCAAAAATGTTAGGAAAAGGAATGTTAGGAAAGGGCTAGAAAAATTATTTGAAGAAACAGTACGGCACTGGGAAATATTAGTGGGAATAAAAACTGGTTCAACCACTATGGAAAACAGTGTGAAGGTTCCTCAGAAAATTAAAAATAGAACTATCATATGATCAAACAATTTTACTCCTGGGTACTTATCAGAAAAAAAATAGAAGCACAAATCTGAAAAGATTTATGTGACCCTATGTCAACTACAACACTATTTATAATAGCCAAGATAAGGAAACAATGTGAGTGTCCATCAAAGGATGAATGGATAAAGATGTGACACATGCACACAGATTCAAACACTTCTGAGCCCAAAAAAGTAATGAAATCTTGCCATGTACAACATGGATGGACCTTGAGGTTATTACGCTAAATGAAGTGTCTCAGACATATAAAGATAAATACTGTATCATCCCTTACATGTGGAATCTTTTTAAAAAAATGTAGAAAACAAAATAAAACCCATAGATACGAAAAACACAATGGTATGTCAGACAGTAGGTGAATTGGGGAGTGGGCAAAATGGCGAAGAGGGTCACAAGATACAAAATAAATAAGTCACAGGGACTTAATATACTGCATGATAACTATAGTCAGTAATACTGTAGTGCATATTTGAAAGCTGTTCAGAGTAAAACTTAAAAGTTCTCATCAAAAGAAAAAAGCAAATTGTTTTTTTTTTTATTTTAGATCACTTTTTTCTACCTTCATTCTCAAAATTCAGTATACCACTTTTGAATACACAATTATTGAAATTTTCATACGATATAACTCATTTCTAGACATTCCATGATGAATCACCTGATACAAATTTTTAACTGAACTGTTTAAATTTAAGGTATCTTTGTGGGGCAAACATATTATTAGATTTACTACAATAAACATTTAATAAAAGTCATTTTCTCTTTTAAATTACACTGGTTCCACATCTAAATTTTCTAGCCAGGTATTCTAGGTTTTCTTTAAATATCTTTTCTATACCGATTATTATTTTCTTGCAACTGCCTACTTGAGACAGCAATCTTCTATTTTTCAAGTAAGAAATCTTAATTGATAAATATAAAGCAACCATTATCTCTTAGAATTCAAACTATGTCTTCCAAAGGACACTCATATATTTGGACTATTCCAAGAATACAAAGTTAGGAATGTCACAATTTTTCTGTCCCATGTTAAAATAATATGATTAGTATGTTCTTATATTTCAGAGATGTACAGGAGAGTACAATCTGGTTCCTAACAATGCCTTCGGGTTTTCCTAATTCATGTTGGTTTTCTAGATTATTTGTATGTGATACCAATTATATATTATTATGAGACTACTTTCATGTTTCATAGACATTTACGTGATATTTTTATCTCATAATGTTGATGAATTCCTGTTGTAAGGATTGCTAAGCCAGTTATATTGTCAGGAACAATGAGAGTGAATAGTGATCTAATCTTGTTTGTCTATAGCCCCTCTTGCTGAAAAAACAGGTGGACTCAAAACTTAATGAAAATCTGTTATTGCATCCCTAAAGGGAGAGATAAAGTTACTTTCCTTGTAAATACATTCTCAAGAGAATCAGATGACAGTAACGAAAATGGCAGAGTAAGAATCTCCAAAAATTCTCTTCCATATATAAGCAATTATAAATCTATAAAACATTGTCAGAATCAACATCTTCAGGACTCCGGAAGTTAAGCAAAAACTTGCAGCAATCCTTGAAGTGTTTACTTCTGAATAAAACAGCTGAATCTCAGTAAAAACAGTGAGCTTTGTGGCATTTTAACTTCTCCTGATTAAAATCCCAACTTCCCATTTTAGTGGTAGCCTTGAAAATCACTAGTCGACAATCACAGTGAAAACCAGCAGTATGTATGGCATCCAACAGAAAAGACAGAGCAGTGCTAAAACAGCTTCAAATTTCCATTTCCAGATAACTGCTAAGTATTTGAGTTGTGTGGTGATTCTTAGAAGACCTTACTTGCAAAACTGCCTTTATTTGACTTCACTATGAACAAACCCAATGTGAAAAGCCTTTCTCCTGGGGAATGCACTGAAAAACTTACAGGTAATTAACTTTGGAGCCCCCTGGCATAGTGGACAAGAACTGGGGCAAGCCAAAAACTCCAAAAACCTTAAAAAGGAAACCTTCAGAATGAGATGCCCTTAAGGTCTTTGTAAAGTTCCAACGTACTGCTGGGAATTTAGAAGGCTATGCACATTCATAGGGTTTTACACTTGCCAAGGACTCTGCACATGCTCAGGAAAGTCCTGAGAAGACCCTGAGATCTCACCACTGGTTGACCTGAAGCTTTGTTCAAGCAGTAGATGAAGGCTTAGGGGAATATTTCAACTATCTAGATGGGTGTTGAAGATAATGCCTCAAGACACACAAAGATCCACTCTCGGAAAAGACAAAGACAGTCCTTGGTTTGAGGTGTTTAATAAAATCTCTAACTAGCTAACTATTAAGCAAAGTGAGCAGAGATTCCAGGGGTCACATAGGAGGAAGAATGTAGACTCTATAGAATTAGTTCCAAAAAGTCATTAAAAAAACAGTAACAATAATAAACTCTGCCAAAAGCAGAGGAAACGGGTGTTATGATTTCCAGAGTTGCTACATTATTTAAAATGTCCAGTTTTCAACAGCAAAAAATGAATCTTAAAAAGAAAAAATAATACAGCCATTATGCAGGGAGAAAAAATTAATAAAAACTTGTTCCTGAGGAAGCCTACACATTGTACTTATTATGCAAGGAATTTAAATAGATTGTTTTAAATATGTTTAAAAAAATAAAGGAAGCTATGTCTAAAAAAATAAATGAGAGTAATACAACATAGTTTCACCAAATAGAGAGTATCAATAAAGAGATAGAAATTATAAAAAAAAAGAACCAAATAAAAATTCTGGAGCTTAAAAGTAAAGAACTTAAAAAAGAAAAAAAAGAACTAAATCAATCAATCAATCAATTAATTAAAGAACAAAAGAATGAAGAAAAAATGACTTTCTCTCAAACACCTATAAAACATCATCAAGCTTTCCAATATGTACATAATGGGAGTATCAGAGAAGAGAAAAGAAGAAAACATAGTATTTGAAGAAATAATTTCCCCCAAATTTCTAAAATTTGATGAAAAACATGAAAATTCACTGCATACCCAAGAAACTCAACACATTACAAATATTTTTTAAAAAATCAAGAAATCCACACCTAGACACATCATAGTCAAATTATCAAAAGCCAAAGGCAATGAGGGATCATGAAAAAACAAAGAAGAGACTTATCATGTACAATGGGTCCTCAATAAGATTTACAATTGATTTTTCATCAGAAATCAGAGAGTGTAGAAGACAGTGGAAACACATATTGAAAGTGCTACAAGAGAACTCAACAAACAAACAAACAAACATCAAATAAAAATTCTGTATCCAGCAAAGGAACCCCTTAAAACTGAAGAAAAGAATTAGAAAATTACAATATAGCTGAAACTGAAAATATTTTTCATTATCAGGTTTGCACAAGAAATATTAAAGTAAGTCCTTCAGAATTAAATGAAAGAACATTAGAGAGGAATTCAAATTAAGCTGGATCCTTACCTCTCGTGATATACAAAAATTATTCAAAATGGTTCAAATATCTAAATGTAATACATAAAACTATCAAGCTCTTAGCATAAAATAGGTGCATATCTTCATGACCTTGAATTAGTCAATGGAGTATTAGATATGCACTAAAGTATAAGCAACCAAAAATAATTAGAAAAATTGAATTTTATCAAAATATAAAATACTTGTGTTTCAAAACAATACTCTCAGAAAGGGAGAAAAGATTTACAAATCATATATCTCAGTAAACAGATCTAGATATTATATATCTCAGTGTTACATATAACTGTCATATATCTAGTATACAGAATACTTAAGGATTACTTATAAATCAATTAAAAAAAGATAAAAAACTCAACCAACATATGGGCAAAAGATCTCAATAGACATTTGTTTAAGGAAGATATACAAATGCCCTATTCCTACATAAAAAGATATTTAACACCACTGGTAATTAGGGAAATGAAAAGCAAAACAAACAAACAAAATGACCAGGGTGGCTATAATCAAAAAGAAAATGTCAATATATTTTGGTAACTATAAGACATTGATGAAAGAAATTGAAGATGACACACACAAAAAAATGGAAAGATATATCATGATCATGAATTGTGGGAATTAACATCATTAAAATTTCCATATGACTTAAAGCAATTTACAGATTCAATGCAATCTCTATCAAAATACCAATAGCATTTTTCACAGAACTAGAGCAAATAGTCCTAAAATGTGTATAGAACCACAAAAGACCTCAAATAACTGAAGCAATCTTTAGAAAAAAGAACAAAGGTGGGGTCCAATCAAAAGCACAAGAAACAATAAGCTCTGATCAGGATATAAAGAAAAAGGAATCCTCATAAACTGGTACAGCCACTGTGGAAAACATTATGGAGGTTCTTAAAAAAATTAAAAATTACCACATGATCCATTAATTTCAGCACTGACTATTTACCCAAAGAAAATAAAAACACTAATCCAAAAAGATATATACACCCCTATTTTTATTGCAGCATTATTTATAATAGTCAAATTACAGAAGCAACCCAACTGTTCATTGAATAAAGATAATTGAATAAAGAAGATGTAGTATTTACACACACACACACACACACACACACACACACAAATAAAATACTACTTAGCCATAAAAAAGAATGAAAGAATGAAATCTTGCAGTGTTTGACAACATGGATAGATCTAGAGAATATAATGCTAAGTGAAATGTATCAATGATAAAGAGATAAATACCATATTATTTCACTCATGTGGAATTAAAGAAACAAAACAAAACAAAGTAAAAAGAGACAAACCAATAAAGAGATTCTTAACTACAGAGAACAAACAGATGGTTACTAGAGGGAAGGTGTGGGAGTGGAATGGGTATAATTTGTGAATGTATTCAGAGTATACTTAGTTTGAGGAGCAATGAATAATTTATAGAATTGTGAAATTACTATATTATACATCTGAAATTAATAAAACACTATGTTAATTATACTGGAGATAAAATTTTAAATAATTACAAAATAAAAATAAAAAAGAACAAAGCTGGAGGTATCACAATCCCAAATTTTAAGATACACTACAAAACTGTAGTAATCAAAACATTACAGCACTGACACAAAAAGAGACACACAGATCAAGAGAACAGGACAGAAAGACCATGAATACACCATGCTTATTTGGTCAATTAATAACAAATGAGGCAAGAATATACAATGAAGAAAAAAACCGTCTCTTTGACAAATGGTACTAGGAAAACTGGACACCTACTACCTGGACA
Source organism: Suricata suricatta (assembly GCF_006229205.1). Taxonomy (NCBI): domain Eukaryota; kingdom Metazoa; phylum Chordata; class Mammalia; order Carnivora; family Herpestidae; genus Suricata; species Suricata suricatta. The sequence continues at coordinate 76,381,981 of NC_043705.1, read as the reverse complement.
CCTACATGCCAAAGAGTGAAACTGGACCACTTTTTTACACTGTACACAAAAATATACTGAAAATAAATTAAAGATCTATTTGTGAGACCTGAAACCATAAAACTCCTAAAAGGAAACATAGCAGTAATCTCTTGAACATCAGCTTTAGCAACCTATTTATGGATATGTCTCAGGCAAGGGAAACAAAAGCAAAAATAAACTATTTGGACTATACCAAAATAAAGTTTTTGCACATTCAACAAAACAAAAAGGCAACCTAGTGAATTAAAGAAGATACCTGCAAATGATATTTCTAATGAGGTGTTAATATCTAAAGTATATAATAAAATTTTACCAGACAAAAAAATGATTAAAAAATGGGCAGAAGACTTGAACATTTTTCCACAGAAGACATACACATGGCCAACAGACACATGAAAACATGCTTGACATCACTAATAATGAAGGAGATGCAAATCAAAACCACAAGAAGATAGCATCTCACACCAACCAGTATAACTAGTATCAAAAAGACACAAAAGAAAAAAATGTAGAGAAAAGGAAATCTGAATGCATTGTTGGTGGTAATGTAAATAGGGTAATCACTGTGGAAAACAGTATGTGGAAACTACTCAAAAAATTAAATACAGAAATACTATATGATCCATTAATTCCACTACTGGGCATTTATTTAAAAAAAACGAAAACACTAATTCCAAAGAGTATATGCACCTCTATGTTTACTGCAGCATTACTTAAAATAGCCAAGATATGGAAGCAACCCAAGAGTCTATTGACAGGTAAACAGATAAATTTGATGTGGTATGTACACACACACACACACACACACACACACACACACACACACACACAGCTATTGCTCAGCCATAAAAAATAATGAATATTTGCAACAACAGGATGGACGGACATAGAGGGTACTAGGCTAAGTGCAATAAGTCTGAGAAAAGCAAATACCATATGATTTCACTTATAACTAGAATCTAAAAAAAGAGAGACTGTTTGCTGCATTTACTATAAACATCTTTATGGACTTGGTTCCAATTGATTCAAGAAGATCCTTAAAGTATCTAGAGATTTTAAAGAGAAGAGATTCCATAAGCGTGTTGTTTTAATCAATGTAGTAGCCCTCAGTGTCTCACAAATTTTTCCTTTATAAACTGCCAAAACATTTCCTGAGAGACCCCAACTTAAGAAAAGTAAAGATAATTTTATTAAGTGTCACTAGATATGTCTACTAAGTATAAACAAAAAAATCCCTAGAAATGCTTTAACAGTTGTTTTTACTCATATTTACATACTAGTAGGAAAATCATGCAAATTTGTTTCTGCTCCTTGAACAAGAGGCAAATGGCTGTTTTGTAAGCTGCTAACGTTAGATATACCCACAATGAGACTGACAGCATTTAACCTGATCAAGATAAATCAATTACTACACATTAATGTATAGTTTAAGAGGATTTCTTCGTCTTCAGACCCAGAGAGGAAAGAACACAGCTGACACAGACTCATTTATTCCTGTCCAGAGTGATTTGTGGCCTGTCATTTTTAAGGCAGTTTGGAAGAGAAGATGGACATCCTGACAGTCCGCTTATCTCTATTTGAGAGGACATGACCATCTGGGGTTTTCTGAACTCATATGTCATTGAGGCTGCAAAATTACTGAGAAACCATTGTTGAAAATCTCAAGTAATTGTGAACAATACAGAAATAACATTCTCTGATCAATTAGTTCTCAGAGAAAAGTGATTCTCCAAACTTTAACAAAGAATTCTTGGATGTTTCCATAGTTGGAACACAACTAGAATGGATTATTACTCTTTCCTTGACCTGAAATTTTCTATGTACCTCTGGAAATCAAATTCACAGAAATCAAACAAAAGGGCATTTTTGTTTTATTTTGTCTTCTGCAGAAGATCTCTTTATACGTGTTATATTTCTTATTTAATTTTAATTTCCTTGAGAGTAGGTAAGGTTATTTTCAACTTTCAACGTGCACAGATATGAAGTAGGTATTCAATAACTATTTGTTAGAAGAGTAATGGGAGTATAATTAATTGATCATATTGAAAGACAAATTATGCCCTTTAGGATTCAAAAAAAAGCATCTATATTTTTATCAATACAATTATACTCATATTTTTTAAGTTTTTCATGAAAAACTTGATAGCTGTAGATATGTTGTCCAGTGAAAATGCCATTTAAATATTGTATTTTCTGAAATAGACATTTTTAAGTTTTATAGATAAGTGATTTCTACTAGAATTTGAATTTATATAAATTACTTGAAGCATTTTAAAATGCCATTCAAAGGTGTAGGCAATTATGCAGCAGCACACCTTTACTAAGTTCAGGAAACTCCTGGAAATAGGAGTTTCCATGTCAGGGTCAGGCAGGTCCTCTTTCCTTCCACAGTAATAGAGATGTAATGGAGTACATTGCTGCCCAGCTAGAGGTATTTCCCAGCCTCTTCTGAAAGAGACTCTTAAGAAGCCTCTTCTGAAAACAGATTTTAAGGAGACTGTTAACAACCTTTGAGTCATCTCCAATGTACAAGACAGCCCACCTTCTGTACTAGTGTTCTCCTTTCTTCTTCCTGTGAATTAAAATACTGAGGGGTTTGCAATCAAAAGCTCTGATTATACAGATGAGAATAGCAGCCTTGTAGTACAGCCAACCAAGGAAATGGAAAAGTCTAGGCCCAGAATGAACATAGCCACCGTCCAATCTGGACAGTCATGTTAGGACTACCATATGAGAAAAAATGCACTTATTTTTTCCATATGCCACTGTACTTTGGGGTATCTTTGCTATAGAAACTCAGCTCTTCCAATAAATAAATAGATATGAGAAATCAAATTTGTGGGGCTCCATTAAGGCTGAAGTTCAAGCAAGGAGCCTAAGTCAGCAAATTAGACCCACTTAAACAAGATTTTGATTCAGAAGCTAGTGATACAAAGAGCAGACTTTGTATAGTATCTGTTATGATAAGAGCAACGCATAAATATTAAATATCCAATGGACTAAGTGTGTGCACACATGGGTATCTATTAGAGTTGGAATTAAGCACATTCCAAAGAAATTAAAAAGTAAAACATAAATGCCAAATCCTATTCTGAAAGCTACTAAAGTATAAAGTTACTAAGTGAATGAATATCTGTTCACATTACCTTCAAATTACCAAAGCCAATAGCAGCCATTTTCTTAGCTGTTGTATTTCAATCCAAAGACTCTTTTGGCCCCTAGTGAACTCATTTGATATCCAGTGATTGTTTCTTTATTCATTCTTCTGCATTTACAAAATGAGGCAGGCTTTATCAAGGTATGTCTCAGCACTGGTTTAGGCATGAAGAAATTTTGGAATGCAAACATAAGGTACAACTATAGCATTCCACTTTACAGAACTGTATAGAGTTCAAGTCCCATCCGTGTGAAAATGTGAGATCTACCCATTTGTGTAAATCTTATGTTTTCTTATCTCTTGAGTGGCTGGGGTTGGTCTATGCTGCATAGTTTTATGTTTCTAACTGTACTTCTGTCGCTTTAGAAATAAAGTAAAAGTGAGGACATTTGGTTGATTAATAAGAAAAAAATATTTACTAATCACAGAATGAGAGCACTTAAAGAATACTTCATAATTCTATATTAAGTTTGAAGATGTAACAACATTTATATATTTTTTGATGATATCTATAATGTTATAAATCAATCAGCCAACTGACAAACCTCATATACTTCAGCACTGAGATAACAGGTGTTATTGTTTGTTTAACTTTACTTTCTGAATTATAATCTGATTCAGACTCCTAATCAGATTCACTGTATCATAACAGGCTCGGGAATGAAATATAATAACCTTAAGGTTGTGACAGACTGCAAATGTTTAATGAATAATAACCAGATTTTGTTTTATTGGAGAATGTGTATGTTTTGTAAAAAAAAAAAAAAATAAGAATAAGTAAAACAAGACTCAAAACTTAGAAAATCACAGAAGGGACATTTCTAAGTTTAACTAAATTCAGAAAATGCTGAAGTATCTGACACTAAAAATCTGTCCATTGTCACCAGGAGCCAAGTTACGTCCCAGGCTTAAGGGATTGCGCTCAGGAAAGGCCTGTGTTCAGGAATTCCTAATCACAAAAGTTTGAATTTCAGGTTTCAACTTTGAAAGCCTAATAAACTGATTACTGTGTAAAGATATCTTATATGAGACTTCTAATAGAACAGATGTATTTTAAAAAGCAAGGGAAGTGTTTTAATAATCACTTTTCTCATATCAGAAGCAAATTTGCATGTTCCACAGGGAACACAGTTCTTCCAAATTCAATCTTAGCCACGTAGTATTATTTTTATCTTTATAGTCTAATATTTGAAATTTGTATGTCACTTTCAAAATAATAGGGGAAAATCAGATACCATATGAGGTTTTCAGAAGCCCTATTGCTTCTGAATTTTTTATGTAAAATAAATTTATATTTAGAATTTATAACAGCAGAAACTTATTAATGTTGGTTAAAGACATGTTTGTTATTTGACATAAACAAATATAATTGACCAAGAATGCAGAAAAAATTGAGAAATTTGGTCTGACACATGTATTTATTGTTTTTCTGATGAGTCAATATATATATATACATAAGTGTATATATATGTATATATACAAAAGTAAAATATAGATATGTATTCTGAAATTATACACCGCAAAAGTATGATATTTAGTTCAATTTCTTCAAACATGTCTTAAGAAGCAATACAATTAACCCAAGGTGTAGCATTACAATCAGATTCTACAGTGGATGTTACCTGAAATTTGCCTCCTCTTAAAGCTTCTGTGACAGGAAAATAATAAAAATTGTTTAATTTCCCTAAGAACTTTTGCATTTTCTAATAAAAATGGTAAATTTTTAAAAAGCTGTATACACATGTTTTAGGGTTTTTTATTTTCTTCTTCGCCCAAATACCCATTAGAGAAAAAGATACTCATATCTAAACTTGTGCTTCTTGTGACGCCATTCTCTGCCTCTGTGCTACTCCTTCCTATCTTCATGACAGACTGGAGAAAAACCTAAGAAGGCCAAATAATATGGAGGAATAAATATTTTAAAATTAATTTTTTGCTCTGTGTGTGCACGTATGTATGACTTCATTTTCTGCCCAATCGAGAGAGAGAGAGAGTAAAGGGCAATATTTTCTAGATCAACACTATGTCAAATGCATTAAGTACTGAAAACAACTATATCACCTAACATTTATACTGCATGCTTACCATGTGTCACTATTGTTCTAAACGGCTTACATATATCAATTAATTTAAATTTAACAACAATGACAATATGAGTGAAATATCACTTTCCTTTTTATATCTGCACACTTCTCTTCTGTACTATAAAAATGATTTCCTCTAATTATTCTAAGACTTTTGCCCAATAACCTTGGGCTTTGCACATGAAGTGTATAAAATGTGGAATAACCAGGCAGGTGAGTTATTTGATTGTCTTGCTATCTCTCTGTCTCTGTCACTTTTTCTCCTGTGTTTGGCATAAGAAGCAATGCATTTAGAAGTAAGTAAAAACCCTGAGTATGCCATAGATTATTAGCCCAGTCATGGCAAGGAAATCTCTAGAAATAGATATTGGTATTCTTCTTAAGAAAAACAGTAACACTTAATAATAATTATTAAGAATTAAGGGAGTTGTAGTTACATTTTTACTATAAGCTAGTGAACACACTGCATTGGTCATTTTAGTTACTTTTAAATAAAATAAAGAGTCAAAACGAACATAGGGCCAATATTCCATACAAACAATGAAAACATTAAAACACAGAGTGTCTTAAAGACACCTCTGGAGATCTCATTTACAAAATTATCTATAAGTAGAATGCCACAGTTCCAGAGATTCAGCATTACAGAGTCATTTATTTATCCTAAGCATAGTTAAGATATAAGTAGTGTTTACTGATCCAGAATAATAATGATACAGTAATCACTGTGGCACTATTTTCACTCTGAGACCATCAACTCATTTAACCTAAAGTAATACATAACATGAAAAGTTTAAGAAGTCTGGCAGAAATAGAAATATGGGATAGGGGAAGTGGTGAAGAATTTTTTTGCACTCAAAAACTCATATAGCAGAGACATCTGTCTAGTTTTTTCAGTTATAGAGCAGGCATCTTTCTGAATGCTTAGGCCACAAAACAAAAGTTTTGTTCCCATCTTCACCTGTTAGTCCTCACTTAGTCTGTAGGTAACATTTCAACTTTCTGATCTCTGGTAAATCTTCAACATCGTGTCGTGTCTCTATTTTCACTTACAATCTCTATAATGTGATCAAAACATTCCAAACTGGATATTAATATTAGAGAATGACTTTCAAATTATGAATATGTGATGAAAAGCCTTCAGAAGATGAATGCTGAATTATGAAATGTCATTATAGCTTCAAGTTACTTTGAAATTTTCCAGCTATAGAAAAAGAAAAAAAGAGAGACAGTCACAGAGAAAGATAATTCACGGAATATGTTAATAACTGTTTTTTACTGTTGTACTTGCTAATAATTGTTAAAACTGTAAGTCACTATAAGGGTGCTTGCTATGCAAATTTTTTACTTCTTCTGTATACTTGATTTTTACCAATACAACACTGAAAACTAAAAACAAAAACAAAAAAACCATTCCATGTGTTCACACACACACATTTAAGTATACCTTCACCCTTTTTCTACCTTTTTTGTTCATCTATCCTTATGATCTCAGAGTCAAAGGTAAACTCCTCACTACTATGGTGCTTTATTATATTTTCTATTTAATTTTAAGAAATATTACTTCTAAATATCTTCTAGCTAGCATTTTAAGTGGCAAATTTATCAGCTTCTCCTAGTTCTTCTTTATTTCTTTATAATTCAGGTAAGAAGCCTTTACTTTTAAAGGCTTTTTTATTTTATAAAAGACCTTATATCAAAACACACACATACTTACACACAAGCCTCCTCTTTTATTACATCTTCTGATTGCTATCCTATTATTCATCCCTCCTTTCCCAGTTAAAATTCTTAAATAACAGTATTTAATTATTGCTCCTGATTTTTCCTTTATCTCTTCTAACTTCCATCAACCACTCTACTGAAATTGCTGTAAGATCAACAAAAACCTTCCTGTCACAAAGTTCACTGATGTGTTTCAATCTCCATCTTTCCCTAACCACCCAACAGTTATCATCCTCCTTGACCTGTGCACTACAGCAGTAAACGGTTATAACTTCCTTCTCCTGAATGTTGTCCCCTTTGTAAAGACAGCATTCTTGTGTATCTCCTTTTCTGATTACTCCTGAGTTTCTTCTTTTTCCATATTTCCTTTGTATGTGTTCATCTCCTTTAACATAGATTTAAGGAGGGTTGTTTGCTTACACACTGCTCTTATAAAAATGTCCACTTCTTTATTGTAAAGAGTTAAAAAAAAGTTAAGATATGGCCTCTAATATGAAATCTAGCTCTTTTTTTCTTCCAGTTACGAATTCAGCGCTTGTTTCTTTAAGCACCCTATCTTCCTAAGCCCACTCATAAATGGCAACACCTAACTCAACACCTTTCTTTACTCTTGTCTCCTCGTTGTTTGGCTTACTCTTTTTGGTTTTATTGTAATTTTTATAAGCACCAATTTTCTATTTAGATTTTTAGATATCCTTCATAAATATCTATGAAAACTTTTGGAGTTTATTTCACTTAAAGCCTCATTAAAATACCATAGCATTTTTAATCTGTTGTATGTTAATAACTAATGAAAAACCTATAATTATCTAACAATTCTGTTTGCTTAAAAAATCAAGGAAAGCACAAAAATTTCAAATTCAAGACAATAAACTATTTTTTTCAAAGTCAATTGGCACTTTTTTTTTTTTAATTTCAAGATTTCTTGTCCCATTTACCCCTGCGGAGAAAATCAAAAATGTCTTGACCAAAACTTAAAATTTCATCCTAAAATAGGGAAGGGAGAAAATAATTTATTTCAATTTTTTGTGCAAAACTAACAGCTTTATGTCATGAGAAGGCTATCAGGTCTCCAGTAAGTAAAGATGCCCTACACTATGAAGGGTTGCCATTTAAAGAACAACTAGGAAGCAATTCAATGAAGAGGAATTGTTAAGCATAGGTTTCTTGCTGCATTCCAATCATGTTCTTTTCAAAACCTAGCTTTATGGAGTTTAAAGAAATCCTGAGGGGGCACTCTCTTCCTTTTGTCCCACTGAAATATCATCATTAAACTCCTCTAAAAATGGTTTCTGATATGATTCTGCTTTCCAGCTGAGGCAACATTTTCTATAAGTAATAACAAAACAGCTGAAGTGAGTAAAAGCAAACTGGGCAGATAGGAATATCAATCCTGGTGGGACCAAAGGGAGCCCTGTGTTAACTTCTAAAGTACCTGAACTTTTCTGAACCAGTTGGTTTTGACTGAAATTGAAATGCTCTTTTACTTTCGAATCCCTGCCAGAGGGGGCTGCTATGGTAGACTTCTCTAGCTATTTTTCTTCCTTTTCAGAGGAATTCAAGACGGGAGATGTCAATGTGTGTGCTTAAGCGTAAAAGTGATCATTTTTTAACCACTGGTGGGAAAGTAGTTTGCCAGTGGGGAGCTAAGTGTTGAAATCTGGCATTAATCCAGCAGAGTTGGGCCAATAGATCACAGATAACTATACAGTATATGATGGTGAGTTCTCTTGCTTAAAATGAAAAAAAAAAAATGGAGAGTATTGAGAAGTAAGACAGGAGATTTTTCAAACGGTGCACTACACTGCTCTATTGACTTAAGTCATCCACAAGGAAATTTAAAAACAATTTAGAGAATAGAGTGCAACTACCTCTATGAAGATCACTCTTCATAACATAGGTGGATGGGGACTACTCCAGTATGAAATACTGTCTCGCATGTATGTTTACCTTAAGGCTTCAGCAGATACTAAATTGCATTTTAAAAGTTTGGTGAATTTAAGCCAAATAGGTCGTTAATGTCACCCAGAAGCAACAACAATGACACCCACAAAGGTGGAAGTGGAAGTAAATAGCCAAGTGTCTGTCTCTTGAGGAAAAGTTAATAAAAACAGAAATGCAATCCTTCCATCAAGATTATGGTGAGCTGGGGTTCTGTAGAAGTGTGGCAAAAAGCTCCAACTGTCAGGCTTGTCATGTCAGGTCAAAAATGGCAGCAGCTTGTTACTTAAAAATAATCATCAAAAAATATGAATTGAGGAATTATTTTCAAATAAGAATGAGAAATGGATTCTGAAATGAGTTTTCCTCCTTTTCTAAAACATAACTGAATTACCATGACTGGATGCAGAATTTAAAAACCTAATCATTTGAATTTAGAATAAACATTCCCCAAAATATATATAAGGTGAATATTTAATTAAAAGACATAAGAAACCAAAAAGTAACACCAAAGCTATTGTTATACATAAAAGATATGTTTTCCATTAGTTGTTTCAAATCAAAGGAGTCAAAATTATAATTTCAAAAGTCTTATTTATATAAAGGTGCCATGTGTTTTCTCCTTCCCCATTTTTCTTAAGATTAAGACACAGTGTATTTACCTAAAAACATCGCTTCTCTTAACTTTTTACCGCTTCTCTTAACTTTTTGTTTGGTGACCATTGTGCCTAATTTTGAGCTTCTCCTGATGGTAAACAGTAGTATCTGGATTATCAGACATAGTTTGGTTTTCACAAATCTTGGCCATGAAACTACAGGAAATAAACGCATTATCTGGAGCACTTGTAAATGTTTTCTGGTCTCTTCCTTGAGTTGAGAATTTAAAGTTCTGAACTTATAAATCTTCTACTCCAGTTTTCTAGTGCAATTAGAAGAAACCAACCAACTCCGGTATATTCCCTACTTATCCTAACATTTTTGTGGCTCCATATGGTCTCTTAAGCAGTGTAATGAAATTTTTTTGATGGTGGCTTATAAAAGTGAGTCTTCCAAGAACAAATACACGAAGGTTGCCTATCCTCTTAAAGTCATCACCCAGAGCTGGCATACCACCATTACTTGTATATACTATCAGCTAATGCAAATCATAAAGTATCTCAGATTCAGAGAGAAAGTGAACTCTAAGAGGACATACAAGCAGGTATGGTTCATTGGGGACCATTTTTGGAGACTATGTATCATAGACAGTTTGGAATGTGTTTGTAGTGGTATGGTTAAAAGAATTATTATTCTGAGTCAGTAATAAATAACACTATGTTTTAATGATTAGACTTTGAATTGTAGGCTGAGTTGTAGGTTCCCAATCTTGACAGTTCTAACTAGTATGCATATTGTTTCATATATCCTGGAAATTGAAATTCACTGATAATGAGGATAACTGAATATGGTGTTTTGGGCCTGAAAAGCCTCACAGAGATTGTTCTTATACTGTCAGAAAGAAAACACTTACTACAAAGTATTTTGCTACAAAGCATAAAGCTTACAAATGTGAGAGAAGTTTGTCAGCTACCATGGGGCCTAAAACTTATTTTCAATAATACTGAATGGCATAATAAGTCATTGTATTTAATTCCATAGTGTCAGAGCTTGTGAATATAAGAAATTTTTTGGAAAAATGCATTTTCTTTTTTTTTTTTAGTTTATTTACTCTTGAGAATGAGTGACAGAGACACAGAGAGACAGAAACAGAGAAAGAGAGAGAGAGAGAGAGAGAGAGAGAGAGAGAGAATATGAAAGGAAGGGGCAGAGGGAAAGGGAGACAGAGAATCCCAAGCAGGCTTTGCATTGACAGAGCCCAAAGTGGAGCTCAGATTCATGAACAATGAGATCATGAACTGAGCCAAAATCAAGAGTCAGATGCTTCACCAGCTGAGCCACCAGTTGCCCCAGAAAGATGTACTTTATTAATGGAAGTATCTACTCCTGTTTATACTTTGATAGTCAAAAACAGGATAGAAATTTAAGATTATATATCACTTTTGTTGTTATTAAGATCTTATAAAAGTTCTGTATAACTATAGTGGTATCATTAATCTTAATTCCAAAGATCTTAAAATTCCTACCTAAAGAGATTTAATTTTAAAATTAATATGACCTTCCATTTCCATGTTATAGACCCATACCTATATCTTTGCTTCCCCAAAACTCACTTTCCTGAAATATAAAGTACTAATCTCTGTCCAAAATTCCATCTAAGGTTCTTAGCACATATTGTCAGGTTGGTCTTTCATGGCGTTCAAAATTAAATTTAGACATTCTAATTACATTATTTCACCCTTAGAAAATGTACTACAATAGGCTAAAGTTTCTGCCTTTATCAATGTTACAGTTCTATCTGATGGCCAAAACATTTGCATTTCTCCCTTCCTTCTTCTTGTAAGCTTACTCAGATGTAACAACCTTAGTTTCTTCAAGGGTACTACTTTTAAAAACAAAACAAAAACAAAAACGAAAGGTACTACTTCTCTTAAACTATTCCACTTTCTTTTGTTTTTAAATACTCTTAAATGTCCCATGTCACAAAGTAAAATACCTAAGGAATATTGCAGACACCAAGACTGTATTGAAGCAAAAATTCTAGGTATCACTTAATCACCTATGAGACCTTAACACCTGTCAACATAGACTAAGTTTTCCCCTAAATCTTTTGCTTTCTTTACATACTGAAAGGATAAAAACAGCTAAGCAAATCCACTCTGATTCATTCTTTTTCTTTGCGTTTTCCTTTATGTTCAGTTAGTTAACATACAGTGTAATACCAGTTTCAGGCATACAAGATAGTGATTCAACACTTCCATACAACACCCTGTGCTCATCAAAAGTACATTCCTTGATCCCCATCACCTATGTACCCACTCCCCCACCCCCAGGCCCAGGAATCTCCCCTCTGGTAACCATCAGTTTGTTCTCTATAGTTAAGAGCCACTCTTTTTATTTCCCGCTTTGTCCATCTGTTTTCTTTCTTAAATTCCACATATGAGTGAAATCATATGGTATTTGTCTTTCGCTGACGACTTATTTTGCTTAGCATAATAATCTCTAGCTTCTTCCATGTCATTGCAAATGCCAAGATTTCATGTTTTTCATTGGCTGAATAATATTCCAGTGTGTGTGTGTGTGTGTGTGTGTGTGTGTGTGTGTGTATAAATACATACATACATAGATACACACAGATATATACATATACATATATAAGTGTGTGTATATATATATATGCACCATCTTTTTTTTATCCAATCAGTTGAACACTCGGGCTGATTCTATAATTTGGCTATTATACATAATGCTGCTATAAACATTGGGTTGCATGTATCCCTTTGAATTAGTATTTTTGTATTATTTGGTAATACAAATTGCTGGGTCATGTTGCTTAAACATAGTTCTATGTTTAGCTTTTTGAGGAGCCTCCATATTGTTTTCTACACCGGCTGCACCAGTTCACCTTCCCACCAAAGGTGCAAGAGGGTTCCCCTTTCTCCACATCTCACCAACACCTGCTGTTTCTTGTGTTGTTGATTTTGGTCATTCTGACAGGTGTGAGGTGATCATTCATTGTAGTTTTGATTTGCATTTCCCTGATAACCCATGATGTTCTACATCTTTTCATGTGTCTGTTGGCCATTTGTATGTCTTCTTTGAAAAACTGTCTATTCATATTTTGGATACTAACACTTTATCAGATACGTCATTTGCAAACATCGTCTCCCATTCTATAGGTTGCCGTTTAGGATTTTTGTTTCTTTGCTTCACTGTATAGACATTTTTTATTTTGATGAAGTCCCAATAGTTTATTTTTGCTTCTGTCTCCCTAGCCTCAAGAGACATATGTTTTAGCTCTGTGAAAAATGGTGGTAGTATTTTGATAGGGACTGCATCAAATGTGTAGATTGCTTTTGGTACTATAGACATGTTAACAATATTTGTTCTACCAATCAGTGAGCATGGGATGACTTTCCATTTGTTTGTAGCACCCTTAATTTCTTTCATCCGTGTTTTATAGTTTTCAACATATAGGTCTTTCCCCTCTTTGGTTAGGATTACTCCTTGGTATCTTATTGTTTTTAGTGCACTTGTAAAAGGGACTGTTTCCTTAATTTCTCTTTCTGTTGCTTCATTATTGGTATACAGAAATGCACCAGATTTCTGTATATTGATTTTGTATACTGTGACTTTACTGTTGTCTAATTGCTGTTGCTAGGACTTCTAGTACTATGTTAAATAACAGCAGTGGGAGTGGACATCTCTATCTTGTTCTTACCTTGGGGAAAAAGCTCTCACTTTTTCCCTATTAAGGATGATATTAGCTGTGGATTTTTCATATATGACCTTTATTATGTTGAGGTATGTTCCCTCTATACCTACTTTGTTGAGGAGTTTTTATCTTGAATGGATGTTGTACTTTGTCAAATGCTTTTTCTGCATCTTTTGAAATGATTATATGATTCTTATCCTTTCTTTTATTATGTGGTGTATCACACTGATTGATTTGCAAATATTGAGCCACTCTTGCAACCGAGAATAAATACCACATGATTGTGGTGATTCATGTTTTTAAATATTGCTGGACTCAGTTTGTTAACATTTTATTGAGAATTTCTACATCTGTGTTTATCAGATACTGGCCTGTAGTTTTCTTTTTTAGTGGTGTCTTTTTCTGGATTTAGTATAGGGGTAAGGCTGCCCTTATAGAATGAACTTGGAAGTTTCCCTTCCTTTCCTTTCTCTTGGAATAGTTTGAAAAAATAGATATTAATTCTTTTTTTTAATGTTTGGTAGAATTTGCCTGTGAACACAACTGGTCCTGGATTTCTGTTTTTTTGTTTTATTTTGTTTTGTTTTACTGGGGAGGGGGAATGGCCTTTTTTTGATTATTAATTCATTTTCTTTTCAGGTTATCAGTTTCTTCAAGTTTTCTATTTCTTTCTGTTTCAGTTTCAGCAGTTTATGTTTCTCAAAATTTACCATCTCTGCCAGTTTTCCAATCTGTTGTCATATAGATTTTCATAATATTCTCTTATACCTATTTATATTTCTGTGTTTTTATTTCTCGTTCATTTGTGATTTTACTTATTTGGGAACATTCTCTTTTTGATAAGTCTGGCTAAAGGTTTATCCATTTCATTAACTTTTTTAAATTTTTTAATGGTTATTCATTTTTGAGAGACAGAGAGAGAGAGAGAGAGAGAGAGAGAGAGAGAGAGGGAGGTAGAGGGAGATATCGTGCTAGTCAGGGAAGAGCAGAGAGGGAGAGGGAGACAGAGAACCCGAAGCAGGCTCCAGGCTCTGAGGAGGCAGCCCAGAGCCCAACACAGGGCTCAAACACATGGACCACACCACAAGATCATGACCTGAACTGAAGTCGGATGCTTAACCAACGGAGCCACCCAGATGCCCCATGAATTTCATTAATATATTCAAAGAACCAGCTCCCAGTTTCATTGATTTGTTCTATTGGTTTTTGTGGGGTTTTTTGTGTCTTTAGTTTTTGTTTTTACTTTTTTTTTTTAGCTTATATATCATTTATTTCTGCTCTAATCTTTATTTCCTTTCTTCTACTAGCTTTAGACTTCATTTACTGTTCTTTCTCAAGCTCTTTAGGTGTAAAGTTACACTGTTTATTTGAGACTTTTCTGGTTTCTTGGGGTACACCTGTATTACTATACAGTTCCCTGTTAGGATCATTTTGGTATACACCAAAGGTTTTGGACCACTGTGTTTTAGTTTCCATTTGTTTCCATGTATTTTTTTATTTTAATTTTTTTGTTTTTTATTCCCTGGCTGACCTATTCATCATTTAGAAGCATGTTGTTTAACCTCCATGTATTTGCGGTCTTTCCAGATTTTTTTTATTGTGGTTGATTTGTAGTTTCATTAGCACTGTGGTCAGAAAAGATGTATTGTGTGACTTCAATATTTTTGTAACTGTTTGAGCCTGGTTCATGACCTAATACATGATCTATTGTCAAGAGTGTTCTATGTGCATTTGAAAAGAATGTGTATTCTGCTCTTTTAGGATAAAATATTCTGAATATATGTATTAAGTCCATCCAGTCCAGTGGGTCATTCATAGCCAATGTTTCCTTATAGATTATCTATTTAGATGATCTGTCCATTGATGTAAGTGAGGTGTTAAATCCCCTCCTATTATTATTATCAATTCCTTTATGTTTATTAATAGCAGTATTATGTATTTTGTTGTTTCATGTTGGGTGCATAAATATTTGCAATTGCTAGAGCTTCCTGTTGGACTGTTCCCCTTATGATATAATGCCCTTCTTGATCTCCTATTACAGTGTCTTCATTTTAAAGTCTAGTTTGGGGCGCTTGGGTGGCTCAGTCAATTGAGTGTCCGGCTTGGGCTCAGGTCATGATCTCATGGTTTGTGGGTTCAGGCCCCGTGTCAGGCTCTGTGCTGACAGCTAGCTTAGAGCCGGGAGGCTGTCTTCAGATTCTGTGTCTCCGTCTCTCTCTGACCCTCCCCTGTTCATGCTCTCTCTCAAAAATGAATAAAACATTAAAAACAATTAAGGTCTAGTTTATCTGATATAAGTATTGCTGCTCCAGCTTTTGTTTGACATCAATTTGCATGATAAATGTTTATCCATTCCCTCACTTTCAATCTGCACATCTATTTAAGTCTAAAATGAATTTCTTGTAGGCAGCATATAGATAAGTCTTGTTTGTTTGTTTTAGCTTTTTGTTTTATTTTGTTTTCCATTCTGACACCTTTTGTTTTGAGCATTTAGTCCATTTACATTCAAAACAATTATTAACATATATGCATTTATTGCCATTTTCTTGCTTGTTTTGTCATTTTTCTGAAGATTTTCTCTTACCCTTACTGGTCTTTGTCACTTCTGGTCTCTTCTTTCCACTCAGTCCCTTTTAATATTTCTTACAGATCTGGTTTGACTACTACAAAACAACTTTAGTTTCTATTTGTCCAGAAAACTCTTTATCTCTCCTTCTATTATGAATGATAGCCTTGCTGGATAGAGTATTCATGGCTACAGATTTTTCCTGTTAATCACTTTGAATAGCTCATGCCACTCCATTCTGGCTCACCAAGTTTCTGTTGAGAAATCTCCAGCTAGCTTTATGGGTTATCCCTAGTAAGTTAAAAACTTCTTTTGTCTTTCTGCTTTTAAAATTTTTGTCCTTATCAGTATATTTTGCAAACTTAATTACAGTTATGTCTTGGTGTTGGCCTGTTTTTGTTGATTTTGCAAATTTAATCACAATAATGTCTTGGTGTTGACCTATTTTGGTTGATTTTGAAAGGAGTTCTCTGTGCCTCCTTGATCTGGATATCTGTTTCTTTCCCCAGATTAGGGAAGTTTTCAGCAATTATTCCTTCCAATATATCTTCCTCCCCCCTCTTTTCTCTCTCTTCTTCTGGGGCCCCTATAATACAAATATTATTACATTTTATGGAGTCACTGAGTTCCCTAATTCTATTCCTGTGTTGCACAATTCTTCTTTCCTCCCTGTGCTCTGCTTCATTACTTTCCATTACTTTGTCTTCTAGGTCACTAATTCATTCCTCTGTTTCTTCTAGCCCACTGTGCACTGCATCAAGCCTGTTTCAATCTCATTTATTGCTGTCTTAATCTCAGCAGGAAGGGTCTTCTGAAGTCTCTTTAAATATTCCATTCTTTTCTTGAGCCCAGTGAGTATCCCTATGCCTGTCGCTTTAAATTTTCCATCAGGTATGTTACTTATATCTGTTTCACTTCGATCTCTGGCCATGACAGTACCTTGTTCTTTTATTTGGGATAAAGTCCCCCATATTCACACTTTGTCTAAATTTCTGCCTTCTTCTCTGTGTTAGGAAAGCCACTTATGTCTCCTGCTCCTGACCATAATAGCCTTATGAAGAAGAGGTCATGCAGTGTCCATGGCCTGGCACCTCAGGGGTGTTTCAGTGTGTGCTGTGTGCACTCTGCTGTTCTGTTTGGCAGCTCTATCCTTTGGGATGGTCGTCTGCAGAAGATCTTCTTGCCTGCCATGAGCAGAGTTTGGTCCCCAGCCTAAATGTGGCAAGTTTTAACTAGGTGTGTTCTGGTCTGCTTGTGAAAGGAGACCTACCACCACCTCCACCAGAACTAATGCTCTGAAGGACTCTCTGGTTGGGAGTTATTATGTGGCCAGGGTTTTGTGCTGGTCTTCTGAGGAAGAGACCTGCCACACTTGGAAAAAGGCAAGTAACTGAGAAGGACAGTTCTACCAGAGCACAGGGAAATGGGACTTGGTGCATGCAAGTTAGGCCACCAATGTAGGTGCTGTGCTGCCTCCTGCAGAGGTCTCTGTGTTTATGCTGAGGGGTGAGGGGGAAAAATTAAGCTGATGAGTTCCTTTGTTCCTGAAGAAGTGTCTCTGTGAATGCTGCTTCTCAGGGAAAGACTCCAAGTAGAGCAAATAATCTCCCCATTGGACACTCACAGCATTCTTCAGATCACTGTTTTCATACTGTCTGTTCCCAGGGCTGTTTGCCTGCCTTCTCTCCAAAAGCAGTACAGTAGCCCCAGGGTCTAACCCAGTTAAACCCATTGACCTTTAAAATTTCTGCCTTTAAGCCCCACTGGTTGCAAGAACTCATGAAATTCAGGCCCTCTCATTTTCTAAGCCAAAGCTTTGGGGAAACATTCTCCTTCTGTGTTTCCCTGTGTGCTTTTCTCTCTCTCTCCCTCTCTCTCTCTCTCCCTCTCTCTCTCTCTCTCTCTCTCTCTCTCTCTCTCTCTTTCTCTCTCTCTCCTCTGGGACCACAGCTTCCTCCACTCTACAAAACCCCCAATTTGTTTCTCCTCTTAACCATGTCTCTGCACTCCCCACCTTCTTTGATGTGGACTCTTCTCTCCTTTAGGTTGTAGAGTTTGTTCTCTCAGTCATCAGATTGATTTCTTGGGGATTTAGGGTGATTTGATAATTACCTAATTCTGTTTGCTGGACAAGCCTAGGATCCTTCTATTCCACTTTTGTCTTCCTGTCCCTGTAATTCATTCTTCTTCTCATTGAAAATGATCCTTATGTATCTATACCCATGTTACAATTAACACACGCCAGTTACACTGGTATCTAAACTAAATTATTTTCAAATGAACTAAGTGGTAACCAGAAAAAAATAAACCCTATTCTCAGGGTTTATTTATTCTTACTGAACTTTCAACTATTTCAATTGTATTCTTATTGGCAAAAAGCTTTTTACAATTCTTTTTATTAATTTTTCTTCACCACAAATTCTCCAATTTAAGAGTTGACTTTTCTTTTCCACATAGATATATTTCTACTCTACCTCAGCAAATTCCATTTCTAAATTTATCTCAGTAGTAAATTACTTATATTTAAGACCATAACACAGCTTTGATTTGGGTTGACTTTGAAAAGAGAACAAATGATACAGTGAAAAAACATACTTTCCTTAATGTAGAAATAATTTTGCCACAGAAACCACGAACTTATAATTATTTTACCAAGGTAAAAGATGAGGAAAAATATGTTGAGCAACGTTTTGAAGAGTATAATTTAGAGGCCTGATGACATAAAATAGCTACAATCATTTTAAAAACATGCATAGACAAACACCACAGCCAGGGATTGTAGTCAGGACTGCATTTTTCCAGAAACCACAGGGAGGTAATACAAGGGTGATAATGAATTCTTATATTAAAAAAATCTACTTCCTGCTGTTTCTCTACAGGAGAAGGGCAAGAGAAACAAAACATGGTTTTAAAGAAAGAAGAAAAAGTAAAACAGTTTTTTTTTCCTTTTGCTAACTGACTAAAAATTATTTTTCAAAGTATGCTCAGCAAATGTAACTTGTTTAAGCATTACTTTTTTTTCCCCCTAAAGGATATACAGATATTCTCAACATAGTAAAAGAAAATAATGGTTAAGAAAACAAACTCTTTCAAGAGGAAAGATTATTTATAATAAAAAATTATTTACTAGCTAAGAACAGTTCAGGTATTTGCAGAAGAATCAATACCATTGTGTGGGATCAAAAAAAAACTCAAAATATTTAGAACATGTTTTATTGATCAGTTAATTAATTTGTTGTTTGACTGATTTGTACTAGCTTTATATTTAGCCTAAACCATTCTCCAAATTTAAGCCATTTCAAGTTCACCCCAGATATTCTACAGGCACCTCAGCTTTAACATGTCACCAATTGTCCTTACGATAAACTATCTCCCTCTACATCTGTACTTGTTCCCCCTTCTATGGCGCCATCAAGCTGGTAATAATCCTCCCCATAGCTCTGAGAAAACCTGGTCAGCTTGTGTATCTAAGAATGCCTGCAAGTCATCACTATGTTCCAGCAGCTCCTCTGTTTCTCTTAAATCTGCCTATCTTTCTATTCTTTGTATTCCCTCTATTACCGTATCTTAGATATTATTACATGTTCCACTTTCTAGAAAATCCAAATTCAACTCAAATTTCATTACCTATAAACAAGCTCAATACATTACTGTATATTTTAAAGTAACAGTTGCATATTAAAAAATCCACAATATAAAGTAACTCTGGAGACTTGATCAGATTCAAGTTTTGCTTATTTGTATAAGAAGAATGTTTTGCCAATGACACTTGATGTCATCCTCAGTTTTAAAAGAAGCTGGCAAGCTGATAACTCTGGGTTCTGCCATTCAACCAAACCCCTAGAATGACAATGTCCTGTGTAACAGAAGACCAGGTCAATAATTCACTACTACCAAAGAGGTAGATGGCACAATTATGGCCTTTAATAACAACTGAACACTTAACTAGATTAATGTCCATTCCATTCCAAATATGTATATGTGGGAATAAAAATAATATGGTTATTATATTAGAATAAAAACAAAGCATACTTATCAAGTGCTTATAATGTTCCAGAATGTACTAAGTGCTTCCAGGCTTCATCTCATTTAATTCTTAAGTCAACTTTGTAAGATGGGAACTACCATCATTATCTATTTTATGAATGAGGAACCTGAACCCTACAGATGTTAAACTACTTCACGAATGAACCAGCTAAAGACATTTAAATTTTTATTTTATTCTACAGATGACAGTTTTATCATTTATGGCACTACCTCCACAATGATACCTGATTTTCATTTACTGTGTATAAGACTCAATATTATATTTATATAAATTTATAAATTGGATCCTTTTATAGTATTTGCTCATATGAATTGAAAAATAGAGACAAAATTCTGAATTACCCTCATTGGGTTAATCAGAAACTTTAAAAAAAAAACACTTAAAGCTCACTGGAAAAAAAAAAAAAACAGTGAAATTACTGCTGTTTCAGTCCCAGGATTAATTGTTTCTTCTCTATCATGAGGAATGTATCTGCTCTTTGATGAACTGTTGACAAGTTTGCCACACTGTGGGAAATCACATATGCTACACTGTGATGTTGTAAAATGAAAATGTGAGATGGAATTCTGTTGCCTACAGCTGTTAACTTTATAGCTGCATTAGAAAATTTGGTCAAATTAATTCTAAATATATTAGAATAACTTTATAAACTATTTTGTATCCATAAAAAAATAAGTATATAATAAAGGAGAAAAAAAGCCAGGCACAAAATTGCCATCCTTAAAAACACTCATATTAGATTGTGATTGAACACTGTGACGTGTTTCAAGTTGATGACTACAACAGTGAAAAAATGAGATACAAGATGTTTTTCTCATACTCATGAGATAGTAAGCAAACTTATAAGTAACTAGGTAGATAAAATCAGAAGTGACTCTAATTCCTTCTGTGAGAAGCAAATTGCTCAAATGCTCATTGGACAATTTTTGCTTGCCAGGAAACTGTCCAGAAAATTCAAAATTCTACTTCACTTAAATCATATTCTCCTAAATTGCACTTACCAGCCTTATTCCCATTTTACAGAAGAAAAAAATGAAATTCAGATTTTATGGTCTTCAGAAAATCTAAGGGCTTTTCAATGCTAGAGCAAAGACTCCAACTCTGACTTTATGACTACAAAATCTGTTGTTGTTGTTGTTGTTGTTGTTGTTATTGTTGTTTTCCATCTTACTCTTCTGTATTACAAGGTATAAAATGAAGAGTACCTGAAAGGCTCAGTCAGCTAAACGCCCAACTTTGGCTCAGGACATGATCTCATGGGTCATGGGTTCAAACTGTGTCAGGTTCTATGCTGATAGCACAGAGCCTGGAGCCTGCTTCAGATTCTGTGGCTGTGTTTCTCTCTCTCCTTCCCCTGCTCTGTCTTCCTCTGTCTCTCAAAAATAAACAAACATTAAAAAACATTTTAAAGGGATAAAATGGATAAAAACCCAAAAGAAAAATTAAAAGAAGGTATTTGGTTCATTATTATTAAGCTGTTTAATAGTACTTATTTAGTAGCTTATTTAAAAAATAGATAAGTGGGGAGCCTGGATGGTTCAGTCTGTTAAGTGGCCAACTTTGACTCAGGACACAATCTCACAGTTTGTGGGTTCAAGCCCCATGTCGGGCCCTGTGCTGACAGCTCAGAGCCTGGAGCCTGCTTCAGATTCTGTGTCTCCCTCACTTTCTGACCCTCTCCAACTCATGCTGTATCTCTCTCTGGCCCTCAAAAATGAATAAATGTTAAAAAAAAATTTTAAAGAAATAGGTAAGTAAATCTGAGTAGAAGTTCTGGGCATGTGAGAAAGGAAGCAACACTTAGCACCTTGCAGAATTTTCAAGATGAATGAGTGGCTTTGAATATACAGAGCAAGCGATATGATCCTTGAAAGTCATCTTATGACTCAAAGCTTCTACTTGAAAGAGAACACGTGGGCTACAATCCTGTGGGCAATTAATATTCAGCTGCCACCTTTACTACACCTGCTACTTTCACCCTGTAACCAACTGTCTGGACCAGTATTCCTCCATGTCAGCAGATTGCCCTCACTCAGACATTGCAACCTGGAGTGCAAGAGCTGTGCTGTCAAACCAGAAATCTTTTTTTGTTGTTTTTAAAATTTTTGTCAGAATTCCCCTCTTCTGATAAAAGGACAATATCCCAGATCCAAAGCAAATGTGACCTTTTCTGACCTTTCCTTTTATTTTTATTCATTGTCTAAAAAACTCATTGACATATCTTCAAAGAAAGGCTCAAGGTAGTTTCACATGAACTCATTCCTTTGGTATTTCCTAAACAAGATTCGGAAGTCAAACATCAGCTGACCCTTTGACCCATATCTTCATAAGTTCTTTGCATCTATGAAATTTCTTTCACTCATTGATGTCAGGTTGTCTTAGGTTGTTTTACAAAGTCTTTTGGGGGGACACATGGACAGGCCAATCCCGCTGCTTCATTCAAAACTACCTTTTAAACATTTTTTTTAATGTTTATTTTTGAGAGAGAGAGAGAGAGAATGAGTGAGGGAGGGGCAGAGAAAGAGAGACAGAATCCAAACCAGACCCCTGGCTCTGAGCTGTCAGCATAGAGCCAAACTTGGGGCTTGAACCCACAAACCATGAGATCATGCCCTAAGCCAGAGTTGGACACTTAACCAAGTTACCCAGACACCCCCCAAACCATCAGAAAGTATCAAGAACCAGCATCTTGTCTTTCAAAATAGATAGATGTTGTTTTCTATCTGAAGAGAATGATAAATGTAATTCTATATTAATCACATCAATTATACAATCAAGCCAAAGTGTCTACACAGCTGAGTTAATACAGCAACTACATACTGGCCCAGTCTTTACAAAGTTTATTACTCTAAAACCACAGAATTCAATTTTTAGTGAATGTCTTCTTCCATTATTCAGCCAAGCAACTCCCCTTTATATATTACCTTGATGGTATACATCTTTCATATAATAACTACAGTGACAACCGAATTATATCCAGTGATTAGAATATGCTCTCCAACTTTGGGATTCAATTATTTGGCTTTAATTTTCACAGTCTCTGACATTAACAATAGCTGGATACTGTGCTCCTTTGAAATATCATTCCATTTGCAGGGTTTATGTCTATTGCTAGAGCCTACACTTTACCAATGAGATTTCAGAATGACTAATCATATTGGGAGAAATCATCAAAATATCAACATTTAGTAATTTTTTTATATTCAAAGTATAAATAGGGTGTTTTAAGTGTTGACTGGGATTATAAACTTAAAAAAACCCATAACATTGGTTTCTAAAATATGCGTAAGTGAAAATATCATGTTAAATAAATCTATTAAAAATATTTGGTCCCTATTATTTGATCACTTAAAATTTTTAGCATGTCTTAATATGAGATATCGTTAATATCAAGGGGATATTTTACATTAAAATCTACACATTACAAAACTGAAGATATCTAATTTGTTTGCTCATGTATATTATTTCATTAATTCATCATTTAAATCTTCTGAGGTGGGAAGGAAAAATATAGACCACTTTACAGGTGAATTGGTTACGGTGCTACAAACCTAAGTGACTTCTCCAAAGTCATACAGCTTATAGAAACAGGTTACATAAACAGGAGGTGTTGAGGCCAGATTCAGGGCACAGTCTTTTAATTTCAATTCTTCCATTCAGTAAAATGCCAGAGGTCTGGGTTTATTCTCCCACACCTGTTAAAAGCTTCTGGAAAGGCCAGATGAATTACCTAATTTTCATTACTTCCGCTTCTCAGCTGGAAAAATTTTAAGTAATTTTATTTATGTAGTGAGAAAGTTGTAGTGAAGAGAGGATGGGAGAAAGAAAAGAAAATGTTCATGTTGAAACTGCTATTGGTTTTATGTTTGGTGAACCTTTGTAGATTTTTGTTTAGTTGTTTTGATTTTTGTTGTTACTGTTCTTAGCCGGAAAATCCCTAAGAGGTGAACATGTAATCTAATCTAGATAAACATGTGTACTCTTCCTGACAAGAAAGCAAATCTGAGTTAGAAACGGTTTCCTTCACTGTGCAACTAAAGGTCCCATCTGATGACTGCAACAGAGTAAGTGATCATTAAATGTCTGCTGGGTGAACTGAACATTTTCTTCTGCTTCTAAACAAAGAATCAAAATGTTACAAGTGTTCTCAAAGGTCCTAGTCCAATGATTCCCTCATTATGATAAAGAGGATAAAGTCAGTGAGGTCAATTTACTAGCATAAAACTTTATACAAAATGTGTATTACTTGTATCTTATGCACATGCACTTTGTTCATTTTCTGTCTTTATTACAGAATCCATGGTATATGCATAAGCAATTAAATGGAATAATATTTGTTCAGCTTTCATAATGGAATTTTACGGCAAAACAAGTTACTTCATTCTGATATTTTTCCTTAGCTTTGAGACATATATAATTTTCCATATTTTCAAATCAAGTCAGCACAAATGACACCTAGAGATAGCACAGTAAGTGGTAAACAACTACCTCAAAGCCACATTTTAAAAATAAGAGTGAATTTGATACTGAACATTTACCTCTAAGCAGTCTGCATTCGGGCAGGGCCAGTTCCTCATATTTTCAAACCCTAAGGGATTGTCTTGGTTAAAAACATAACCTACAGAGCCTAAATTCTGAAATCAGCACTGCAAAAAAAACCACTGCAGTTGATCTATGACATAACTGAAGCCCCAATGAAATTTTAATTTTCTTAGTGTCTCGAGCATTCAAATTCAGTTTTTTTTCTTTTTCTCTCACATTATACTTATTAGTTTTACCAAGTATAATGAAGTCTCTGAAACTGGGAAATGAAATTTAACTTGGGAGTATTTTCACTTATTACCTATTAAGAATGGTTACATAATCCCTAAAATATTTGGCTTTGCCTGTCAAACATGAAAAATTGAGAATTGTAGTTAACAACATCTGTTTCACAGGTATCATACTCTTACGGGAGACGTAGTTTATGCTTTTGGACATTGTTCTCAGAAAGCCTCTCAATCCTAAATTACAAGCACTACACACTGTTAGAGGAATAAGAAGGCAATTTATTCTCTTTTGCATGCAGCCTAGACTGGTGTTTAAAATTGGGGCTGCCAACATAGCAATTGTGTGGTGTTTCTTTAATGAGGGTGTTACTGGACCAGAAACACAGCTGAGACATTTAGATTTATTTTATGGCAGTCCTGAGAAACGATCTATTCCTAATCAGAATAATTTGCCCATAAATGACTTCTGACAGAACTCCACAAGAAAAGCAAATCTAAAAGTCCTAATCTCTGCAAACCTGTGAATCCTAAAAGACATATGTACCTTTGATCAAAAGTCTGCAAATGGACACAACTGTTAAATAGGTATAAATAAAATACATCATAATAAATCTTTTCTCTGAAATAATAAAAACATAGTTTGCTTTTAATTTTGATCTCCTAGTTTTAGAGATCTTAATAAACATCCAAATGTTCAAAAGATGAACACTATTCAGGCTCTTCAACTAAATTTATACTATATTTGCTCAGTGCAGGGCCCTGGTTACAAAACTGTCAATTTGCCATTGAGTTTTAAAATACCAGCAAAGTAAATAATTTATTTACTCTGAAAATTCTAGTGGTCTCTTTCTGTCTATGAGAACTCCTTTTACCAAATTTAAATTAGTAACTTGTATATATCAGGAATTCTAGTTTCACATGATTTTGCACAATAGAAAAGTAAAATGTTCATAGGAGTCTTTTGATTCCAAAATATATAAGAAAAGAGAAAATTCTTTCCCAGAAGGTATGAATTTGGTAAAAAGTGACCATCAGTGAGATTTATCTGGTAAACTTTAAAGGTAAACGCTGTGATAATAATTGTTCAAGTTTCTCTAAGTAACTACAAAATTGTTGCTTATGATAACCATGTGTCATTTAATAAAGTAACCGGAAGTATTACTTTAAAGAGATTATTTTCATATAGTTTACACATTGCAATTTTTTATTAGAAGACTTAATTTTAAGTAAACTTTACTATTTTTTTAATAGAAGAGAACTGATAAACAATTTTAGCATATGACTGGACACTGTGATTTTCAACAGATAATGAACAATACTTTTTTTTTTTTTTTTTTTTTTTTTTTTTTACACACAAGGTTTTCCAATGCAGCACTTCACAATGAACTGACATTTGGCAGTGAGGAACCTTTCTAAAGTTCAGGAACTGCATTAAAAAGAGAATTATAAAGGGCATCATTAAAATTTAGGTAGAAAACTGTTACTGAGCATTTCAATTACAGAGCTACATGACTGGCAGTAAGAAATAATAGGCACAAATTAGTACTATTGACTGTTTCTTAACATCTATTCAGCTGGCCTAAGGAGTGACTGCCTCGCATACTGTCAAAAATCCTGTAAGGTTCAAATATCTTACTTGTCTGATTATCATCACTTTCTCACTGTGACCCTTCTAAAGAACTTTTGTTGGTGCAAAAATTATAGATCCAAAACATTCACCTTATTAGCCTAATTGCAATTCTATTTAGCATTTTCTCCTCCTTTCCCTTGGCTGCAGACACACATCCTTTATTTAAAGTTTACACAGTAGTTAGAGGCCAAGAAAATAAGGAGGAATGCTCATTCCATAAAATGTGATACTTCTAATTAGTCTGCTGAGACTTTTGGAATATGCGTAAAGCATAGATGTGGTATTAAATCACATTTTTATTACCCCAAAATTAATGTTTACCATGTGTATGCAAAGGTGTTAAGGATTTGAAGTGCAAGTTTTGAAGACAGTAGTAGTAATTTGTTGCTACAGTATAGTTCAATATATATTTTAATCATTAAAAAAAAATGGGATAAAATATCATACTTTTCCCACTTTCTTTATTGTAACTTTTAATATAATTTTACTTTTAGCTCGACTGTTCAAAGAAATATATACTGTGCTGCTATTTGGAATATAGTCAATTTGGGTAAAGTCTTTCCTGTTGTTTTAGATAGTTTAAATGAGCTGGAAAAAAATAAACTCTAAAAAACAAAAAGGGCATCATTGAGGCCAACAGTGTGTTTAATTCACTAAGAGAGATAGAACTTTATAGATTTAAATAGTATTTGACTGTCACATTTACTCATAAGAACGCACTAATTTAGAATGGCTGACAGAAAGGAGTTGATTTATGAGTTTTGGGAATGGAAAGAAACCAATGGAAATGCCCTTATTAAAAATCTGCAAATTTTTCCTCAGGCCAGGTTACCATAATAAATGTGAAAACAGGCTTGATTTCATTTGGAATTAATGTAGTTTAAAATTGAAATGAATCTCCCTCCCTCCCCCTAGGAAGTATGTTGACAGATCTAGGGCTGGTTTAGAGAGTTCACAAGGTAAACATTATGCATGTATATTAAGTGTACTGATGTAAATATTATATCTACCAAGAGCACAATTAATAATAAGGTAATGGTTTGACCAAATCCAAGATTATTAATTGTGAAGGCAAAACACACAAAATTTAGAAAATGTCCACTTGGTAATATCCTAAATAAATGTAGAATACCAATAGATATTAGTTCTATTTTAGATTTTTAAAAACTTGATTAAGAAGAAATATTTAATAATCAAATTATCTTAGAGTTTTCTCTCTCCCTTCTTCCATCTATTTCTCTGAACACTGAAACTTTTCCTACATCAGAAATTTCCAATACATGCAGAGAAAATCAACTATATTCCACAATAGAGATCACACAATTAAAAAGAATCAAGTCTACTGTTACCAACATTATAGAGAGGTTTAAACAATTTTGACTTCATAGAGAAAACTCAAATGAAAGGAAGAAGTTAAGTTCACCTGGCAATGATAACCCTCCTCAAGGGGGTTTCATCTGGAAAGTAAATGCCACCTTGTAATTTTGAGAAACATATCACTGTTAAAGTGAAGTTCCCACACATACATTCTAAGGAACCAAAATCAGTCTGAAATGTGGTACTTAAATACAGTAGTGGAAATCACCTACTGTATATTATGTGGTAGTTAAAGGTCTATATAATCTTGCTTCCCTCCCCAGTAGTATCCAGGAGTTTTTTTTTAATAAACGTCATCTGGCTTTTACTCAACTCAAATTTAAACTTATAGTCCATTCTACTGATGGGTCTCTCAATAGAAAAAATCTGGTCACCAATTCATGTGGTGATGGATTTGATGTCTGAGTTGAACTCAGGAAAAATATGCTATTATTCTTAGGCTGGCACTAGGTTTACATATGAGATGAATATGAACCATATCTTTGTAGCACCTAGAAATATCTATTTTATTTTATTTATTTTTTTTTTTTTGCCTGCAAGCTCTTGTACTAGCACTGACTGTTGAAGATACAAGGGAAACAAAGAGTGTATATGTGGTCCAATGAATGCCCCAAACATATCTGAGGTACCAAATATAATCAAACTAAAACATCAAGATTGTTTCTTTTAATAAATACATGAATGAATACAATGAAACAAATTGTTTAAGACAGAATCTGAAGATGATAAAAATTTTCGAAAGCTACATAGTTTTAAGTTAAAGTAGTTCTGGGCTCAAAGTCAATTCCAACAACTACATAAAGCAAAAAGGGACAGAAGAGAGGAAAAAATAGAAAAAGTGGCATTTGACATTAATGATAGTGATCTATAAGTTAATGGAAGATAAAGCAAGGATGCCCTTTCCTTAAGTTCCAAAAAACACATTCATTACTTCATTCTGAGCCCTCACTGTCAGCATCCTTAAAGTCCAAATTTCTAATTCACAATCAGTCCAAAGCTACTGAGGCTTCTTTATCATATGCTTCATTTACTTCTGTCCTCTCACAATGTCTTAAATGTTCTTATTTCTTCTAACAGTATGTTCAAGAGAATTTAGACTTCCTATAAATAGGCCTCAAATTTCTCCCCTGTTCTCCATACTGACCAGCTCCAACTGTGTATTCCCTACATTTTTAGTATTTCCTACCACTTCTAGTAACCAAAATCTGATTAGTTTTCTACTACTGCCTAACAAATTAATACAACCTCTGTGGGCTAACGCAACACAGATTTATGAACTCATACTTTATGAGGGTCAAGAGTCCAGTTACTTTAGTTGGGCCCTCTGCTCAGGGTCTTACCAGTCCAAAATCATGATTTCAGTTGAGATTGCAATTCACATCTGAAGCCTAGAGTATGCTTCCATGCTAACTAGTTGTGGGCAGAATTCATTTCTCTGTGACCATATGAATGAGTTTCCCATTTCTTGCTATCATCTAAGGGTCACTGCCAGGTACTAACAACCAACTTGCAAACAAGCAAAGCTTTGTGAAATTCTCATGCCTCAAACCTGTGATTTCAACTTTCATCTTTTTTTTTTTTAATTTATTTTTGAGAGACACAGAGAGACAGTGCGAGCAGGGGAGAGTCAGGAAGAGAGGGAGACACAGAATCTGAAGCTAGCTGTCAGCACAAAGCCTGATGTGGGGCTCGAACCCAAGAACCATGAGATCATGATCTGAGCCAAAGCCGGACGCTTAACCAACTGAACCATCCAAGTGCCCCCATCTTTCATCTTGACCCAGTTTTAAAAGTCTCCTGTAATGGGCCAGATCCACCTAAAAATATTCCTATTTTAAGGTCAAAGGTTTAAGATTTGGATCTCAGTTATATCGCTAAAATCTATGGAAGATAAAGCAAGGATGCCTTCCTTCCTTTATAGCAGTATCCATATATTGCTTAAACGAATAATTGGAAGACATAATAGAGGCTGGGATGCTTGGGGACCATCTTAGAATTCTACCTATCCGAGCTCCAATGAGGCTGAGGAAACTATATTTGAGTAACATTTTTTTTCTTATGTATTCTGCTCACTGAGATCACGTTTCAATTCCTGTCTTGGTCAAAAGTTAGATTTCAGACCTTGGGCAATTTCACCAAATTCTGTGATCGCTCCCTCTTCTGCAAAGTGAAAGTAATCTCATAGAGAATTTTAATATTTAAATAAATATTTCAGCTCCTTATTCCTTTATTATTTTCCCTTGAAAGTTTGGCTCACAAGTTGCCTCTTCAAGATGTTTTTCCTTCAATTAAAAAAAACAACAATTCTTTTAGTTCCTGAAATATTGTTTATATATATACTACACAGTGATTCTCAAACTGGATCATGTATTAGAACAATCTTGAGGGTCTGTTATAATACAGATTTCTGAGCTCACCCTCTAGTTTCTGAATTAATAGGTTTGAAATCTACATCTCTAGTAAGCTCCCAGGTGATGCTGATCCAAGGAATAAACTTTAAGAAACTCTATTATGTCACTTAAATTGTCTGCCTTTAAGTATCCATATGGATACACATATATTATTTTCCCTGGTTTTACTTTTATCATCATCTTAAATCTCACTATGTCTAAAAGAGGACTTTATGTATATATAGTAGATATCCAAAGGGTGTTAATGAAAACTGAATGGTCACATCACTACATTATTTTAAGTGGTTCAAGACAAGGAATACAATTCTACTTCAGAAAAAATTACATTTTGAAAGGAGTATGTTTTTGCCAATTGACTTTTTTCCTTATTTCATGACCTAGATGATTTTCATAAAATCTACTTAGCACAACATAGTACTTGTTGTTAAACATTTTTATGTAAGAGTAATTTGTGTAGCTAAAAATATCTCAATAAACTTAGCAGAAAATAGGGGTGCCTGAATCGCTCAGTCAGATAAGGGTCACCTCTTGATTTCAGCTAAGGTTATGATGTCTCAGTTCATGGGATTGAGCCCTGCTGTGAGAACAGAAGCTGCTTGGGATATTCTCTCTCTCTCTCTCTCTTTCTCTCTCTCTCTCTCTCTCTCACTGTTCCCTGCTCTTTTTTTTTTGTTTCTCTCAAAAATAAATAAAATAAACTTTAAAAAAAATAAACTTAGCAGAAAATATAAAATAATGACTGATAGGCAAATAATAATAAAATAAACTCTCTCATGATCATACCAAGCAGTACTTAAAGAAAATCTTATAATTCCCAGGCATAGCATAAACGCTTTGACATCTGATAGCCAAGGGCAATGGTGCTTCTGGACAAAAACATCTCCTCATGTCTCTGTAGCACGATGCTATGCTCTGCAGACAGCCAAAGGGAAGTTAAAATTCTGACTCACAGACAGGAGTGATTTATTCCATGTTGATTTTACTTGACCAGCAGACGCCTGCTCTGTATTTTAGCCGTTAAACTGTTTCTTTGTTTTGTTTTGTTTTTTCTCCTGCCTCTGAGAATCTAACCTGAACAAAGCTAGATGGACAAAACCCGGGCACAGCACCTGCTAAAATAACAAAAATCAAGAGAATAATGTTCCCAACTTCATGGTAGCTATAAAATAAAATAAAATAAATCCACTTTGAATCAAGACAAAACAGCCAGATAGGAATGATGTCTTTTAGGATAATGACAAAATTTTTAACTCTTTACTCAATCTATAACTAATCTAAAGATCTTTCTTACTTTTCTTTAAAGAAAGGCATACATATGGAAATGTTCTTTTCTGAAAATTTTTCACAAACTACATTCTCCTATATAGAGCTTTAGACTCTTAAAGGATGATTCAAGAACCATTTGATTTGTTCCTTTACAATTAAACCTAAATGCTGGTTGAATGAGGGTTCTCTTTTAGCCTACCTGTTGTCAAACTCATGTTTTCTTTTCTAGTTTTATACAATTTTCTATGGGAAGCAAGACTTTAAAGACTTGCTATATATTCAAAGTGTGCCATAATTAAATTTATGTTTTTTCCTATTCTAAATCCCAACCACGGCTGTTCTAATGGCTCCAACTGTGACAGGTTTTTCTTGTTAATGTTTATATATTTTTGAGAGAGAGAGCACACATACATGAAAGCAGGAGAGGGGCAGAGAGAGAGGGAGATAGAATTTCAAGCAGGTTCCACTCTGTCAGCACAGAGCCAGACACAGGGCTTGAACTCACCAACCCTGCAATCATAACCTAAGCCAAAATCAAGACTCGGAGGCTTAACCAACAGTCACTCAGGAGCTCCAACAGGATAGTTTTAATTCTAACTGCAGACAGCCTATGCTCATAGGCAGAGACAAATGAACTCACTTACACTGTGCATGTAGTAATGCTTCTCTTTCTGATTTTCTGGTTCTGTGGAAGTTATAACCCTTTATGGTCTATATCTACTCTATGCTTTGACTAGGCAAGACTTTAAATGACTTCAAGCGTTTCTACTCTTTCACTCAAGAGATATCAAAACAAATGTGTTCTCTACTGTTTTTTATCTTCTATCCTTTTGTACAATCCAGTTTCTAATACCTGTCAACATCCCACAAGCTAACACTACCTTGCTATTAGCCTTTTGAAAGAAAATCCCCAACTTACTCTATTTTATCCCAAACCTTGATGTTTCATTGATTGGATTTTCTTTTTGACTCTTTATTAAACTGATATGTCAATTCCTGATATCCTCAGAAGTTTATCTCTAACAGAGGTGTCAAATTCATGTCTCCCTCTTGGAAGGCTTTAAAAATTTTTGAGAGTTGTAAATTGATTTTGGATAAAGTCCAATCTCCCCAAACTATTTTTTTAACCACAGAATAGCTAAACCTTAAACCTAGGATGATTACGATTGCTTGAAATTTCCTCTTATATCATTTCTAGCCACATGTTAGGCTTCTCTCTCCCACTCACCCCACACACACTGCTGTATGTCTCAGACTAAACTTACCTACTTTAGAGTTCATAGGTTGCCACCAAATAAGTGTTGTGCTGTAGACTGATGAACAATGCTGAGAAACAAAATGAACATGATGGCCCAAACTATGAGCACTGTTTTGAAAATATATCCCTAGGGAAGACAACTGCCATTTGCAAAGAGATCCCTTCTAGAATCACATCAAATTTAATTTTTATTCTAATAGATAAGAGACATTTTTTAACATTCAATTCAAAGTAAATTTGATTTGTTGATCAATTCTTTTTTATTTCTCTTTGTGATTTTGCACACCAAAAATTTAAAAGCTTTCAAAAAATGTGAGCATCATATTATCTTTTAAAAACTTGAGAGGGAGGAGCCAAGATGGCGGAGAGGAAGGGAGCTCTGTAAACTTCGTCTGTCCCATCGATCGAACTGAGAAGGACATTGCTCTCATCTGCAAGAGCAGAAGGAGAAAATACGGACTCCAGAAGGAAGAGCACCTGAAGGATACCTGAGTGAGTGAGTACGATCTGGGGAGATTGGAAAACGGGCCAGCCCAAGACGGGCAGGGGAGGTGGGAGCCCCAGCCCAACGCAGGGCAAGCGTGTGGAGCTCGAGAGACAAAGGGAAGAGACAGAGAGACTGAACATAGTACTGTCTCTGGGGAAGAGGTAAAGAACGCTTAACTGCTGCTTGGAGAGAGAAGCTCACCCCATAGATAACTGCTGGGTGGCCTAAATCCCGAACCCAGGTGGTGCAAGGGAAGGAACAGCTTCCAGCCCCGAGCCATCTTGGCAAGGAGTCAGCAACCGCTGCAGCGGCCGTGTCAGGGGTGCTCACTTCAACCTCGGTTTTGGGAGTGGGAGCACGCACCACATTTCCATGGTGCATCTTGCCCCCAGCATTGGCCCCGTGAAACCTGAATCCCGGGTGCCAACAGGGAAAAAATAGCCCCCACCTCTGCGTGATCCCGGCAGGGAATTGGCTGTGGTGGAGACCTGGGTGCAGGCTCAGGCTGCAGGAGCTCCCAGCTCATTTCCAGCAGCTCCTGGCGCCATCTCAGGCAACAGCTGCGCACTCATTCCTCCCCCAACGCCAACACGATCCCCACGGGGGTTGGGTCTGAGACAATGCGCACTTCACCTCCTGCTGTGCATCTCACCTCAGGCAGGGTCAGCCAAAATACCAGCCTGAGCCAAGACAAACCGATTCCTCCCCCTAAGAAGCCAGCAACCAAAACAAAAACACCATCTGTGGTAGCATAAAGAGTGCATGGACTGGAACTTTAAACCGAGGCAGGCCTGGAAAATACAACTCTGCTCAACCCAGCAAAAGGAGATCGGACTCATTAGAGTGGCCTACAGTTCTTGCTCCTCAGAACTTGGTGTGCCGCCTGCCTATCTAATCTCCGCAAACACCAAGGCGGAGCCTCTGAGAGCAGCCTCGAAGACCTACCACATCAAACCACGCCTATCCACCAGAGGGAGCTGCTGTTTTTTTTAGGTTGTTTTTTTTTTTGCTTTTTTTTTATAAGTTTTTTCTTTTTTCTTTTTTTTCTATTCACCTTTTTCTGTACGTACTTTTTATTATTATTACTTTTTTTTTACTTAAATTTTTAAAAATTTTTACTCCTTATTTTCCTTTCTCCCTTTTTTTTTCTTACCTTCTTGCAATCCAGATATATTTTCCTATATCTCATCCCTACCTCTCCCCTCAACTGGTCATACACTTTTAGACTGTCCACTGTCTTTTATTGTCTCTGCCCCCCTTTATTTTTTTTTTCTTTTTCTTTTTCTTTTCTTCTCCTCTTTTCGTCTCTTTCCTCCCCACTCTCTTTATTTTCTTTCCCCCTTTTAATGTGTTTGTTTGTTTGATTTGTCTGTGTGTTTGTGTGTTACTGTTCCCTCTGTGTTGGTCTGTCTGTTTTCCTTCTTAGGGCTACAC
>NC_043705.1:76201053-76347398 GCF_006229205.1 Suricata suricatta | reverse complement strand
TCTAAGTTTATTTTGGGAGTGTTTGCTGTATCATTGGATTTAATGAAATGTTTAGAGGTGCAGTAGGCATGACTTTGAGTAGATAATGAAAGAAAATGCAAAATGCTAATTGATTCATGATGTGGTT
Organism: Suricata suricatta; assembly: GCF_006229205.1. Taxonomy (NCBI): domain Eukaryota; kingdom Metazoa; phylum Chordata; class Mammalia; order Carnivora; family Herpestidae; genus Suricata; species Suricata suricatta. The sequence continues at coordinate 76,347,271 of NC_043705.1, read as the reverse complement.
TCATCTTAGCTTGGGCAAACCATGCAGTATTTAATATATAGTAGCAGAATATTTACTATTGAAGCTTGAAAAAAAAAACTTTTCATTGTGTAATGCATCATTTATACAAAAAAATGAACAAGATATATGTATACAACTGAAAAATTAAATAAAAAGAAACAAAATCCCCCCAAAAAATGTGAGCATCAAGAAACAAGATGTCAAACTATATTTAACATCATCATATATACAGTCCTTTGCTAAGATTAAATTAATCCTTGTTTACATATATAATTCTATTGCTTTCACCCCAAAAGATAACACAGAAAAGTTCCAAGGCATGAGTGAACATGCTAATTTTAGCCAAAATAAAGTATAAGGAACTAAGATATGTTATAATAGCAAAATATAGAAAGAAGGGAAGTACTGTTCACCAGTTACCTCCTATTCCCAGTCAAACATGCAATTCCACTGAGAAACTTAGTTCCATGTGTACAGTCTGAGGCAATTTCGGGAGGACATATTTTAATGAGTTCTCATTAAAAAAATGTGCTTAAGTTTTTTGGGATTTATATAACCCCTTTAAGGCAATAATTTCACTGATACATGGTAAATTATAATACATTACCTTTACTATAAAGACTGCATACAAACACAAATATTCTTCTCTAATTTTAAAATAACAATTGTGTATTTGGGGAGAAATCAGTGAAAGATAATTGGGTTCTCTATGACAGTACTAGAAAGGGAAAGAAGAAAGTTAACATTCTAGACAGAATATCACATTCTTAATACAAATGCTATGATGTTGTTCTGCTATCTTTGTTATATAGATTCATACAGACAGGTAAATTCCATATATCAAGGAGCTAGACACTGAGAAAGCTATGATTTAAAACCAGGTTTCTATGAATCCAATGGCTTAGTTTTCTTTTGTGTTATTTTCTTGATTGTTTTAGCAATTCCTGGAAAAGGACAATGACTACGTTCTATAGTTTAATGTATCTAATTATTAAATAATGATAACAAGCATACCTTTTGTTATTAACGTAACTGAATATGAAACAAAAGCAAGTTGAGAGGCCATCATGTCAGTACACATTCATCTAAGTGCCAGTTAAGCTAGCTATACAGATTTTTTGTTTGAGAAAAATATTATTGTTGCTCAGGATAACAGAAACTACAATAAATTCCCCCAACAGGATTATCCTTATTTTCTTATGAATGCATGGGAAAGTCATTCTGTGATGATTATTGATGATCTTATCTATTCCTTCCATCTCCTCTCCTTATAGGTATTTAAGGCATAACAGTAGGTTTTGGAAGGTGGGAAAAGTAGACCTACCTAATCTATAATATCCCATATTATGACATTTTTAGTTCTGCATTTCTAGACATTTGTACAAGCTTTGAGCTTCCAGGTAAATTGTCTAGCCACAGCAATCATTCAAGCAATAAGGAAGAGTTGCCATTTGGGTATCTAGTAAGAAAAAATATTTGGGAAAGGAGCTTAGGAGCATACAAATATACCAATTCCTCCTTCCTCTCATATAAAATAGTTGATACTAGGGACAAATAAAGAGTGAAGAACACTCAGATTTCCTATCATGGATGGCTTCTGAATGTTTAACAAATTTGGAAATGGAAAGCTGCATATCATAGGGCAAGCCTAGTTACTGCTACTTTACTGATCAGGGGTACTTTGTACAGTTCAGAGTAAACTTGTAAATAGTCTGAGGGGAATTGAGATTTCATTCAAAACCCTATATAGTATCAAAAACTGGAATTCAGCATGGTAAAACTGTACAACTCTAGCTGAAGAGCCAAGGCTAAAACAGTTTAAGCAAAAAGCAAAGCTGTTTAAGTGAATTTAACATACAATTTGAGAAAGTCTTTATCTTGAGGAATATCTATCTCTCTTATCTATCTACCTATCTATGCAATAGTCTCTGCCCTTATTAAATGTCACTGAAGAATTACAGAGAAGACAGCACATATATTCATGATTATTTCAGACAGGTATATAGGTAGATATAAAAGTTCAGGTCTATAAACAATTTTCCTCTTTATTATTTTATTTAGTCTTTTTCTAAACCAGAGTATCATTTTCAAAGATACTTTGAAGAAAATTTAAAAACTTATAGCAGTAAATTCTCATTTTAAAAATAAAAAAGTAACACAGTATTTATAACTTTTTTTAGTTTATTTAAGAGAGAGAGTATGCAGAAGGGGCAGAGAGAGAGGGAAGAGAGTGCAGGTTCTACACTGTCAGCGCAGACCCCGATGCAGGGAGCCAAAATCAAGAGTTGGGCGCTTAACTGAGTGAGCCACCCAGGCACCCCACACAATATTCAGGTAAGTTGTCCATGATTTTATGAGAATTAAGGGACTAACCTAGGATCTATGACCCATGATTTCTGGTGCAATAAATGTCTCACACCACAATACTGCATTTTTTTATTCAAGCTTAATTTGCATTTATTAAATATGTTATCCAAACTCAGTAAAACAGATTTAGACACACTACATCCAGTATGTTACTATATATAATGGAGTGTAATATCTATAGTTTTTGGCCACCTGATGTACCTTTCCTCATCCTTCTATTCTTGATTATAAATGTACTGCCCAATTCCCTAATACATATATTGATGCAGGGTTGGTCAACAAAAATCAGCTCATTTCCCCTGGACACAGGGATTGGTTTCGGACCAGGGCACACTAATCAGAATCCAGGACCAATCTGAAGAGAACTAGAAAAAATGCTCTCTTTTCTGGGAAAAAATGATTAAACTGGGAGTGGCTAATGATAGTCATCATCTCAGTCACATGAAGCAAACCCCTGCAAAATAAAGTTGAGAATATATAAAGCAGATACAGGAGATGGATGGGAAGAAGAGTCTTGGTGAATCTAAGGTTCTAGTGTCCCTTTTGATATCATGGTCCTACAGATTTTCCTGAGAACTTGAGAGCTTTCATAGTGGTACTGACTTTTTTGCTAAAGCTAATCAAAAATAAAATAATAGCATGATAATGTTTTCTGGGTTGTTCCCCCTATTATTTTGGATAGCAGATGGAATACGATTGGCCTTTTTGACTAAAAGAATACTAGAATGTCTTCAGGAAACAACATAAAAGAGAAATCATTTCATTTCTTGTCTTATTAGAAAATCAAACCCAACTTGTTGGGAAAATTAATTACCTAAAATAATCTAAATATACATATATATTTTACTAAAATTAATTTTTCTGTCCACTTAAACTTATGACATCATTACACAAATGACTTCAGTAATTTACCTTTCATTTTGTTTTTATCCTTACGTTTCGTTTGTTTATTCCAAACTTTTAACCCAAATCACTGATAAAATTCACTATTGAAACTTGCCTGCAAGTCTGAACAGACATATGATAGATAAGTGACATCTTATGAGAGATTAATAACATTATATATACATGTATATACATACATATGTATGTATGTATATGTATATAGGTGGTGACATATCATAATATTTATTTATATGTATATATATACATAGTATATATTTTATTAGGATTGTCAACAGAAAAAGAACAAATAGGAGATATATAAATATATATATATAATACATATGTAAATAAATTTATATGTAAATATATATGTGTGTAATTATTTATTACATATAAAATAAGTTATAAAAATCTTAATATACTTTATATATTTATTACAAGAAATTGGTTCACATGACTATGGAGACTGAGAAGTTCCACGATTAGCCATCTGCAAGCTGGAGACCTAGGAAAGTAATGGTATGATTCAAACTGGTAGTATAATATAGCTGGAGTCCAAGGCCTGAGAACCAGGGAGCTGAGGGTGTAACACTCAATCCATAGGCAGAGGAATACTCTTCCTGGTAAACCCAGTGAGGCAGAGAAGAACAAATTCTCCCTTCCTCCCTCTTTTGTTCTATCCTGTCCCTAAAAGTATTAAACTTCACCTACACTGGGGAAAGCAATCTGCTTCACTGACTAAAATATTAATCTCATGTAATAATACCCTCAAAGACATACCCAAAAATAATGTGTAATCAAATATCTGGGCACCCAATAATTCAGTTAAGTTGACACATAAGGTTAACCATCATAATACTATCCACTAGGGGATATATCTATATCTATAGGAATATATAGGATGTATCTTTAGAATACATCTATACCTATAGAGGGTAGAAGGATGCATATGTCCTCTACAGGTATAGATATATTCTATAGACACATATACATATATAATAAAAATATAATAAAGATCCATATAGATATATGGATATATCCCCTATAGTGAATAATATAAGGTCAACTTCAATAAATTTGAGTGAGAGTGAAGGTCTACATTCATTGTAAAGATAACTGCAACTAGAGTGAACATAGTTTTAGGTATACCAGACAAAGTAATCCCCTATGTGAAAAAGGATTTATGAATTTCAAAACACAGAGGAGTTTGGAAAGATGGCAATAAAAAGAGAATAAAGTTCAACTTTCATTATTAGAAATACATGAGTAGAATTAGCAGTATTTTACTGACCACCTCTGGCATTCTTCAAATCTGTGTCTATCAAGAGTGTAGAACACTTGAGAGAATACAGAGGGCTGGCCAGTCAAAACTAGAAATAAACATTCTGTCAACTTAAGAACAAGTATAATTTATGTTTTAATCTTGCAAAAGGTATTCTTTAAATGCAGAGAGTTTAACATTCATTTGGAATATCAGAACTGAATAATTCTGTAGACAATATGAACCCTAACTACAAACATGTGAAGAAACAACAGTTTCCATGCCATTTCTTTTGATTAATATTTTAATTAAGGTTCTATTTAATACTTATGAAATCTCAACATCACACATTATTGGTTTAATTCTTTTACTTTTTAATAGATGTAACAAGAGAAATATTCCTCAAGTCACAAGTATTTTTCATTCTACCTTCTTTGACAGCTAAATAAATATACTCTCTAAATGTATCTCTCCTTATCATATCCCTAATGATAATGCTTCCTAATAACATGCTTAAAACCTATAAATATTCTTCAATGAATTTTTCAGGCAAAGAAAAATTTCTTTACTACTTCAGCTGTTTTAACCTACTTCTATTAGATTACTCTTTATGGTTCCATTTTAAAGCACTTTTTTTTATTGATCAAAATTACATTTTTAAATGAGTTAGAGATAGCCTTAAAAATTTTTATGAACTACCAACATTAACGGAAACCTACTTTCCACAAGTTGAGAATAATATTTAATGATATGCCACTAAAATTATAGCTACTAAATTTGTGATACATTAAAGCTGTATAAAATATGTTTTCATTGATGTTTATGAATTTATTCTACCATTTTTACCTGCAAAGTAATTAAAAATTTAAATTACATATGTGCTTTTATTAATGTCCTCTATTTAAAGGTTGAAAGAAACAAAGGCAGGTCTATAATAAATGAAAAATGACTAGAAGCAAAACTAAGAGTTACTGTTAAAGAACATTTTAAATAATTGGGTTGTTATAACAGTGGACTAGGCTACTATGAAATATATTGAGCTTTCATCCCTAAAGGTGCTCAAACAGAGGGTAGATGACCTTTGATTCAGATTACTCCACACGGGACTCATGAATGAGTTAGAAAAATGTAATAGATGAACTTAAGTATTTTTTACTATCTCTATATTAATATCCAATGACTTTCTTAAGAAAAAAATGGTCATCGCCCAAGAAAAGAAAGATGCTGAAACATCAGTGGGTTTGAAAACAGCAGGGTTTTGAGTAAGAGTGACTTCACACCTTAAACAAGAAACAAGGGTGATTGGGGCTTTTTCTAAGACTTTGTGCTGTGAAGCCCAGAATGCTTAGGCATTCTCTCCCTTGTCTTTTCCTAGAACATAATGCATTGGACTTTAATTGGTTATGCATTAATCTTGCTCACCAGACTGTGAGATTCTTCAAGTCAGGGCATATATTTATCTTATTCACTTCTGAATATCCAGTGTACTCACCAGTATGTCTTCAGTGTAAACATTAAAGCATAAAAAGGTAAAGCAAGTACAAAATGCATACTGGGAGTCAACCTGGACTGGTCGGAAATGAACCAATGTGCTTACAAATAAAACCTTAGGTATACAAAACATAATAGAAGCTAAATATTAAAAAACTGATAAACTTAGGCAATCTCAAGTTTCCTAGATTTTATTCATTTAAAATTTGCTCTTATTCACTGTCTCATATGCTTATTCCTCTCTTATATACTAAGTATATTACTCATGTCTTCTATTTTACTTTTTTGATAAACTTACCATCTTAGAACAAATTGTCAGGTTTTTCCACTGTAAAGTCATTCTTTCCCCTCCTTTCTACACTATACTCTTTGAAAAGCAAATCATTATGGCTGCCCACATGTACGGAGATGGGAGTTATGTTCCACCTCTTTGAAAGTAGTAGAGACTGGAATCTAGTTCCTTCCCCCTGATTTCAATGAGCAGTAGCCTCAGTTTAGAAGAATCTGATAAAAAAATGTACTAGGTCTTTTTTGTTTATAAAATAAATTTGTATGGAGTCCCTTTAAATTAGCTTTTTTATATATTGAAGGGAAGTGCCATCTGCACAGACTTTGATTAAAATGACCAACTGCACAGGACTGGTACAGAATAGAGACTACAGAGACTTTTTATAAATGCCATGTAAATCAACAGTTCACAAGAATATTAGGGGAGATCCATTCCATACTTGTGTTCAAATTTCCTGTTCTTACTGCATTCATACAATTAACAAATACGTCTCTATTCAATGAATAAATGCATATTTCTACTGTGAATGCTTGCATGTTTATGGGATGTCTGTACCTGCATCTGCTGCTCAAATGTCAAGTCTTTTCTTCTCTGTACATTTTCCTCCCTCTTTTAACTAGTCAATATATAGAAACAGTGTATATGTGTGTATCTACAAACTTTTTTTATTTTTTAATGCTTATTTTTGAGAGAGAGAGAGAGAAATAAAACAGAGTGAGAGTAGGGGAGGAGCAGAGAGAGAGGGAAACACAGAATCTGAGACAGGCTCCTGCTTCCAAGAGAGGCTGATGCAGGGCTCAAACTGATGTGCTGTGAGATCATGACCTGAGCTGAATTCTGCCGCTTAATGAGCTGAGCCACCCAGGCACCACTACAAACTTTTAGATTTAATTATTAGAGATTAAAAATATTGATCTAAAAATCTGTTTAAGCAACCATGTGTGTATGTGTGTGTAATATATAATATTTAGCATTTCCCACAAAATGGATTTTGGCTCTATTTTACTTGCCTAACAAATATACTTTGAATCAGTAGATTTTAATATCAGGTTCATAATTTCTGATTCACTTTAAATATTAACTCACTACACTCACCTAAGAAATATTTACTGAGTCCTACCATAATCTAGGCTCTGTGCTTGATATTGGGGATAAAACGGTGATGAAAAAAGTCTTGGTTTTAAGTTTTACCAATACACATATATTAGACCACTCATAATCCTCCAGGTTTCTTGGGCTCAGTTCATTTTTCCCCTTTATCCCCACTACATTTAATCTTGGATAGTTTCTATCACCATGTCTTCAAGTTTGCTAATATTTTTCCTTCCATAGCTAATATGCTATTAATCACATCCAATGTATTTCATTCATGTATTTTTTAACTTCTGTCTCTACGTCACATATCCAACTTACCTTTGCTTTTTGAATTTACAGAGTAGAGCTATAATAATAGTTTTAGTCCCTGCATGTTATTTCTACCATCCATGTCAGTTTGGGGCTGGTTTAAACTGATTTTTTTCCTCCTCATAATCATATATCCCTGGTTATTTTTTGCATGCTTCAAAACGCTTCATTAGATGAAAGACATTGTGAATTTTACCTCATTATATTTACCTCATTACACACACACATGCACACACACATACACACCCATTTTCATATCTACATATCTATAATGACACAGAAAGAGAGAGAGATAAAGAGAGATGGAATTTAAGTTCTATAAATATGGTCAGGCTCTCTTCTAGAACATAGTTAAAATTTTTGGAAATTTGTTATGTGGACTCAAAGAAATATTTTCTCTAAAACTAATTATTGTAAAAATGCAACGCCTGACCTTTCTAATCAGTGCCCTATGAACTCTGATGATTCATATTTGGACTTAGAAACAGGCACTCTTCTTAGCTTTATATGATTTCTGAACACTATTCCCTCTACTTTTTATAGGGGGCCCTCTCCCTGACTTAGCATAGTTTTATCACATGCATTTGTTAATTCATCCACTGAATACTCAAGGGGAAATCACTGAAGATTCCAAAGTTGTCCTTCTATGTTCCTTTCTTTTCATGTTTACTCTGCTCTGAGGACTTGAGCTGCCATGTTTCTCCTACTAAAATGGGCAATCACAGCTTTACCTCAGTTTCCCACTTCTCAAATATCATCGTACATGACTGTCTGATCCCCAAAGTCTTGAGAAACATATTTTCATATACTTGTTCCAGTTGTCTGGCTATTTCAAAAGAATCTGAACAATAATATTAACCAACTTAACAGTTATAAAAACAATAAAATCAACTCAACTAGCCATCTCTTGCTGCCTAACATGTTATCCCCAAAACTTACAGACCTAAGACAACATATATTTATTATCTCACTGTTTCTTTGTGTACAAAATGTGGGCACAGGTCAACTGGGCCTTCTGTTTCCAGGTCTCTTAAGAGGCTACAATCAGCGTATCAACCATGGCTCTGGTATCCTCTAAAGGCACACCCGCTGAATGATCTGCTTCCAAAGACATGAGGTAGTTTTCAGTCCCTAACTATATACTGAACTGAAGCCCTTAGTTCTTGCTAACTGTTGGCCAGAGTCTACCAGATCTTCAAATAGCAGCTTGCTTCATCAGTGCATACAAAATAATAAGGCAATAGAGAATGCCAAAAATACAGAAGTATCAGTCATTTGTAACCTAACCTAATAGAAGTAACATCACATCACCTGTGTCATATTCTATTCATCAGAAACAAATCACTAAGTCTAGCTCACACTCTAGGGAAGGCAGTTACATAAGGGTATGAATACCAACAAATAATCCAAATGACCAAGAGAAGAATACAAATAAATTGTAGTATACATACAGAATTAAATACTATCTAGAAATTGAGAAGAAAAACAGTGAGAACACATCAAAACATGGATGTTTCAAAATATTATTCTGAGAAGGCTGACATGAAAGAGAACTTGTACAATTCTATTTATTTAAATTTCAAGAACAGACCAAACTATCTGTTGATGAAAGATGATAAAACAGCAATTATTTGGGAGTGGTAGATTATTGATTAGAAGAGTCACATGAGACTATTCAGTGGTAGAGGAAATGCAATTAATGACCAGAGCAGTACATTATGCAGGGATATACATTTGTAAAATTCATTCAGCTGTGCACTTAAGATCAGTGCACTTCTATATTTATATATCTTAATAGAAATTTATATTACATTAATAAATTTCATCATATGTTAAAAAAAGACATGTCACAACAATGGCTTCTGATTGATACTAGTTAGTGTCTTCCATTGCTGTCATTTGTCATCCCCAAATCTAGTTTCTTCTGGGCACCACCCTCTTCTATCCTAGCACTATAGTATCGCTTTAATGGAGATTCAGAAGCTCTCGTTTCTTCCCTAAAGTCATACTGACAGGTATGGTTGTCTGTGAGACTTTCTTCAAGCCCATCAACTTAGATTCATCTCAGGACAAGTCTTTATTAATAGGAATGGACTATACTTTGGGAAACAAGGTAAAAAGTCTTTTACTCTGGGATTCTCTCAAATCTAGCTGAGTAGTTTTATCACCATCCTACCCTTCTCCTCCAAAGGATTTTGACTCTAAGAGCCATGTGGCAAGAGGTCTTCCCCAGGCAAACATCAAGAGTACATACTTGAATCTCTTCTCTTAATTTCCTATAAAGTGATCTCGCAAGCCCAAGACAACTGCTCTTGCATTAGCATTCTATATTTACTGTATTATCTATTGATTTTATAAATTCTATGCTAAAAGTTCACAAGGTTCAATCCCTTAATATAGAAAAAATATTTTAAAAAATGATCTTAAGAATAACTAATTTGAGCAATTTATCATTGCTGTATTATGAACAAAAAAATTTCTGATTTTCCAATAAAATCTGAGCAACGCTTCCTTTGTTCTAAGATAAATCTGCCTTAAGCAATGAATGCTATGGATTTGAAACATGAAGACAGTCTGAAGACCTAATGTTTAACTATAGTTGATAATTATATAGTTGATTATATAATTGATATTCCCTAAGAGAATGGACTTAAATGTTCACACCAAACAAAAACAATATCACATCATATGAGGTGATAGATGTGTTAATTAACTCAATGAAGGGGAATCTTTCTCAAGGTATACCTATATCAAATTACCACACTGTACACTCTAAATGTCCAACAATTTTATTTGTTAATTATACTTTAATGAAGCAAAACAAAATGTGAAGATGAGCAGGAAAAATTAAGGGAGAAAAAAAGGAACTCTCAGGAATGAATAAGAATAAAACATCCATTAATTAGAATTTCATAATACTATCTACATATAAATTCTATCCACTCTATCCAAAGAATAGATAAATTTAGCTTGCTAATGTTTACTTGCATCTACTTACTATGACAAAAAAAAAGAATGGAAGGGAAGCAAAACTCAAAGACTATAGTATCTCCCATTTGCTTTTCTTTTTCATTTAAGAAGAAACTCTAGTCCTTTCACAATTAGAGAAACTTCAATAATATCTTTATTTTGATTTAAAAAATACTTTTTACTTTGAGATTCCAGATCTTATATCTAACCTTAATTATGATTAGATTTTCTTTTTTTATCTTTTTTGGCCTCTTTTTATGTACCTATTCTTATTTATATTATAGCTCTAAGGTTACTCAATTAAACAAATGCATGATCTTTCCTTTCAAATGCATTTTTACTCAATAGTTTCCCTTTAAATGGCATCATGTGCCACTCAGTGACATAATCCAGAAACTTGTATGGCGTCCTTCACTCCAACCTCTTCCTCTCTCTGCTCCCAAATTAATCAATTAGCAGATCCTAATGCTTCCGCCTCTTAAATCCATTTACTTTTCCATCTCTTTCTTCATCACCACATTAGACGAATTCATGATTATCTCTCTCTTACAATATCGTAAGAGCTTCCCAACAGATATGCAAACATTTTGCTCCCTTCTAACCCATTAGCTAACATATGGGGAGAATATCTTTAACAAAATTGAAGACTGATTACAACTCTTTCCTGACCAAATCCAGCAGCCAACCTTTCCTGCCTCAATTCATGCAAGCCTGTTCCCTGCTTTTCATGCCTTGCTATTTTCTCTGCAGTCTCAGCACCGCTAAACACAGAATTCCCCCTGAAGAACTGTCCTCATTCCCAGTTCGTATCATTAATGCCTACTGCCTACCTATGCTTCAGTTCTCAGTTTAATGCCCACAGTCTCAGAAAGGTCCTCCCTGACATCCAAACTCGACAGCCCTAATGTCAGCAACTTTTTTTACACTTGTAACCTCTATTGCTCATTTCCTGAATCAGTGCTTCTCAACTTTGTCTGCATATGAAAATTGTCAATTACATCAAAGTTCCTAGGATGCTTTTAGGCAGAGGTTAGACAAGAGCAGAGGAAAAAAGGCCTCAGGCAAAGTACCAAGTCTTTGAAGGGGAAAGATAGAGGCATTCTATCTGGAGTTAGAGGCAAGGATCTTGATAAATTAGATACACATTAAAAGCCTGGGGGCACAACATCCTGACCTTGTGGCTTCCAAGACCTTGGGAATGACAGATCTAGAGGTGTAAAGCATGTGCTCTCCTCTTCCACATCTTCTCCAGAATAACCCCTAGACTCTTTATAATGCATGTGCATTGTGGGTACAGCTCCAGCCCTTGTTAAGAAAGGCTGCCATGATGGTTCTGGTACAAATGTTGTAGGGTCGACTCACCTCCCAATCTCTGGGAAGAGTCCCCCAAATGACTGGAAGCAGCCCCCGAGAGAAACCACTCCACTGTACATCACAGCACCCCCAGCCCCAGGAAATCCAATAATATCCAATCCCGAAACAACTTAGGAACTGGTTCTACCCCCTGGAGCCCATAGTTTTCACAGAAAGCATTATAACTTTTTCTTAAATTTCAGAGGTCAGCTAGGCTTCGTAGGCGTGGCAAGATTTTGGTACTGAATTTGGACTCATTCTAGACGAATTCAAAACAAAACTAGCAAAACAAAAAAAACTGAGCAGAGAGAGAAGCTAAATTAAACAAAATGAGGGAAGTCTTTTGCAAGATTTGAACACTGATATATATGAATAGACAAAGTCAGTAGACTGTAACACTTCTTCATGCAAGTTAGCAGTTTTTCTATACACTTCTATCAAAATGCCCCTGATTTGCAAACATAAAAACAGCATGCACCATTTATTCCAAACCTACACATGAGACACAGGCTTATGGGTTTTCCAGGTATTATCTCATTTAATTTTAACACACACCCAGAAACTCTGTAATGTAAAACTGGTATGGAGTTTCAAGAGATGAAAGAACTGAAGCTTCATAGTGTTTATGGTATTTAATCATGGTCATTCACCTAAATGATGTCCAGTATGGGATCATCCAGGTCAGTCTAACTCTGACCCCTGCTATTTCTATTTAAACTAAGTCCCCACTTTCCTGTGATATTATTGTTATGATGTTTACCTCTTTCATTATTGTTTTAATGTTTATTTGTTATTTTTCAGAGAGAGAGAGAGAGAGAGAGAGTGAGAGCGTGAGCAGCGGCAAACAAAGAGAGAGGTGGGGACTAAGGACCCAAAACAGGTCCGTGCCCACAGCAGCAGGTTCAATGTGGGGCTTGAATTCCAGAACTGCAAGATCATCATCTGAGCTGAAGTCAGACATTCAACCGACTGAACCACCCAGACAAAACTGCCCCTGTTTGTCTCTTTTAAAAAGCATCTTTGCAAGTGCCCTCATATTATTCAAGTTTCTCCAAGAAATAAATGAATTTGCAGCAACATTCATAACAATTTTACCAACTGTTAAGTTAGAAAATTTGTAGCATGTTAAAAATATATGGTCGCCATTCCTTATAACTCCTCCTGTTAACACATCAACACTACTTCCTTGATAACTTCATGCTCTTTATTTTACAAAATACCATTTCAATTAAAAATAGTGGCTAGCTGCCAGATTCAACAGTAGTAATTGCTTGTCCCACTAACTGAAAGCTCAAAGCAAAAATAATTTTAGGAGAATTATAATCTATTAATCTTTTTTAGAAGAATAAAAAAGTCCCCAAATGTGAAATTCAGTGGCTATCACAGTAAAACATAAATGTCTTTGAAATTAATCAAATTATACATTGCATTATTTAATAGTCAAAACATGTACATTAGATTTTTCTTCATTCTATGCCTGTTTTTCCCAATTAAAGTAAGATTTCTAGACAGAAAAATATCATATTCGAATTTTATAAAGTTATTTATTTTAGTACCACTCTCCAGAAGAAACCAAGCTAACTGCAGCTAAACTTCGATAACAGCATGTTGCAATCTCGTGGTGAAACACAGGAATGAGGCACAATGGCTAGGTTTTGTTGTTAAGACCATGACAAAACAAGATATTTGGGGCTGATGATCAAACCAGATTAGGCTTATCTGTGCACCTCAGCACAAATTTGAGGACATTCGAGTGCCCAGTAAATGTGTGATATTAATTAATTATTAATGGCAAGTATATGAAGTTACCAAGCATCAGAAGCTCAGCTATACAAGTTGAGAACATCATCAATATCCTTTTGTTTACTTCTTTGTTTAATTTTGTTCTTTTCTATGGTTGTTCCTGAACTATATTGTTTCTTGGGAGATGTGACACCTAAGAGCTCTTTTAAAAACCTTATTCTAAGCTAGACTTATAATTTATTACTAGTTCCTATTCATTTGTACACAACACTTTCTCCTGGTGTGTTAAGTTCACTAGGCAAACCAAATTATATAAGAATCTGTTAATTACAGAAAAATTATAGGAAATTTTGCTAAATCTTCACGGATATTTACATCAGGCTAGTATCTTATTCTTCACGTCTCCAGAGATGCATAAATCTAAAATATAACTAGTACTGGTCCTGCGAAATCTTGAGACATCTTCCTCCAGCACTGGAAAAACACTGAACATTTTTTTACAGTGCCTCTTTTCAATATCCTTAAGGAGACATATTTTTCTAATCTTTTTTTTTTTTTAACAATTGCCATATTTGTACCTAGAGAGCAGCTTATAAGATACTAGTTACAATTTCAGTGAAGACTTTGGAAACAAGAAGCATATCCACAAACCCTCTCCCAGGATAAAGTATTCCAATGTCAGTCAGTAGTCATTACCTCAAGAAATACTCTGTGGTGGACATTTCTGATTTCTCCCATATTATCAATTCCTACTTCCCAACAGTCCTCAGTCTCCATGCTGGGAGCCACTGGTTCTGGAAAACCTTTCTACGGTGGTGAAGCCGAGAAACTACACTGAGCCAATCAGGCAGCCTCTTCCCTGAGCGCACACCATGCCACCCGGGCCTAATTGTGAGATTCTCAACACATGTAATGAGAAATCTGGAACACACATATTTTGGCTTAGGAGAACATAACACATGCAAAAGAAACCCGGAACTCCTGTAGCCATTTTTCTTCCAAACCGGAAGCTAGTCAAAGGATAGAACTAATAAAGGAAATAACTCAGAGTGAAGAATCAGAGAACTTTTCAGAAAAATAGAAGGACATCCTGACATTTTAAACCTCCAGATCAAAGAGTACCTATACCTGAAACACCTGTGGAAATCTAATGGCTTCATCACTGGAAAATCTGCTCAGTTGCACAAGTCCCATTCTCAAAAGGGATCCCCACACTTGGTTTAACGCTCTGGTGTTGCCTTCTCGACATTCGTAAATAATCTTATGTTAGGACCTAAGTTTCTAAGTGAAATCCTGGGTAATAGCGGAGAGTATCTATGAGCAAAGAAGATACACTTGGCAGCAACTAGCACAGGTGAGGTCGTCTTCTGAACAACACACACCTGTCCAGGGCGCTCCAGGACTCCTGGGGCTCCGAGAGAAAACCCTGGCCACGGCCTGGGGACAAATCCACAGCAGGAGCTGCAGAAACAGGAGCCAAGGTAACAGCGGAGAAAGGGGAATGACTCCTGGTGGGGGATGTTCGGGGGCGGGGGGCTGGCTTGGCTCTCTCCCCCCAACTGTACAAATGTTAACTCTGGGGACTGTGGGAGCCATCGGAAATAAATCACAAGGAAATAAAAGAATATCCTTGGACCTCCCAATAAAGCATGCTAAGGAGTTACTAAAATCCTTCAACGAGTTTAGCTCTCGTGGTGAAAACTGCTGCAACCTGAAACATTGCAAAGCAAATATCCACAGGCTTAAAGAAACAAATTAAATGTGAAGACAGTCGTGTCACAGTACCTGTCAGTAGATACGCTTCCACACCCACACCGTGGTTACGTGAGCCAAGCCTTTTCCATCTTGTGCTCCACCACGTCACCAATTCTTTTAATCTTAAAAAGAATACGGAAGATTCCATAAGGGATTTTAGAGCCCACATCTGGTCGTGCTGTGCATAATTCCTGCCCAAATTTCGCGTCTCCCTCATGTGGCCCCAAGGATAACGATAGGGAAAAGTAGGGCCATGGTGTTGGAACGAAGAAGAGAATTCACATGCTCGGGAGCACTACCACTTTTCATCCCACGATGCAATTTAGGCAAAATTGAGGCTCTCCCCGACTTCCTGATCTGGTGATGTTCCGCTTCTAACCTTCTAACCTTCCTATGTGTATTACAGCCAGGCACCGAGAAACAGGCAATTTGTATTTCCTGTTTCCACTTATTTATACCCCATTCTCTAGTCATTTTACTGTAATCTGATTTCTGTCTCTACTATTTTAATGAATACGTTTCAACTAAGTAACATACCACCTCTTTTTTTCCAACACCTTTCTTCTCCCAACCCCCATCACACCCCGCCCCCACAACCCTCTGGACTCCTGAATCTTCCAAGCCATGGGCCGCGTCTCTCCACACACGACTCCTCATTTCTATACCCTCAGAACCCCCTCGACTCAGAAAAGCCTAAGAAATACCTAAGAAGTGCCTAAGAAATCTCAGGCCAAGATCGCCGCCCCTAAAAGCGTCCCTCAGAAGCTCTATCCACCCACCTGCGTCTCCTCAGCGCCCTCCTCACACTTGCCCGGGGCCGTTCTTTGGCGAGGTTCTGGCTCCTAGATTTTGTCCCCAGGCCCCTTCCCTCAAAGGGCCCCCATGTGGCTTTCGCCTTTCGCCCCGAAACCTCCGAGGCCAGGCCCCTTGTCCACTCACCAGGAGAGGAGTGGCAGCCTGCCGCATCGGGCCTCCAGGGCAGCAGACGGACTTCCGGGGCGGGGGGGGGGGGGGGGGGGGGGGGGGGGGGGGGGGGGGGGGGGGGGGGGGGGGAGCCGCGCCACCTGCCGGCTGACGCAGCTGGGGTCGCAAGACGCTCCGCCCGAAAAGCCCCACCGCAGACCTCTCACAAAGGACCTTCTGAACACAATAGTCAATGCGCAGCTTTCAGCATTGAACTGAAGTAATAAATTCATTTGGCTGAGTCTCCCAGTCCGATTCAGTTATGCTTTCATCTATGGGACTTCTAATCTTTCGGTTATCACCATTATGGAATTTAACACATTGCATCTTAAATATGTTATGTCTTCTGTAGACTTCTAGAAGTCAGGAACTACTCTTTTCAATTATGTAATTCTGATCACTGTTGCAGCGTCTGGAACATATCAGCATCGCAGTAAATGTTGGTTGACAAACAAATAGGTAAATGATTATTCATCTTGTCTTTAAAGTATATGAGACATCCAGATAAAGATATTTAATAGGCTGTCCATGACATTAAAAAATAATTTATCTAAAAGAAGTGTCTTGCCTAGTTGATAGTCATCCACAAATATGCAGAAGCTGAAATTCACTTACAAGTATTTGGGGTTTACTTAGCTCCTAGGATCTGTGACGTTAAATAATTTTCATCAAATTTGGAACACTTTTGGTGACAATTTCTACAAATAAGTGTTCTGTTTCCCACTCTATCTTAGGAATTTCACACATATACTAGACTACTTGAAGCTGTCCCACAGGTCTATATGTTCTTTACTTTCTCTCCTTTTTTGTTTCATTTTGGAGAATTCCTATAGCTTCAAGCTTACTGTATTTTCCCTTGTAATAGCTATTATCCCATTAATCCCTGCCAGCAATTTTCTGTCTCGGACACTTTTTATTTCTTTTTTTATTATTTTAATGTTTATTTATTTTTTGAGAGGGAGAGAGACAGAGAGCATGAGTAGGGGAAGGGCAGAGAGAGAAGGAGAAACAGAATCCGAAGCAGGCTCCAGGCTCTGAGCTGTCAGTACAGAGCCTGATGTGGGACTTGGACCCACGAACCCCAAAATTATGACCTAAGCCAAAGTTGGATGCCTAACCAACTTAGCCACCGAGTGCCCCTGTTTTCATTTCTTAAAGTCCTATTTGAGTCCTATTTATATTTTCCATTTCTCTATTCAACATAATCAACCTATCTTCTATCTTTCACAAGATAAGGGATACAATTAAAATAAAAACTTCAATGTCCCTGTTTCTTAATTATAACCTCTGTATCAGTTCTGGATTGGTTTTACTTTAATGGCTTTTTTCCTTCTTTACAGGTCATATTCTTCTGCTTCCTAGCATGCTCGTCATTTTTTCTATACCACAGATTGTGAATTTTACTTTTCTGAGCAGTCTATATTTTGTATTTCTGTAATTATTGTCAAGCTTTGTTCTGGGAGACAGTTAACTCATTGTATATGGTTAAATATTCCCAGGTATTCCTCGTAAGACTTGTTACGTGGGATCAGAGCAGTATTTACACTCGGGATCATAATTCCCCACTACTGAAACAATCCCTTTATGAGTACTCTCCTCAGAGTCACACCTCTGTTCTGAAGCTGTCCAGTCTAGCTGACGAGCAGATATTCTTTCCAGCTTCATGTGGACTCCAGCTACTGTTTCTTCAGATCTTTTAGGGTGATTCTTTTCCTGGTCTTAAGTAGTTTCCTCAAAAACATCTACCAATCATTACTCTGATAAAGACTCAAGGAGGATCCTCTGCAAACCCCCTTTGCTCCCCATCTACATTACCCCCTTGGTGTTCTGACACATGGACTTGAGTTATCCTGGTGTCCTCAGATTCTCAGCTCTATTCCTTCAATTCAGTGGGTACCCCCTCTTAGTGAACTATGGCCTGAAAACGCCTGAAGGCAATAAAATGGGGCAATCTGTGCCCATTTCATTTGCTTCCTGTCCTTATGTTCAGTCTTTCACTGCCTGATGTTTAGTGTTTAGAAAGAGCACTGTTTCATAGATTCTTATCCATATTTTTAGTTGTTTAGGCATGCAGATAAACTCTATCCTTGTTGCTCAATCTTAGAGGCAGGAGCCCAAAACCCGTATGTTTAAATTGAAGGAAGAAAAGGGGGATAAAGATAATGTCCTGAATTCTACCATATTGAAACAGGAGGAAAAAAACCAATGAGAATCCTATTAAAGGGACAAATCATTAGTGGTCATGGAGGGAAGAAAAATAAAATAAAAAAATCAAGGATGAACAGCAAACGTTTAAGATAGAATCAAGAAGACAGGGGTAATCAATGATCCCAAATACCTCAGATAAGTGAGTCCAACAAAAAGACATCCTTAAGTTACAGTATGTTTGGAAATTAAGAAAAATAGAATGTTTGCTTATAAGTGAGGTATAAGCATTGTGATAGCCAATATAGAATATTCTTCCAAAAATTTCAGCTGTAAACTAGAGACATAAGGTATGATAGAGTATAATGGTGTGAGAAATGAAGTTTTTGTTTTCCCTATTTATAAGGTGGGGGGAAATTAGCAATTGCTTATAGGCTAGGAGAAAAGGGCCAAAGGATAAAATATTGTTAAAGATAAAAACAGAAGGAATGATTGATGGAGCACAATGCCCAAAGAGAGACCAGAGGTTGAATAGAGAAACAGCTGGCAGAGACATATATGACTTAGGAGTTTGAAAAGGAAGGAGAAATAAATACATGAAATTTTGGCAAATAGCTTCTAGCTCTTCTTGGAAGACAGTAGTATGCTGAATGAGTGCTTAAATACAGTCAACTACATGAGGATAGTGACAAAAATGTTCACATGTATATCTAGGGAATGGGTGAACAAGCTGGGTAAATAATTTTATCTTTGGATTTAAATAAATAATAATTCCTGGGGACTGATAAAGTTCCTGCTCAGCTAATGACTTGAAACTGAGTAAGACTCAATCCTAGAGTTAGGTTTTTCCCCTTTCATTATGCCACTTACAAGACATAGAAACAGAGAAAGATGGTGTGAACAGAATCAAAGTTGAAATATTGCAAGATGTCTGTGATGAAAGGATATCAGATAAGATTAAGGTGATGGGCCAAGGTTTTGAGGGGGTAAAAGGAAGACAGGGAACACCAGAAGGATTAGTGACATTTGAAAACATAAAGCAAAGGATGAGAATTTTAAGGGTGTGAAAGAGCAACCATAGTGAGAGCAAGCTTGTGAGAAATCCAAAGAAACAGAAAAGTATGCAAAAGCGGAGCAACGGATTCCAAGATTTCACAACTGAAAAAGCTTTCAGTTATGACTAGCTCTACTGTGTGACCCCACAGGTGTCACATTGTGAAATTCTCAAATTTTGTTAAATTTTGTTGTCAAATTCTTAAAAGAATATATGGACAGTATTGGCTAAGAGTTGGTGGTATGTAAGAAAACACTGTCTTAGCTTTCAAGAAGGCCTTGTGATCATGCGTGGAAGATGCTTTCCCGTCCTCACCCTCAATATGAAGGCTGTGGGGGATGAAACAATGAACAGACTTCTCTAATGAGAAAAGTAATAACAACAGTGCCCCTGAAACCTTTCCAGCTAATTTCATATATTTTATGTGTATTTTTAATTGTTTCAATTTCAATTGACTTTATCTTTGAAATCTGGGGAGTGCCTTATTTAATTAAATCACACAGAGATCCCTAATAGGCTATCTACTGAAACAGGAGGGAAAACATTCAGTCACATTAGTCAATGAGGGTAGTGGGAATGGCAGTCAGAAAAATCCATTGGGTAATAAACACAAATCTCCCTATCGGTCAATCCACAGATTAGTGTTAGACTGGCTGGGAAGCCAAATAATGATCAGGTTGGCATATACATGCAAAGAGATTTTACTCCAAAGAATTCTCATTCAGAGGATATTTCTTGAGTTTTATTCATAAATAGAATTTTGGGGGGAAAACAGGTATTTTTCAAACTGAAATGAAAATCTAGCATTCCAACTCTTCTTAATGCTCCAGTTAATCACTTCCTAAACACTAGGAATAACCAGATTTACCTCCCCAGATTCCCAGGGGTACAGATTTCACTCTCTGTCACCTTTTGGGCCAGTGCAGTCTTCACCAGCTTGCCACCAGAGCAGTGGCAGAGGGCTCTGTGCACAGTAAAGGCCCAGCACTTGGGATTTAATGTGACTTGGGTCACTGACTTGAAATTATTAATAACTGTATCTTTGAATTTGTGCTTTGCAAGTTAGTATTGCCCACAGACTTAGCATGTCTATTCACTTGCAGTCCTATCTCCTTCCACCTCTGGTGGACCACTTCTTGGCCTCTCCCTCTCCCTGCCTGCCCAATGACAGCACCTGCTCTTTGTCACCACCTACATCCTGGTCACGAGCATCCAGAGAACGGAAATCAGGTGCCTTCAGTATGATGGGACTTGGTGGTGATCATTCCTCCTCAGACAGCAAAGCCTTGAATATTCCACAGGAGTCTCTCACTCACCCTGAGCAAGGTAGCTAGTGCCTCCAGGGGCAGAGGTTTGTGATGGTGGCTTGACTCCCCTGCTCTATGAAATTCAGTGTGTTGGTCTGGAGCCTGGCAGGAGGTGGGGACCCAGCTCTTAATAACCTACTGTCACAAACTGGAGATTTTGAGTCTGGAGTTGTCTCTTGTCCAGCAAGAGGGCAGACACAGAATTGAATATGAGAGAGGTGAACATCCAGGAGGAAACAAGAGCCCTGAACAGGGACTTTCATCTCCATATTCATTGAGCTCACAAGATACTACCCTCATGTATCATTAAGAAAACAAGATCCTACACATGTGGCAAATGTGAAGAATACAAGATCTTACACACTTGGTGAATGTGAAGAAAGCAATCAGATAGTAATCATGAACTTGTGTGTGCAAGCAAATGGTCTGGGGGACAACTGGAGTGTGTGATCAGAGTACATTCATGCCAGATGGAAAGTAATTTCCTGCAGGTGATATAACAAGTTACTCATGATTCTATTACAATATCTTGCTCACCAACATCAGCGCTTTCGCCCCGTGGTCGCCATATGCTATATGCATTCAGCTATATGCTTTTTTTCTAACCCATTTTTGTAAGTGGAACCTATTTCCCCACACCAGGCAAGCACACTCAACCATCGCACAGGGCTCCCAGGTGCATGGGGATGTCTGCAATGGTCCTCCAGGTATCCCCCTGTCCAAAGAGCATGCCAGTAAAGAATAAATTGAAAATATGTATCTATATCTATATCTTAGGTTGAGAAAGAGGGAGAAGGACTGCAGAAGAAAGGAATTTTGTATTTTATATTTTAGTACCTTTACTAGCACTTGTTTCCTGCTATTTGAAAAGGGCCCTACATTTTCGTTTTACATTGAGCCCCACAGAGAATGCTGTTGATCTTGCTTTGAGCTCTCGGCAATAGGAAATGACTTGAAGGGTTTAAGCCACTTACCTTGCATTTGGCAGATTCTGCAAAGTTTCCTATGAACGTTCAACTATTCTTCCATAGTCAAGTGCACCCTCTTTTCCCACAGATATTCTAGTGGGGTAGTTCTGTCTATGCATGCCTATGACATCTTAAATGCTGTAGACTGAAAATTACATTGAAAATTATATAAAATGCAATACTTATGAATTGAAGGATTTATCTTAAGTATCCCAAACACCATTGTAAATGGTGAGTTCAGACCTCTTTGAAATCTGCTATTGATCAGCTAATATTAAATGGATGTTTATTTTAGATTTTGTGTTCTGGTAAATTATCTAATTTAACCATAAAAATCTATCTATGGTAGGAATTAACCATTATTCCTTTTTAGATATGAGGAAACTGCCTGAAATGGTTATATGTCAGCAGTTATGTATCAGAGCTGGGAATCACATCATAGCCAGTGGGCAATATTATATATGGACTGGCAAGGTTGGACCACTATTACACAGAAAATCCTTGATTTGGGAATCATACTGGAATTAAAAATTCCCATGTGATTTTTAGTTCAGAAATGCCACCTCAAAAATAAAAATCTATTAATCTTAAAGCTTTAAATCAGAAGTCTTTCTCCATCCCAGTTTAATTAACATAACTGTCTTCATCTCCTGGATAAGGTTTTTACTACCCCTCTATCAATAACTTCCCACTAATTTTAAAAAAACTCAAACTTTTATACAGGACACAAAAAACATATGTCAACATAAATTGTGTTATTAGGGGATTCTTGCTTACAATACACTTGAAGAATTGCATTTCAGACATTATTTCCTCTCATACAGTATTCGGTGTTATTATACATATACAGAAAATTTATCAAACCCAAAGTATATTTTAAATAATGAATATGTTTTTAAAATATTCTACTTGAAATTCATTGATTAAACTAGCTAATAAAATAATAAGTCAGTTTTTTGCCAAAAAATAATATAGATATGAAATATCTATAGATATCGATATTATATAGATAATATAGATTATGAAAAATTGTTATTAATTTTTTCATAGAATTGAATTTTTATTGCTGCTATTTGGGAGGTATTATTATTTTCTTTATGTTTTCATCAAGAACCCTCGATATTTTATGCATATTATAAACAAACGTAATGTGTTAGCAGTAAGTATAGTGAAACAGAAGAAAAAATAAACTTCCATGGACATATGAAGAGAAATATTTCACATATCTTTGAAAGAGAATTTTGTTTCTAGAATTTTACTATTGGATAAAACTAGAATGTGGGTTCCCAAGTTAAGAAATGAGAAAAACTTAAGTGGAAATTGCTGAAGCAGAGAGCCCATTTAGATCAAAGAGATATTGTTTAAAAGACTAAAGGTAAAATATGTTTTTATTATAGCTTTTAGCTGGCTTCAAGATCTATTGCCTTTGAGGTTGAAAAAGCACTCCAAAGAGGGCAATAATGATTCCGGAAACAGAGATTATACTCTATTGATGATGTCCTGTCCTTTCCTCCTGTAAGTGGTTTTCTATTACTGACATATACCAGACCAAATTGTGTACCTTTCTCTATGAATAATGAAAGCAGGCATAAGCACAAGAAATAGAAGAGGAGTGCTATAAACAGATACTTCTGTTTCATTACTGCTGTTTTATTAACAAATCACTTCCATTAAAGAGATTATGAGATTGCAAAGAGCAATCCGAAATGAAATAGTCCAGGCCTAACTTTCATTTTGTAATGAATTGAAATGATTTGCCTGGAGTTGATTCAGTCGCTCACTGTTTCTGTGACTGCACTAAGTCCATTTTGTATCTTGAATTGTGAGTGTGATTGCCCTAGAGGGTTCGTGAGTCATCTTTTCTAGGGGAAAAGGATGTTTCCAATTAAATCAAGATACATATCTCTCACCTCCTAATGTGGAAAGTAACGTGTTACATGTAATATACCTTACCTTGCTCAATGTGCTCAAGAGCCCAATAATTCTTATGTAGTTATTCTACTACCTAAGGGTTTGTGACAAAACTAAAGGTTTTTTTTTAACAGTCATGACTCCAAAACTTACTATTAGCATAATTTTTAATCTTAAACTAGTACATCACTTTTGAATACTAAAATTCGAACTTCTGCACAAAGTGTCCTGGGAAATAGGTCTTGTGTTTCAAAGCCCATAATTATTTGGAATTATTTAGGTATAAACAGTATCTTCTTTAAGATGGTAAAAAGAGATGTTAGTCATATTTTTGTTTCATTTTTTAGAGCTTAAAAAATAAAATTTTGGCAATATTCTACCAATTCCAAAATTGATTTTGAAATGGGCCTGGTCTATGGAAACCAGAAATCTGAAAATCACAGTTCCTAAAGAAACCTATTGCTGCAAGATAACAACTCACACCAATATCCTCAAGTCCAAAAACTGGGGAAATAAGGGGAATTAAATAGAACTGGTTTCCTATGGAACGGTTGCTAAATAAATTTTGATCTTATAAAATTCCTTTGAGGTTTGGCATTCCTCAGAATTTACTGTATCTGCCTACTATTGTGTTCAAACTTTCTGTATATAATAGACTCCATTAACAAAGTTCTACAAGTTAACATTTTACATTGAACTTAAAACATAATTGAATCCTGCAAAATGCAAATGATTACTTTTTTAAGGTTTATTTATTTTTGAGAGAGAGACAGAGACAGAGCACAAGCAGGGGAGGAGCAGAGAGAGAGGGAGACACAGAATCCAAAGCAGGCTTCAGGCTCTGACTGTCAGAGCCTGGTGTGGGGCTCAAACTAAAAAACAGCGAGATTGTGACCTGAGCCAAAGTTGGCCACTTAACCACCAGAGCCACCCAGGCACCCCAAACGATTATATTTTTTATTTCTTCTAATATGATTGAGACATTTTGTGTATTTCCAAAGTAACTCAGTTTTTTTCTTGGAAAATATAAAATGAAGAGAAATATAACCAGAAAAGGTCTGACTAAAGATATTACTAATTATTGTATAATTACTTTTCTAAGTACTTGTTTGCTTTAGAATATGAGAATTTTATTGTTCATATAGATGTCTTTTTTTTTTTTCCAGAAAAGTATCATTTAAAAGGAGAATTCTGGGTTCCTGGCTGGCTTAGTTGGTAGAGTATGTAACTATTGATTACAGAGTTATAAGTTTGAGCCCTACATTGGGTATAGGGAGTATTTAAAAATAAAATTTTTAAATAATTAATAATAATAATAAAAGGAGAGTATTTTTAATAACTGAGTCTAAAATTTACCTTCTCAAATAAGACAACGTTTTCAGTTTCTTTAGGTATTAATCTGTTGCTTATAGGGAAATGGTCTCCATTTACCCTTCCATCAAAAATGACAACAGTGCTTATCAAACTATACCCTTTCCTGGATTAAGTATTTAAATATTTTACATTTTTATTTTCTAGTCATATATTTATATTGTCTTTGCACATCTGTCATTTAATACGAGAAAGCCTTTTTTAAAATTTACTTGTCTTGAGAGAGAGAGAAAGAGCACACGTGCACACGAGCAGGGAACAGGCAGAGAGAAAGGGAGAGAGAGAATCCCAAGCAGGCTCCAAGCTCAGCGTGGAGCCTAAAGCAGGGCTTGATCTCACGACCATGAGATAAGGAGCTGAGCAGAAATCAAGAGTCACACGCTTAGCTACTGAAGCACCGAGACGCCCCAGAAAGCCTCTTTAAAGTATATTAAAGATAATCCACTTATATGCCTAGTTTGAAACTTTACATAAAGGTCATTAAACTCATAGGGGTTTCCCATTCAATACTATTAAAAAAAGGTCACCCCTGTTATTGAACACAGCTACATTTCATTTATTTTTCCTGATGCATAATATTCCATTATGCGGCTATAATAAAATGCTTTAATCCATTCTTTTATTTATGGAATTTATGATTTTTGAGGGTTTTTACTCTATTACAAAAAGTGCTTTTCTGAACTAAAGTTCAGAAAATGTTAATGTATGTTTCCTAATGTACGTATATTTGGTTTTTTTAATTTTTTAAATGTTTTTTATTTATTTTAGAGACAGGGCAAGCAGGGGAGGGTCAGAGAGAAAGGGAGGTACAGAATCTGAAGCAGGCTCCAGCCTCTGAGCCAGCTGTCAGCACAGAGCCCAACGCGGAGCTTGAACCCTAAAACCGTGAGATCATGCCCTGAACCGAAGTCGGACGCTCAACCAACTGAGCCACTCAGGTGCCCCCTCAATGTACTTTAAAAAAAGGGGAAGAGCACTGGGTGTTGTATGGAAAACAATTTGACAATAAAATATTATGGAGGAAAAAAAATAAATAAATTCCAGTTAGTTAAAAAATAATAATAAAAATAAAATTTTTTTTAAAAAATCTAAAAAAAAAAAAAGTTTCTCTTCAATTAACACTTAGGAGTTGAACTACCAGATCATAGAAGAAGCAAAGCTCATATTTACAAAATAATGCCAAACTGTTTCCTATACTGATTATCCAGTTTATGTTCCTGCCAGCGTAACAGACCCCTGTGGCCCACCTCATCTGTAAAACTCGGTATAGTCACCCTTCACTTCCTCCCACCTATTGAATGGGTCTAAAATTGTATCTTATATCTATCTTGACTTATATTTTTGTGATACTAATAAGGTACAGCACAGCACATCTTTTTTAGCTATTTGTATTACTTTTTTGCAAAACTCCTGATCGTGTCTGAATAATTTTTTCAGTTGTTAACTTATTGATAGTGAGGGTCCTCAGATATTTGGAAGGTAATACTGTGTTGTTCACATAAACTGTGAATAGCTTATGTGTTGGTGTTCTGTCTTTTCACTTTCTCTAAAATGCATTTTCAAAAGCTAAGGTTTTCAAGCTCTATATTATCAAGTTTTTCAATCTTTACTTATGATTGTTGCCCTGTATCCTGTTTAAGAAATCTCCATTTTCTGTGTCCCCACATGTAACAGGCACACCTTTGGTCAATAGCCTGCCATGACACTTCTGTCATACAGCACAGTTACTCATAAACAAAAGTCTTTTTCACAACCTTTTGCTCTCTCCTACTGGCGATGTTCTATCCTTGAATCACTCTTGCACAGTCTTAATATTTTCATTTTATAACCTGCTTCTTGTTTTTATAATCTGTTTCTTTTTTTTTCTTTTCTTTTACTAGGGAGGCTTGACTATTATTGGCCCTTTGTACTTCCATACAAATTTTAGAAGCAGTTTATTAATTTAAGAAGAAACTTGTTTGAGCAACCATGAATCTATATTTAGGCAGTGCTGACACATTTATAGTATTTAAAATACATGAACATTAAACATCTCTTCAATTGCATGTCTTCATGTAAGAGTTACTCTGCATGATAACTTTTATGAATGCTAAGTTGTCATTTATAAAGGCTTTATAAGTTTATAGTTCTTTCCAATGGAATTTAAAAAGAAACATAGTCTCTAAATTTTGGAATACATTAATACTTTATGCCATTTGGACAGGTAGATTTTTTTCTCTAAAATATAACTATGTACAGATGTGTTATTTATGATATATAACACAAAATACATTAATATATATTAGGTATAAGAAGAAGGCATATATCCATAGATAAATTATATAATGTAATTTATAATTCTCTAATATAAAACACATACTATAGAATTATACATAATATAAATATCAAGGATATATACATAACCCATAATTACTTATATTACTCAAGTCAGCAATATACCTCTTTATTTTTAACTCATTTTCTTTCCAAACTTTGATAATATTGTTTCAAACTATCTCATCAATATTCTTTGTTGTTATTTCATTGTGTTTCTAATACCCTTGTGTGTCATAAAGCTATATCATTTGAAGGGGAAATATTAATACTTTTGAGCTTCATCAAAGATCATACTATCTTTTATAAAAAAATTGTTTTGTTGTTTAATTCTACATTGAATTCTTTTAAAGAACACGATTGCCACTCTGATTTATTATTTTGTTTGTGGTAATCCTATATCTCTGGCCAGCCTATTTTTAGCTGGTTTATAGCTAGACTGTTAGTTTCTTGGGAAGTAGAACCAGGCTTTATATGTCTTTGCACCCCTGAGCAGTCTACACTATTCTGGACATGAGAGGAGCCCTGTAGGATTTCGATCTATTAATTCTGACATAACTTCATTTATGAATTGTTAATATGAACTGTTGTAGTTGAAAAATCTGAGGACATTCTGCTTTAGAGATTAGTTCACTATCATAATACCATTTAACCTCTCTTAACTACTCTCTCTCTAGCTGAAAAAGAAGAAAAGTTATGTTTACTCATCAGGAAAACTGTTAGAAATGCCCTGAGAATAAGGCTTTTAGAGGAACACTTGGTAACATTACTATGTCTTCCATAAAAATGAACACAGGAGCTACTGGTTTTTCATAAAATAAATTCTCAGGGCCTAGACACTACTTATTCACCATAGAGATCACAGTTTAAACTTCCGCTGAGATGATATGAAAGCTTACTATGATTCAAGGCTGGCCAGGAACCAGAGAACTGAATTAATTGGTTAAGCCTGCTCAAGGTGACAGGCTGCCGGCTGGCAGACAAAACAGTTAGAAACCAAGCTGAAAACGCTACATCGAATTTTACTTAGGATGTAAGAAGAGATCCAGAAGACTGGTCTGTTTACTGGCAAGGTAACACGTGTCCCCGTGCTGTCTCCCAGATCATCTGGGAGGAGGCCTGCTCTTGGAGGAAGAAGGCAGCTCGTCTCTGGGGGTCTTTTCCTATTACAAAACTATGTCTGTGACATAATGTAATGACTGAAACACAGAATGGCATATTTTTTGTCACAAATGTAACCACTTATTTAACTAATATAAAAGAAAGTAAGCAAATTTTTAGCAGTCTAAATTATAACTCAGGGCTTTGTTTCTAATTCAATCTCTTAATAGAGAATTCATTATGTTCAGAGGATTATTTTTTCAAGGCTCTGTGCACACATCTCAATATAGGAGTGCACACAGCAATCACACATCTCATATATTCTGTGTGCGAGGGTTTCTGTGAAGGGTGTGCAACACATCACGATGTTGCAGATAGAGAATGAAGAAAAGGCACAAATGTGAGATGGCTTCACAAAGGCCGTCTAAACTCTTACAGGATAATCCCTGAATATAACACGTCGCCGTGCAGACAGTGGTAATCTTTCCATTTAACTTTCTGTTTTCTTTTATGCTTTGATTAGTAATCCATGTCATCATTCGTTTATTTTTGGAGTTGTGTGGCCTCTAGTGGTGTATGGAAAAAATATACAGTGAAAATATTTCAAGACTTTATACTGCTAGCTCCTGAGACTGAGAACTTTAAAAGATGCTGAGTATTATTTTAACCTAAAACAATTATATATGCAGGATTTTGACTTAATACAACACTCTTATTTAACAGTTTTAGATTTTGGTCCCACGTGTTTTAAAGCTGCTATTTCTAGACATATATTTATAGGAAAATAATATGGAAATAATTATTCTAATTTTTTCTTCATGATTTTTCTTACCTTTTCCCCAGAGGTCAAGATCAATATTTGCACATTATAAGATGTTTTTTTCCAAAATTATAAGCAATTATTTTCAAAGGAGTATAATCAAATTGCTAAAATTTGCTTAGGAATGTTATAGGCATTTTATTTTTAACCCAAAATTGATTTTTAACTAATTTAAAATGTATATTTTCAAGATAACCTGGTTTTCCCCCAAATTTCATAAGTATTTACAAACCACAACACTAGATCAGTTGGGATTAGTAAGTTTATAGATATCAAAACAAATGTCACTTTGCTTGTTTAATATGAAAAATTCCATCTTTATACAGAGTCACTGTATATTGAAATGTCCTAAATGAAAGCATAATTATACTTAAGTAAATTGTGAATATACTTACGTGTTCTTCAAGAAATATTGGGCTAGCTAGTACGTATCTTCAAAGCATACTATTATTTCAATGGCATTCTACATTTTAATCAGCTGGATCTCTTTCATTTTCTGACAAAAAAAATCATACCGATTCAAAAGGAGACCCCAACAAACAAGAAAAATGTATAACTTGCCACAATAAGCAATTTGGCACTGGTGTCTTCCGACATATGGTACTATATGCAGAACAGGGTTCGCCTTTGGGATTGCCAAAATCTTTTCTGAGACGTTCTTTGTTTCTATCTTAAAACCTTACAGATCTAAAGTCTAAAAAAACAAAACAAAAAACCACACTGAAAACACATAGTAATATACTCTACAGTTAAGTATTTTCAAATGTATTACCAGTATTAGCCTGCTGCTGGAGTTATTCACTAGACTACAGATTTTAAAGACATTTCCCAATTCATCATGTTTACTACACAATTCCCCTCAGATTATAATGAAGGAGTTTACAACTAGAGATTAGAAGATAAAGACACTGCTGTATTTAGTGAGGAACACAGAGTGATAAGAAAATACAAACTAGGTGTCTACTGATGCCCTTTGCAAGAGAAGATTATTCTGCAGCTTTATCACACTTAACACTTTATAAGATAGCTGAAGAAAATGAAGCATAGGAATATGTGAGCTATGTCCTGGCAGTTATTGGAAATGGGTTTTTGATTTAGTTGCCAACTGAGAATTCAAAAACAAAATAAAAACCTTTCATGGCCATCAGACAAGAGGACTTTCTAAATAAGAATAATGAATATTGTCTACATAAATGATTCCCATGTTAACTCATCTAATATCTTTCAGAGCCAGAATAGCACTATTTTAATAGAATTCTGATGGTGAATGTCTAACATTGAAAAGTCATTTGTATACACATAGAAAACCATATTATATAAAACTGCGAGAAACACCATTCCCATAATGAAATTGAAAAGGCAAAAGTGAAAGAGAAAAAATTTTGCTCTGTGAAAGAGCAAAATTCTTCACAGTTGCCAACCCCCCTTAATGCTGATATCACTAAGGTGTTTAGTGATGAGTAAAAGTCAGCTATGTTTGGCTGGAGTAAGTTTCTGGGTTTAAGTGGTAAGAAGGATGTGCTTTGAGGAAAGGTTTATGTTTGGGATACACTTTGAAGTCAATAGAATCACATGTCATGTTTAAGTTTCTATTTATTTATTCTTGTCAATCAGTATTTATTGACCATGTTACTGTTTTTTTTTAGTGTCTTATTATGGATCTTTTAAAATATGATTAAAAATTACACAAATTACTATCATGAATTTCCACATATGCAATATCCATCTTCAATCATGTTATGCTTTGTATTCTTTATTTATTAGGATCAAGATGCAAAAAGCTTGGTTAAATACAAATAATATGAGAACAGCATCAGAAATTTCTAAGCCTTTTTAGGAGAATGTTCACCAGTCACATTCCTCTTACCCAGCCAAGTAAAACTAGATAAAACACTTCAATACCAATCATTAGATTTATTCATTTGGGTGTGTTAAAACTGAAAGGCAGGTTATTGATTTAATAAAAATTAGATACTAGGAACTGTGGTCCTGATTTAAGTGCTACTGTATACCTTTTTTAAACCTTTTTTCACAGTTAAAAAATGTATAAAACATAACATATTATATGTGTATGTATATATTATGTATATATGCATACACGTGCATATGTGCTTTAATAAGCTGATATTTATACACATATAAATACCAAGATATGTGTGTTTCTTTACATAGATACAAATATCATCTTCTATAGCAGTTGGTACATTTTTAAAAATAAAATCTCTGAACATCAGATAATTTTCATTTAGGTTTCAAACACAGTAGCTCAGTTTTCAACATTCCTCAAAGCCCTCACCACCCCACATAGACTTTTAGGGAAAAAAAATAATAGACTGCAGTGTTAAGAGGTTCACGTTTAAGGTGAGATAAATGCTAGTATAGTAAATAGTCTAGGCCAATATCTCTTTAGAGAGATTTCTGTGTTTAGTAAATTCACACAAATTCAATTAAAATCAAAAGCGACTTAAAATGCTTACCAAGGTGGAGTTAATGTCTCTGACACATTAGAAGTATTTTCTCTTAATTACCATTTTATCTGAATGTTTTTGCACCATTTCAACATATGGACATCTTAAATAGGTCTCTCAATTTTCCTATGAAGAGCTCAGATATCATTCATGTGTTTTCTCCAAAGAATGTAGAAAAATATAAGGAAGAGCAGAGGACAGGGCCTTCATTACAAATGGCCAAGTCCACTACCTCTGCAGTGGGAGAAACTCAAAGATGTAGCTCAGTGTTTTTGATACTATGTCTATGTAGAGCCTTGAAGGTAATTTGCTTTTTTATTTTTTTCTAGACCTTTCTTCTTTGACAAAGTTCAGCTTGACTTTCTAAACAAGATTAATGTTTATGGTCGACACAGATTATTCTGATGTCAGTCAAGGCACTGCTCTTTCCTTGGTTACTAAAACAATATTGGTACTGGCAGGTATAAAACACGTTTTCCAACACAGGCAGACAGTGAGTTCAGTTTGGAATCTGAATCCAAATTAGGTCCCATATTAATTGCAAATGGTAAAAACCTTTGCTTTAGTTTTCTAATTAAGATTAATGATGGTGGTTTGAAGAGCTGATACCAAAACCCTGGCATTAACAGCAATCATTTTTCAACTATGGCAAACATACTTTTCACTTGAAGTACTCTCTAGCCCAAAATAAGAGTTGGCAAGAAGGTGGTGTGGAGAGGGGCAGAAGATCCGATAGCAGCATTTCTTAAGACTAAACCACAAATATACTGAGCATACAGAAATCTCAGGAAAACATCATTTCAGGCAGTACAGATCCTGTCAAAGCGTGTCTTCCAAAAAAAAAAAAGGAGCTTAGCTAATATGAAAAACAAAGGGCTCCATGTTCTTGAATGAGATTCTATTGAAAGTTATAAATAACTGGTAAAAATAAATGTTTCCAATTAAAGTGCTTCTGGATATCTGTTGATTGTGAGTGAGATGATTTACACAGAGTGCACAGCCAGAGCACAGACACACCATCTGGAATTACTAACCAAGAAACCCATAAACTCATCGATGTATTACATGACTTACTGTCAGGCCTCCATGGAGTAGGTATCGTCGGATTCTAAAGCTTCACATTTAGAGCACTTTAGAACTCGCTTAAGACAGAACATGTTTCATTCAAAAAAGCCTCCCTTTTTGGATTGTGTTGTGTGTGTGCTCTGAAAACAAATTCCTCAGAGGGAGATGAAAGAAAATCTGGGGAAATAGCTACCAGTAAGATTTTTCTCCCAGCTGCTTTGTCTGTTTTAGACAACCACAGAAATTATACAGTGGATTTTTGTTCCACAATCAATAATACACGTCATGTCTGAAAATATAGACCTCTTTGGAAGGATGACTGCTTAGTGCCCTTAGGATTTTGAGGTGGGTGTTTAACTTTTTTTTACAATTATGTGAACACAAGAGAGCTTTTGTGTGCCAAGACATACATGTACTTTAAGCAAACAAAAGTGGAAAATTTTAGCGCATTCCACATTAATAGAAACAGAATTGAATTTGCCTGAGTTCTGCTTATGAATGGCATTATTTATACAGCTGTGAATTGTATTGAAACACGACAATGTGGGGGAAAAAATCTACATTCATTGAATTATCCAGCTGACTTCTGTTTTTTTAATGCACACTCATCACAAAATCTAAAGCACCAATTTTTTAAAATGCCAAATGCTTTCAGAAAAAGTTTCAAAATTCTCTTTCGGTATAACTGCTTTTCAAATTGGGTTATAACCTATAGAAAGGAATTGTATACATGGATTTCTTTTATAATATATCTTTTATCTTTCTATTTTTAAGTGTGAAGACCTTCTTGTTTCTCTAGCCCTAAATGAAGAAGAATCCCATTCTCCAAATCGATAGTCTCTTCTGATATCGATTCGCTACAAAGAACCTATGTGGTCTTATCTGAAAACCATTCCCTATAGTATACAGAGATTCCTCCAGCCACTCCTCTTGAAATGGCCAGAGCAAGTGTCAGAATATTTTATTTTTCCTCTAAATTAGAAGCAGAGTTAAATTCTCGATAAATCTTGAGAACATCAAAATGGCGTAAGCAAAATGAAAGTCAATACTGAAACCATGTGCTCAAAATCAGAATCTCTATAATCATTGCCAACACCAACCTCAGTTTCACTGCTACGAAGGGCATACTAAAGGGCTTATTCACCCCTAGCAGTGGCAATTAAGAAATATAAACAGATATGCCATGCAACAGTTAAGAGCACACAAAAAAATAAGTAGGAGAGGGTACGTTTTTGGTGACTTGAGGTGACAGCAGTGAGCCTTGCTTTTGTATCACTGTCATATCCCATATATGCCAAACAATAAATATTCTTGAGTTTCTGAATAATACCAAACTTTCAATGCATAAGTTATTGACCTTTTGTATAGTTGGTTAATTGGCAGATCTGACAATTAACCTATTGATTTGTCTTCTTTATCAACTTTTTTTTTCCACCTAGTATAGGATCTTTCTTGATAGGCATTTGCCCTGAACAACCTTCCCCCCCTCCCCACAAAGAGAGCCAGGATTATCATTGTATTTTACTTCTTTATCTAAAATTTCCAAATTCCATACTTTGTGAACCAATCTAGTAAAAATTTTCTATCTCTGTTTTAACCAATTTACCAGCTTAAAACAAAATAAATTTATCATCTGTGTTTCCATGAGTCCAACATAGATCTTATCAAGATAAAATCAAGGTTTATATTCCTTTCTGTTGACTCTAGGTGAAAATATATTTCCTTTTCTTTTCCAGCTTCTAGATGCCACCCACATTCCTTGGCTGGTGGGCTTTGTTCTCCATCTTCAAAGCAAGAAAAATCACACATCTTGGATTCTTTCTTCCTGTGTCTCTTCCATTTCTCTGACCATAGCCAGGAAAGGGTCTCTGCTCTTAGAGCCTCATACATGTGAACAGATTGAGCCCACCAGATAATGCAGGATAATCTCCCACTCTCAAACACCTAATCTTAAATGACATCTACAAAGTCCCTTTGCTATGTTGGGTAACATAGTCACAGGTTCTGGAGATTAAGATGTGGACCTCTTTGGGAGTTGTCTTTCTGGCCTACCATACCACCTAGATAATTCTTCCTAATTTCATTCACTATGAGTTACCTATTTTATCCTCAGGGACTACAAAAAGTGGAGATCTGACATTGGTAGAACACCGGGAAGATATTTGGGTAAGATGTCTACTCCCATCATCTCAGCTATGTGCTTCCAATCAGAAGCTCAACCAGTATGGATACATAAGTGTTGTTCTTGTCCCTACAATTATCCAGACAAATGGGGACACAAAGTGATTGTCTTTAATATCAAGCTCCTCCTTTTCATGTCTGTTTTACCACTGTTTTGTCCTTATGTTTAATTCTTACATTCTGATGGTTTCCCAGAACTTTAGACCTGCCTATTTTCCCTAATCTCTAATTTCTCTTCTCCAAGGCACTGTTCCTCTCTCTGAGTGTTCTCAACCTTAATAATATGTGAATATTGCCTTTTAGGCAATATCTGGATATTCTTTCTCTTAATATAGCACATATGGTTACAACCTCTTGCTCTATTGTTTTCTCAGTGTCTGCAAAAGAAAAGCAATGTCACTCTCACATTAGGATAATTTGAAGAGAGTTTAAAAAGATATTATTTACATAATTTCACAACACTGCTAAAGACTGAGGGATAATGTCTGGCTAGTAGAAGCAGAAATGTTACAAGCCCTAGAAGACCCAAAGGAATAAAAGGGAATGTTCCCTGGAATACATAAGGTGAAAGTGAGAGGAGAAGGTCACTGTTGGAAGAGCAGGGAACTTCAATGAGAGATATAGCCAACCCAAAATGCTCCTGCAGAGAGGAAGTCAGAAGGATAAATACCCTTCCCATTATCTAAACCCTACTGAACACAAGCGTGTCCACATGGGTAGAACTGCTGGCTTTGAGAAAAGAGTGAATAAAATAGAGAGAAAACTGGGAGGGACAAATGGAAACTGTCTACCTATCCTCCTTCCCCACAAATTTGAATTATTACCCAATCTACTGTCACCCTAATATGAGTGCTCAGTATCCCAATCTGTTTTCCTGAACCCAACTCTATTTTTAATTATTTTAAATCAATTTTTAATTTATTTCTATTATTTCTAGTACCAATATAGATTATAGAGATATAATGGAAATTCATTAATAATAGTGTTAGAACAGGGGCATCTGGGTGGACCAGTCGGTTAAGAGCCAGACTTAGGCTCAGGTCATGATATCATAGTCCATTGATTTAAGCCCCACATTGGGCTCTGTGCTGACAGCTAGCTCAGATCCTGGAAGCTGCTTCAGATTCTGTGTCTCCCTCTCTCTCTGACCCTCCCCCGCTCACTCTCTGTGTCTGTCTCTCAAAATAAAATAAAGACACTTAAAAATTTTTTTTAAATAAAACAATAATGTTAGAACAAAAAATAACTCATGATTCCTGTTCAACCTTAAATGTAGTGACTGATATATCTTAAATACAAATCCCCTTGTCTGATGCTTCTATTAATAATGTGGGAGGCTAAAGACTAACAGTATTACAGCCTCTCAATCAGGAATAATCTATTGACAAATCTTATGTTTGTACATAAGATTTAAAGGTCATTTGTTTATTTACTTAGATATAATTGAGGAATCATAAGAACTCTTATACCATTTTGAATAAAGTTGATCTTCTCAGGGTGCCTGAGTGGCTTAGGCTTAAGAGTCCAACTTTAGTTCAGGTCACGATTTCACAGTTCTTGAGTTCAAGCCCTGCATCAGGTTCTCTGCTGTCAGCACAGAGCTTGCTTCAGGTTCTCTGTGCCCCCTTCCCCACCTCTCCCCTGCTGGTTCTCTCTCTCAAAAATAAATAAACTCTAAAAAAGGTGATTTTCTCATGTAAAAATGAAAGAAAAGCAAAATAATATAGAAAGGTAAGAGCAAGTAACTATAAAAAATACTCTTATCTTGCCATTTATATGTAAACATTTATCTTGAAAAGATTAAATTCTAGAAACATCAAGAAATGATTTTTATTACTGTGTTAAGTGTTATTCACCATAGCAGGAACTATGTTTCATTCATCTCTATACCCTAATTACCAAGCTGACCAGTGCCTGGCAGGGAGAAACTGTCTTATAAATATGGGGCTTTAATTATGCAACTTTTGTCTTGCTTATGTAACATGTACATATGTAGAAGCTACTTTTCCTATTAGTCATAGACATTGATTTATATATCTACTAATGCAGATGTGCTTCCACATTTGACCGTATTCATTAATCATATAGTTATCATAATCTCTGTTAACTAATCCATAAAATATACTGTCGTCTTATATTAAGTCAAGCTCTGTGGCCTGCTTCTCTTATTGGTCTTACCCCTCCCATTGCTTCCCAGTCCAACTTTTATAAGATCTGATTTGCACCTCCAAACATGACCCTTCTCTACTGGAAAAAAAAATGCTCCTTAATTAGGTTTTCCCACTGCCTCCTAAAATAAGAACAGATTCCTTCTAGAAATAGTCAGGATCCTCTGTTACGTGGTTTCAACTTATCTTTCCAGACTCATTCTCCCACTACCTTCTAATACAAAAGCACCATATTCTATAGGGCACATTTGTGAAAACTACAAAAAGACAGCATTCTAAGAACATTTAATCCTGCAGACACACATCTAGGTTAGAGCACACGATCACCTTTAGGAGAAGAGAAAGGCCTCTTCCTTTGGATACACATACCTTGCATACCATGGCTCATCTCACAGAACATGGTTGGACAAAGTTTGCACAAAGTGCAAAACCGTGCGTGCACTTTATATTTATGTCCCCACCCACTGTATGTTCCTGTTCTTCAGAGAACCCTCCATTATTCCCTAATTTGGTATATTAATTCACCTTCCTTTGGCCATTTATACATTTGGACCCTTTCTCAAAGTTTCTTAAACTTCTACCTCATTTAGTCAGACACTCAACATATATTTTGTGTGTGCCTATGTAGCAGCTCTTATGACTGGTATTGAGGATGCACAGAAAAGGCAGATTTACTATTCATGAGATCTCTTCTCATCCCCACAACTTAATATGATTATTCCTTTCCTCACTCCCCAACACACACAACACTTCATGGGTACTTTGGGAATTTGCATTTGCTGTTGTCTCTAGTAACATTTTGATTATGCTTATAATATAAGTATGCTTCTTTTCCTTTGCCATTAAATACAATGCCATAGACTTACAAACTGTGATATTTAGAACAGGGCTTAGCTCTATACCTTGAGGAAAAAAATTAAATTTAATTGAATTATTCATTACCTTCCCTGTAACTGCCACACTATGACTATAACTCAGCCCAAGTATAATACATCAGTAGGGCTGAGTACATTTACTGTTCCACTGCACCTTGAGTTACGTAAAGATTACATCTTTTTGCTAGAGCTCTCACCCAGCATTTAGTGGCATCTTTCAGGCATGTGGTACTTGCACAGTAGGAGACAGGATGATAGAATTATATAGCTCTTTTTTTCCCCTTTCTTATTTTTAGCAGCTCTTCACCTAATGATGAAGACTATTTCTTATATACACTTTAGCTTCTTTCTTCTGCTAAATTCCCCATCAACACATGACCCAGGTAGATAGAGCTGTCAACATCTTCAATTTCCCCTTTCTATTTATCTTGACAGATCCCTTGGTACAGTATTAATTTTATCCACTTTACCATGAAGGTGATTATTTAAACTCATTTTTATGCTATGCTTGTATATAGATGCGCCATTCATTCCCAGATATGATTGCCATGTGGAGATGGAAGTTATATCCATAATGAACATAAAATTGGCCTATTTACCGATACTTATTTAAGAGTATTTTTAAAATATTTTTCATAATCAAGGAAAATATTTAAGAATCCCAAATAAAAGCATTAAACTTTCCCAAGCCAACTGTAAAATTATTCTATCCTGCATAAGTGGCACA
The DNA here is from genome assembly GCF_006229205.1 of Suricata suricatta. Taxonomy (NCBI): domain Eukaryota; kingdom Metazoa; phylum Chordata; class Mammalia; order Carnivora; family Herpestidae; genus Suricata; species Suricata suricatta. Next base: position 76,308,316 of record NC_043705.1, on the reverse strand, counting down.
ATAAGGAGAAAAAACCAGATTGGAATTCACTGAAGAGGAAATAAGAAATGAAGACACAGAGACAATAATTTTATCAGTTCTTTTGATAGGTTTTTCTGAAGAAAGGAGAATAATGAGTTAGTACTAGAGGCAATCTGAGATAAAGGACTTAACGAGAGCCCATAGAGTATGTTTTATGTTAATGAGGATTATTAATAATAATGCACAAAATTTTAAACTGAATCTGCAAGAAAGTAAATTGGGATAAAATTAAAAAAAAACAGTCTCTGTTCTTACCTTATCTGACTTATCAGGGGCATTTCATAATTTTGACCACTTCTTCATGCCTAAAACCTTTTCTTATTTTGCTATTTCTGATACTACATGTTCCTAGTTATTCCTTCTACTTCAATCCTTATGTCACTTTCATCTTCATTATTGATTATAATATAATGCTGTACCTGTAAACTCTAGTTACAGAACTACCTGTAAAAATTCAGACTATAAGTAATCTGGCAATTCTATAATCTAACAAGGTTTCAAGGGATGCTGATGCTGCAGGTCCATAGAACATAGCTTAAATAACAAGAACTTAATGTATCTTAATGTGCTAGTGTGTTTCAGAGCCTAAGTCTGGAATATTCATCTCTAGGTATTCTCACAGTCCAGTGGCTTTATATAACATATATTTGCAGTACAGTTATCTACTAGGAAAGCCTGACTCAACAAAGGCCAATTTGATATTTTTAAATGTTCAGTTTCAAACTCTTGGTTATAACTCCCAATACTGTTCCTCTCTTGGTCTTTCCCCATCTTAGTGGATGATACCATCATTCATCCATTGCTTACACCAAGTATCTATGGAACATCTTTTAGTTCAAACATTTTTCTTGCACAATCAGCTCATCAGTACTTGCTCAGTTCTACTGATACTCACTTCTATTCATCTCCACCTGTAATGCTACCTTCGTATTCCCAGTCACCACAATGGCACCCAAACTTCTGTAAGAGCGTCTTAGCCCTCTCCACCTCCTCTATGGTCTTTATACATTCCATTCTTCTCATAATACTCAGCGATATCCTTTGAAAAAGTAAATTAGACCATGTAAATTCACTATTTAAAAGCTCTCCATGTACCACACTTGTAGTAGCAAGGCCCAGGCAATCTTATTAAAAATGCTATCCAACTCCATCTTTATTCTAGTCACTCTCTAATACAACACTATTATTTTCTTTGTAACACTATTGCCCAAAATGACCATATTTATACTGCTTGTTTATGTTTGTAATGTCTAATTCCATATGGTTAAGTGTAACTTTCACAAAATCTAGCATCTTTACTACCAATCAATCTCTACTGCCTAATATAAAGTAGTCAAGAAAATATCCATGATACTTCAGAGTAACCAACAAACTTATCTGTAGTATTTTGATAGGACCAAATTCATTTCAGTGCATTTTTTTGTGTGCAACTCCAAATTATTTTGATTTTAGAGCATTCCATACTAATTTTAGAGCTTTCTTTCAAATGTTTCCATCACACTGTTTATACTATTTACTTGATGGCCAGCTTCTCCACAGGTTAGGGGGAAAAAAAAGCTAAAGCCTTTTTACTCTTATTCTAAAGTTACTTTCCATGAGTGTCTTGTATATTCCACTGACACAGTATACTCTATCCCTGTGAAAGACTCTTTCACATAACTTTTATTGGGCACCTATCATATGCCAGACCCTGTGGTACCAGCTATGAGTAGATGTGGATAAAGATTAAGAGAAAGAAAAGAATGTAGATGGTGGGGCACCTGGGTAACTCTGTTGGTTAAGTGTCTGACTCTTGATTTCAGGTCAGGTGATGATCTCATGGTTTGTGGGATTAAGCCCACATCAGGATCTGCTGACAGTGCTGAGCTTCCTTGGGATTTCTCTGTTCCTCTCTCTGGGTCCCTCTCCTGCTCCCACTCTCTATGTTTCAAATAAACAAACTTAAAAAAAAAAGAATGGAGATGAGAGTTCTAGTGCTAAAGATATAATAAATATGAATTCTCAACCAACTCTTTCCTTAGTCGATCTTACACACTCATTCCTAAAAAGTATAATTAGACCAACTGAACAATAACCCCTCATCAAGAATCTTCACAATTTTTTTCCTAGTTTCTATTCTCATTCTTTTTTCCTGCAGAAATACCCTATGGGAGAAGAGATATCCTAATTCTCCAATTTCAAATCCTTTATGGAAGTTAGTAGGAGAGAAGCTATAAATAAATCATAGTGACTTAATCCCTCTCTTTTTCTTTAATCATCTTCTTAGCTTAACTACTCCCACTGTGGCTTTTCTATATTCAATTGACTTAAATGAGCCCCACTTCCCTCCACCCATCCCAACTTTCCTACACATCAGTGTTGATCCTTGATATTATTTATATGGCCTGTAGAAAAGTGCTACACAGTGACAGGATTGGACAAAATTGTTTAACATCTGTACTTCATTTTCTACTTCCCCATCTGTAAAACTTGATGTCATAATATTTATCCAATACTGCACAGAAGTGATATAAGAATTTATTCATGTTGGTAAGGAACATTGAGATGTAGGGCACAGCAGAAGTATAAAATGCTGTTATTATTCTCTGACAGGCTGGTCAAGCTCTATAAATAATATGGTCAGGACTTGAGAAACATTTTATGGTCTATAATGACTTGCAGGTGGGCCACGGTCAAGAGACTTAGAGCTCTCATTCTCAAGTGTTGTGTCATAGAGGCTGTGTAAATGTCATCATGCGCATTTTGTGGTAGAATCCTTTCAACTCCGTAACTCTGAAAATTAAGATTTTACTTTTCCAATGCCAAAGTGAATGTACTGTGGTGAGAATACACACTCGATTTTATAGGTAAGATTTGATTAAGTGGCTTTAGAGGTTATGGTTTAAATGATTTTCTTGTGTGCTGTCAATTAGAAAAGAAAGAAAGCAACCACATAGGAAGGTAACTTTTTAAAAGGGCAAAGTAGGACCACAACTAGCGAAAATACTGCAGTTAAGAGAAAATGAAGAATCAGACTAATAGTCCTTAATACTTCTAAAAGGAAAGAATGATGTCCAATAAGTTTGGTGGTCACTGAGGAGCCCGTTCTTAACCCTGTATCTGTCTTTCTCTCATGTGACCAAGTACATTAACTGCTTTTCTCGGTCTCACGCCTCTATACATATCCCAACCACCTGTCTGCTCTTATCAAGCTAAGAGTGGCTAAGGCTGATGGACAAGGATAACAATGCAAATGTTATGCAAACCTTACACCTTTATAAACATTAGGAATGACTGTGCAAATGTGTAACTTGTATTAACTACTAAGTCCTTAGGTTAATCAACTGCACTTGAGTTGAAGAATACCTAAGTCTCTAAATTTGCACAGCCTGGAGGCTGTTAAATTACACAATTTTCAGTGAATTGATGAATCTACCTACAAAAATGTTTCTGCCCTTATAAAACTAGACTATGAAGTAGGAAGACAGGGTTTATAAGCAGTAGTAAGATTTTAATTTCAATGCAAAGTACATGAAAACCAACTGCTGAATATGGAAGTACAAAAAGAAAACAAATGGTCATAGTGACTATTTACATATTTTTATCTTGTCTTGGAATGATATTTTGTCTTAGACTATATTAGCTTATTAAAATACACTTATGCAAAATAAAACAATTAGAAAATAAAATCAATAAAATTATAAGTGACACAGGAAAATTACTATTTTTTGCACCATGTTGAGTGATATGGAAAGTAGAGTGATTAAGGTAGTAAAGTAACGTAATGTATATATTGGTGGCTGCCATGGGGGAAGAAGTAGGTCTCCGACATTCTCCTTTCGCTCACTAGTTTTGATGCGGGCAAATGTCTCTTCTTCAATAACAGGTCAAGATAGAGTGTTATGAGATAGCTTCAAGAATCCCTCCAAAGAAATCTCAGGGCTCCTCTAATATAAAAATGTATGATTTCTAGTGTTTAAAAGAGAAAAATGATTTTTAATAAGTACAAGATAATATAAATATAACAAGTTTCCATATAATTTATAACCATGGTATATTTTGAGGATCACATATATAAAAGAAAAATAGATAAAATTGCAATAGATGGTAAAGGAAATCTGAACTTAAGTGGTAAAGAAAATTATAATATATTGAACTTTACAGAGAAGTAAATAAGGTGGATTAAAAATATTTGTTCACCACATTGAGTAAAATATTCTAAAGAAATATGAGAGGGTAAAAATTAATTCCTTGGTTTGGAAATAATCACATGGGATCTTAGCCAAGCAGGATACTGTTCTCATAAACATTTTTTTCTCATTTCTACTTGCCCTGGAAATAAAATCTAAATATAATTTAATATTCTTTTACTCCTATTTTTTTTGCCTGTTAAACAGTTTTCTCCTGTTCATTATTCCATCCTAGCTTTTATCTTCCCTTTATCTTCATTCCTATTGTGGATAGACTGAAAAAACTGGCTAAAAATGTAGCGTGTGGTAGTTTGGTCAGACAATAGGAATAATTTCTTTCCAGGTAAATCTGTTCAGCATTCAGAGAATTAAGTGGAAATTCTGGAAACTCTTCTCTAAGCATCTTTTTTTTTTTTCCCAGAGATTATCTAAAATGTTGCCCTTTCAATGGGAAAAATATCTTCCTGTTGTCTCTGTAACAAATGAACCCTCTTTATCCTTCAAAACTTTTTTTCATTAACTAGAGAGTGAGCTGAGTAGAGGCCCTGCTTTATCTACTGCTACATCCTTGCAACTTAAAACAGTGAAACAGTGAGCACTCAATAAATATGTGTTGAATGAGTTAACAAATTTTTAGGATGCTGTTGCTAAGTTAAGTCTACCTTAAATTTCCTACACCTGATGGTATGCTCATCTTCTACTGTCCCTGACCCTGTCATGCTCACAGCCCCCCTAAACACACATATACTTATGTAGTTTACACATGTAAACTACATATACCAATTTTACGGATTCCCCAGCAACTCTTTTTGCTGATATATTTGTTTTAGTTATCTGTCTAGATTTGGGTTTTGGATGGCCATTTCTATCATAAGTTTCCCCCTTTTAATTATGTATATATTGTAGATATTTTACCCATTCAACAAGACACTCTTGAGTCCCTGCCATGGACCAGAAATTGTGCTTGTTCGGTAGACACAAATTTAAGTAAATCACAATGGTTTTCCAATAGATAGATATTCTTAGAGTTGATGTGATGAGAGACATTTAAAGAAACAATGACAATTCAATATGTCACATTCCATAATAAAGGACTGTCAAAATGTGTATTTAATGAACATTGGTTATTAAAAATTGAAGTTGTAATTATGACTCTCAACATTGCTAGTGTTTAATAAACATTAATCAGTCAAATATTAATAGAGCACTTATTTTAAAATTTATAGATCAAAGTTTAATAAAACAATTTAAATTCTAAAATGAATCACTCACTTCAAAATATGTTCTTAGGTGATATTTAATTTATATTCTAAGTGAAAAATACAACATTTAAAAATTTGAACACTTCAAAACTTTTAAGTCTTTGAGTTTTCATATGTACAGTACTTTATTTCTTTCTAGTTCTTAATTCTAAAAGAGACTTATTTTGATAACGGTCTATAAAACAAAAGACTAGGTAAGGCAAAATTTAACAAGTTAATAATAAATTTATGATAAGATCTGCATCAATTAAAATTGATTTCTATAGTTTTCTAGATTGGTAGGAACAATCATTATTCCTACATACTTAATAATGGAGACTACAGATGTAAAAGTTTTCCTTCTCTCCATATTGTATCCTTGACCACATTAAAAATGCAAAGTTACAGGGGAATAATCACCAAATGGAAACTTAAAGACAATTATGAGGAAAGAAAACTTTGATAAAAACAAGTATTGTTACTGACATTATAAAAATGTCTAACACTGTTAGTCACTGTCTTTATGGTTGAATACTAGTCATTGGGAAAATTTCTACAAACCGCTAAACAAGCAGTATGATTAAGTCACTGAAAATGTACAATGCTAAACTCTATTGCAAATGTGTCTGGTACCTTTCAAGTGAATAGATTATACACCACGCCTTGGGGCTAAATAAACTAAATACCAAAGGTCTTCAATACATTCTCAGATGCTTTGACATGTGGCTATTACATCATCTGCCTTCAAGGTGGAAGTGAGAGCCTTAGGAAGAGCTTTGAATCATGTAATTATAGGAGTCATGTGCCACTTTGCAGGTCAGCAAAGCAATGTGAGGTGTCTCCTGCTGTCCTGTAGATCAGAGGTCATTTGATGCTTTCATAATTTTAGCTTTAAAAAAGTGCCTGCCATTAGAATCCAGAGTTTATACTTTTCAATCTACTGACAACCAATGGGCTAAAATATGTGAAGACATTTATCAAATTTAGCATGATCCCAGAGTGACCCCTTTTAAGGAAGCTTTCTTCAAGGCATTTATAACAAAGGTCATTATCAAATTACCTATGACTCAGGGTATTATATCAATATTGAACTTCTGGAAAATTCTGAAGACTTGGGGGCAGAAGTTGTGTCCTCCATGTGCTCATTAAAAAAAGCTACAATGACCCCTCTCCAACTACCCCTTTACTTGGCGCACAACTGCACCTTTTCTCTCCCCTCTCCGTCAGCAAGCTGCAACAAATGCCATAGTGCTGACAGGACCGGCAAGCCAAGAATGAACTCTCTGACCATGGGAAAAGAGAAAAACAAAAAAGGTCCATTTGTTTGCCGACATCCAAATATTTTTCTCCAGTGGTTAAATTCTAAAATTGCATGGGTGTCTGCAACTCACCTGAGGTTTTACACTGCAGTGTTGCAAAGCAGGAGTCATAGACTTCCTCTTACTCCATACTAAACACACACACACACACACACACACACACACACACACACACACACTTAACTCCTGCCACTTCCCTCTTCCTGAGTGATCTTTCCCTTTCTCCCATTCTAGTTTTTATTCTCTTGGCTCTTCCTATGGAGAGGAAAAATTCTCTGATAAACTAACTCAGAAAAAAGAGATCTTAACATTGCTTAAAGCTATGCATATTTGCATTTTAAAAGAGTATCTAAAAATAGCTAAACATTTTTTCACAGAGGTTAGCAAAGAATATGAATTACTATCTCATGCATTGAGAATTTATTCAAAAAATTTAACTGAATGTACATTCTGTCCAAATATTGAAAGACACTGAGAATACAACAGTGAGCTAAAAAGACACACTCTTTGCCCCCACAGAGCTTATAGTCTAAAATGGGTTATAGAAATGTATTATAAAACCACCCACTACAAATGAAACAAGAGCTACAATAGACAGGTTTTATGGTGCTATGAGGCTGAATCAGGTAGATTCTGAAAGCCTACCCTAAAATGGGAAGACTGAGATGAAATCTGAAAAAATAATAGTACGTAAGTGAATAAAAATGCTTGTAACTCATGGACTTGAAGAAAGGCATTTATGGTGAATTTCAGAGTAAGAGAGAGCTTTGTAAATGGTATCAGAGACCAAATCAGGCAAAATATCACTAGGTGGGATGGTGATGCAGGTTAATCACCCAAACCAAGACACTTCTGAAAGTGAAATTAGTTTCTGTGAATAACAACAGGCATAATCAGGTTGCTGAGGTAATTGTCATCTTATTCCTAGACCTTCTTAGAGTATTTGGGTTTATCCAAATGACAGTGAAGAGTCCCTGGCACTTATTTAGCAGACAGAAAACAGGTCTAAACTTAACATGACACTCTGCCTGCGTTGTGAGAATGGGTGGAAGGTAGACTACTTTGGTAGACACATAAGATACAATGACAGCTTGGGGGTATAACAGGTGGTAAGAAGTGGTATCAAAGGAGAAAAAATGTAACCAGAATAATTCCTAGTCTATTATCTTATAACTGGATAGATGGCCATAACATTTATATGATAGGAGATAGAAAAACAGCTTTAAGCTGGAGTCATGGATGGGAAGAAGATGCCTGGTTCTGTTTATAGTCCTACAGAATTTAGAATGTGTTTGAGAGAATAAGTCATGTAAAATGAACTAAAAATAAAAAATGTTTCACAGATGAGAAATCAGAATAGGAGATATAAATCTCTGACTCACTTGCATATCAATGGTAAGTGAAGCTTGCACATGGATATTGCCTAGCAAGAGTTTAAAGTAAGACAGGAGAGGAAAGAGGTTAAGGTACTCACTCCAGCTTGAAAATGGGAGGTTAGTGGATAATGAAACTGCAGAGGCTATAAACAAGCTCCCTGAATGATACAGTAAAAGTAAGAGAGGATTATTCTGTGGAAGGGCAGGAAAGAGAGAGGAAACAACAGTAATGAAATAAGGCCTAAGTCAAATAAGGTGAGGGCTGAAAAATGTTAGTCCATATCAAAATGGAGGATAAAAGCATGGATTGGTAGCAGATTATTTCAGTTGGAATCCCTGCCCCTTCATTTACTACTTGGTCCTAGAATAAGCCACATAAACTCTCCTTGTCTCAATTTTTTTCATGGAAAACATTTCATTACTTTCATATCACGGAAGTAATGATAAGCTTACTCAAAAGGATGTTTTGAGTAGTGCTTTACCAAGGTATGTCTGTGGACATGAGGGGGATTCTAGAAACCCTTTCAGGAGACTTGTGAGATTAAAACCACTTTCATGTGTTGACTTTTTCACTATTTTGACTTGTACAAACCAAGTTAGTAGCATTAAAATGTATTATGATTCTATTCTTCTCCACAACCCACTTGCAGTTTTAAAAAAAAAAAGCTAATTTCTTTTAAAAATGTTATTGACAAACCACTAAAAATATTAATTTTATTTCATTTTGATCTTTCAGATTATGTACTTAAATGTGTAAACACTGCTAAGATCTACATGTATTTTGAACCAAAATCTGCCAAATAACTAATGCATAATGTTCCAAAATTCACATGGATAGAAATATCCATTCAATGTGAAAAATACCCCAGTGGATTCGAATGTAACAGACTATCAAAAACTTATTGACATGATTTTGAACTCAACATTGAAATAACCTCTAGGTTATTAAAACAGTCCTACATTTTCCAACTAGATATTTAAATAAGGCTAGAATTTCTTCTTTTGCTTCCTATAAAACATCACAGCAGAACAGACTGGATGCAAAAGCAGATATGAAAATCTAGCTGTCTTTTATTAAACTAGGCATTAAAAAGATTGGAAGAATATAACACAGGCTACTCTTTTCACTTCATTGTTTTTGTATTGGAAAATAGTTTTATTCTTCATAAAAATGTTATTTATGTTAGCTTGCAATGGCTTTATCACTGTTGTTAAATAATTTACATAAATATCAAAGTTCTTTTTCAATTTTATTTTCAAATATGAAAAACATCAATAGAGAAAGCCTACATAAATAAAAACTCTGGAGATCTTATTAATTTTAAGAATATAAATGGTCTCCGATGAAAAAATTTGAGAATTACAGGTTTTGAGGATAAAATAAGGTAATTCTTACAAAGTATGAGTTAATTCTCATAAAGTACTTAAAACAATGTCTCAAAAATTCTCTGTAAGGATTGATAGACTGAGAGGCAAATAGATGATAGGTAAGTGGTAGAAATATTTAAAAAGTGGATGATCAGGTAGATACATAGGGAGATACATACATTCATACATACATACACATATATACATACATGCATACACAATCATTGGTTAAACTAATTAAAGGGTTTTAGGGGAATACTGAGGATATAAACTGGATTGAAAGAAGAGAGAAGGAGATATTTTTGGAAACAGAAACATCACCTAGAGGAAAAGAAATTTTGTCTCCTCCAGAGTTTCATTCTGTATGAAAATACTGATCTGTTCCTTTATCTACTATCATGTATATGTGACCTGATGCTTTTTATAAGGAGAACAGGAAGAAAAAAAATCAATGAAAGAAAAAACAAAGGCTTGATAGAGCAGTGTAATCGAGACAAAAACTTCAATAAGAATTCTGTAAGATCAGTTAGTACTTCAGAGAAAGAAAAACACAGTAAGAAACAGAACATAAACACTTCATTTTAAAATAAAGTATCCTAATCTGATTTTCTCTGTGAGAGAAATCTGCTTCTTGTCTTTATCCTAACAGAGTCTTTGAATATTTCTGCTGTCTATAGCTAAAAAGAAAGTCACATGGAAAAAAAGCCTCTTTCTCATATCTATAAATCAAAAGTTGATCTGAAAATCCATCAGTAGATCCTAAAGAAATGTGAAAAACTGTGAAAAGTAGATGACTCACAATACATGATAAATGCATTTATGGGGGGCCATAGGTGATACATAAATTATGTATTTGGCAGCCTGGAACTTTAACACGTTCTTCTCTTCAAAGGAGTAGGGGTGAAGAAAGGAAGTCAGTCTTTTGAGAATCTGGCCAAAGGCAGATACTCATCCCAGAAAAACGTGCATGGACACCATTTTTTAACCTACAATTTCAAGGGACTATCCACCCCACCTAAAGACTATCCATGGATCTTCTAAAAGTTGACAGACCCCTAGTTAGGAGTTACTAGAATCAGGGAAAATAAATTAGGAGCAAAATGGCACTTCCTAGTGTCATTCTCCATTAAGTTTCTCTAGCTTTTTAATAGACCATTAGCAGTCTTCTGAGTGCCTAGCATACAGATGAGGCTTAATAACGGACTAAAACTGTAGTCATGGAAAAAAGCACTTGTTTGGCCCAGCTCTCTCACTTCACATAAGTGGAAATTGAAATTTAGAGATGTTAAAAGTTTTATACAGGAGTTAGAAAATCAATTAGAGAACTAGCTCACCCTTCTCACACTCAAATCACTTTTCCCAAACTCTCCTGAAAGCAAAGAGTTAACATCTGCTCAACCTGTATAAAAGATTAGTTGGATTCCAAATCTAGGAATGTACATTATCAAAACTGTAAGACTATATAGTAAGGGAAGGGAGATATTTTATCTCAGGAAACTAAGAACACAAAGGTAGAATAAAATTTGGTGAGGTATAATTAAACAGCATTAACAGCATCCACAAGATGTAGAAAATAACATTTTAGGAATGCACCATCATAATTGGTTGGATCAGTTATTCATAACTGTAACCATTTGAGTACAAAATGCCTTTGCATTAGCCAAAGCCATGGAAGGAAAGAGGTGTATCAAACGGGGTTATGGAGGAGAATTTACCCAAGGGCCTATTTACAGATGTATGGGTAGTTTTAAGGTAAACCAGAAGGAATGGTTCAGAATACCAGGACTTGGGACATGGAGGGCTACTGTACTGTTTAGGACTGAAGGAACAACACTATTTTTAAAAAATGGAATAGAAGGGGGAGCCATGAGACGAAATATCCCTACCTCACTTTCCTTTCACCTTCCATTCTCCTGCCAGTACCTTACTTGGCCAAACCAGAAGCCAGAGGGCAAGAGTACCTACTGACGCAATTCAAAATGAGAACTTCTAGAGGCATATAACAAGGTGGAGAATGATGGGTGTGGTGGAATAAATGGAGAATACCTGGAAAATTTCTGAAACACACCGTCAGCTCTTCACAAGATGTAGGGAACTCAGAGCCATTCTTTGTGCACCCACCAAGTTTTATGCACAAGACCACTTATTTCTAGATCTCATATATCTAAGGGGAACCACTAACAGAAGGAGCATCTGGTTCTAATATTCAATATACACTAATGCAGTGTTAGAAATCACCTTTAACTAATAGGCTGTGGAAGGAATACAAGGATCTCATGCTGTGTTTCCAAATCTAACTTTAACAGGCAATGCTAGGAGATCAAAAAGTGCTTCCTAAGGACCTACCCCTGAAGGAATGATGCTTGCAATATAATATTCCAAGAGATGCTCTAGATGATAGAACCGATGAATAAAGTAACTGATTGTGGAGGAAGGGGAACAGTCTACCCTCTAAATTATTGCTCCAAATTATTGCTCTCTGCTTCTCAAAGGGGTCACATGGTTATTGACCAGTAGCTGCTTAGAGTAGCTTTTAACTAAGGATGCTGGAAGTTCAAGACTAATATGGGAAAGCCTAGAGAAGCAGTTGGCAGAACTATAACACCCAAATCCGACAGTGAAGAAAAAGTTTGCCTTATAAGTACCCAATAACCTACAGTAACCTATCATGGCTGAGGTAAAACACGTAATGCAAGCAGCCATCTGACTCTGTGCTGAGCCTAATAAAGGTCTAAAGCCCAAAGGACATTGAGCATATTCCTATTCCTCCTACCTCTACCCCATTTTAAGGGGAACACAATAAATTGGAATAATAATGTAATGTTTACTGTGTAACTATCTCAAGCCAGAGGACAAAAGCTATCTAAATGTCTCTTTGGACAAAGAGGAAAAATATTAGCCCGTTAATGATTTTGAAATCCATATGCATACTGAAGTCAACCTTCAGATTTCCAGTAGTAAGAGGTGCCTGAGAGAGGTTTATATTTCATTTCACTTTGTAGTCCTGACCTTAGTCAAAATAAATTTTGATATTCAAACTGAAGCATAATCCCTCATTGCTATTCTTACTTTAAACTTGAATAACCTCGGTAAATTGTGCAGACAGGTGCTTAATGAAGCCTATATTTATAAAACAATATTTTTCTTCACACGACTATGGACTCTAATACATCTATTCTAACTGGAATCAAGTTTCCTGATCAGAGCTCCTCTGGCCTTCTCCAAGCCATATGTTCAGAGTGTGTGGAATCAATCCACTGTGCCAGCTGTGTTCTCATTATGTAAAATACACTACAGTTTGGATAGCATGGTTGACACAGATTATTCCAGTCTGGCAGAGGTATGACAACAAATGTGTATGTGTAAACACGTGAGGTGAAATTGAAGACTAGGAGAGCCAGCCTAGGGTGAAGTCATTCAAACGAGTGATTTTCAGAACAAAGACTATGTTGCTCACGGTAAATACAGTTACTTCCAAAAAAATGTCATAGGAAATGTTGTTTTTACCTCATGTGACCATCAGTGGAAAGCATGGTAATCTTGGAGGGTTAAGTAAGTGTATATATAGTACAATATAGTCTTATCTAGCTAGGCTTAAGATATGGCAAAAATCAAGCAAAAAATTTCTTACATTATTCTGAGATAGAAACAATTTGTTTCAAAAGCCAGTGAGTTAAATTTTTAAAAAATTTCTAAGTAGATCTTATTAATTTTTAAAATTACTCTTCACCTTCCTTACAAACTATTACACACCCTTCCCCATCAAGTGTGGCATGTGGTTCTGTCCTTGCTCTTCAAGGCATGAACATGGGATTTGTTTAGGCTGATGAAGGGCCATTTCTGAGTAAAAGTTTTAAGAACCAGCATGTGAGTTGTCCGGTTTCTTTCATATTTTGGGAACAATCAGGGGTAATTTTCTAGAGAGGCTGACCCATCAGCCTGGGTCTTGGAGTACAGAGTATAGAGCAGAACAGTAACTGACCACTAATGGATGGAAAAAAGAAATGCTTTGTTGTAAACCACTTAGATTTTCAGGTTGTTACCTCAGCATAATCTAACGTATCCTGTCTAATGTAATAATCTATTGAAAAAGTCATTTTAAAAGTTTTTAATCCTTCCCTCCCCCTTGCTGATGAACTTTTAAATAGTCTGTGTTCTTTTTTGTGTTCCAAACTAAGGGATGAATACAATAAAAACTTCTAAAAGAAATTATACTCTCACTCTAAAAACATTTAAAATAATTCATCCAGGGAAAATTACATTAAATGAGCTACGGTTTTGTTGTTTATGCTCCTTATCCTTGCAAGCAATTTCTTATGAAGGAGCTATGAAACATTTACAAAATAGCTAAGTATAAGAATAAGATGCCAGTCATCCTTAGTGTCACTTAGCACCAGAAGCCTAAGGATTATATAAAGGTCAGAGTCAAATAAATGCTAAGAAGCCAACAGATTTAAATTCAGCTTTAAATTCTGGTCAGTGATTAGACTCTAGTTTTGAGAAAAACTGAGCTATCTAAAGTCAGGGATTATTTACTCGACTATAGAGGAAGTGAAATATCCAAAGCAAACTCAGATAGAAAAAAAAAAAAGCAAGTTTCTAATCAACTAGAAACAACTATGATTACACATATATTATTGAGGCCTTTTTTCAGACATATCAAAGACAAAGAAAATCTTGTAGGAAGCATAAAAAATACAGACACTGGAGTCAGATATAGATGAGCCTCAAGTCCGTCTTGACCTCTTACAAACCACATGACCTCAAACAAGTTGTTTAATTTCTCTGTTTCCTCTTTAATGAAATGGAACAACCAGCTACTCATAGGTTTGGTATAAATATTAAATCATGTGTGAAATGTATATTTATATTTATGTATCTAAATCTATATTTTTATTAACAATATTTATATTTATGTATCTAAATCTATATTTTTATTAACAATATTTATATTTATGTATCTAAATCTATATTTTTATTAACAATATTTACTGAATACATTTATACAATATAACATTCATGTCACTCCTTTTGTTCCAGGCTCTCTTCTAGGTCATCAGGATATGTAAGTGAACAAAGCAGACACAACTACCCGTCCATGTGCCTCACGCAGTATGTCTTTTCCCTGGGGAAAAGACAGAGCTAATGAAAAAAATAAAGGGTGTTTGGCGTTAAGAAATCCCATGAGGAAAAAAAAAAATAAAGCAAGGTAGAGATTAAAGAGTGGGGTGTGGTACATGTAGCAAATTTAAATAGGACGGTTATGTAGGCCTCACTGAGAAGATGACCTTTAGGCAAAAATGTGAAAAGATAACAGGTAAGTGCAGTAATAGGGTGCATTCTAGAAACACATTCTAGACTACATTCAATACAGCACATTATTTAGCATTTGTAGAAGGCTAAGTATTTATTCACAGATGGGATGAAGAACACGTATTTATCTAACCTTAAAAATTTTCTTTCACAGGGGTAAACTCCCAAAATACTGAGCAGCAGTCTGTAGCTATACCTCATCGCAGCCTAGAAGGAGGAAATGATATGCTCAGTTAATCTTTAATATATAATTTCCTTATTGCGGGGAGACAGCAGAATGTAGTAAATAATTCCAGACAAGTACACTCTGGAGCTTAATGCCTTCTTGGGATGCATGGTGTCAGCTTATTTGAAGTAATATATGAAGAAGCAATTATGTAGCTGTGTAGGGGAAAATCCTACATGTCCAACATTATGAAACTCTAAAAATCCAGAAAATAACACACATCTAAGAGAAAAATTGAAAGTAAACATGGCCTCTGAACTTCATTAGGCAGCTTTCCTTTCTCCTTCAGTAGTCACATTAAACTAAAGTGGGTCCCACACTGAATTTTAAATTTACTATATCCCAAGAGCTGATCTGGTCCCAAAGGAAAGGAAAAAAAAAAAAAGACTAAACATTTCCCAACGCAGGTCCCCAAACCCGCCAGAGCCCACCTTAAACCTCACACTTCTCTTAGTGCTGAAATAGCCAACTACTTTGTTCCACCTATTCCATTCCTCTCACCACTTGAAAAAATAAAATGGCTCAAGGATTTGGTGACCCCTTGGTAAGGGAGAAATTCACAGGCTGTATATTTGCATTCTTTCATCCAAAATATCTGGCTCAACATAACCAGGGAGAAGTCAGTTAAGGTGGTACTTCACAGGCTAAAAGGAACAGGCAGTGTAACACTCAAAATTGATTTGCCCCCGGGGGATCTAACTCTTCTGCAATGCTCATTAAAACTTGACTTAAAATTTTAAGGGGTTTATAAAACCCTTTTAAAAACATTTTCCAGTCTGACCTCACTCCAACTGACTGTCCTGCTTGGTTAAGCTTACTGTGGAAGGAATGGGATATTTTTGCTGGGTTGCAAATGATTGTGTAGACAAAGGGAATAGTTAAAATGCTTTTACTTGTGATAAAATCGATTGAACAAGCATAGAGGTTCCAAATCTCCCTAATTAAGCTCTGAAATGGCTTCTGCATTCTTTTCTGAAACCAGGGGGAATTCCCTTGAAATGAACAAATATTTTATGTGGTTAAGTATTCATTAAAATGAGCAATAGGGAATGAGCACAGTATCCAATATCAAGAGGAAAACTGTAAAATGGAAAAGGATAGATAAATAAATTAATAATCTGGGATTTGGGCAGCCTGACCAAATTGTCACCTGTTGTTCTTCTTTTTCTAATTATTCTTCCTGTAATTTACTCAGCTGTGCCTATAATTCTCAAATACATACAAAGTTAACACAGGAATTAAAGTTATTAAGGTCAGGCTGTTTATTTTACTTACAAAGACCTGAATAAAAGATAACACACATTTCTTTTTTTATAAGAAATTTAAAAAAACAAGAGACTTAGCACTTTTTAAAGACAGAAAAGTAAATACCCATGCAGCTGATTTGCACATTACGTAAGGTGCTGTTTAGTATTTTGTTGTTCCTTTTTTTTTCTGATCCAAAAGTGTTGAAGTTAGTAATTCAATTCAAATGGTGGGAATTTATTTGCTGGTATTAACTCATACTTTTAAAAAGGATGCTTAATGTAAATTAAAATGCAGCCTTGGCTAAAAGGATGTTTTATAGACAGTCTGCTCTAAGGAAATTTACTTGTTATTCTTCATGTAATTTTTATTCAAACATAAAATTATTTTATAATGTATGATTTAGATATAGGAAGGGAAGCCTGAGAAGATGGCAAAGTAGAAGATTCCTAAGCTCACCTCATCCCATGGATACTGTCTGTTACCTACATAACAGCGGTATCACTACAACTAAACCAGAAAACCTTCCAAAGACTGGCAGAACAGACTCTTCATAGTTAAGCACCCAGAGGAGGCCACCTCTAAAAGAGTAGGAGGGAGAGATGTGGTCAAAACCCAAACTCCCAGGGAGACTAAGCACAGACGGGAAGAACACCACAAACGTGGAAAGGGGAGAGGAAAAGACCCCACAGCATGCATCCCAGACATGGGGGACCTGAACTGGGAGACAAGTCTCTCTTATATATTTGGCTTTGAAAGCCAGTGGAGCTTAACTTTGCCAGGTTTTACAATCAATAGGGCTTAACTTTTGTACTTCAAAGATCAGTTGGCTCAGCTCCGGGAGAAGTCAGAGGGCAATAGGAAATTGAGTTACCACCCTTAAAGAAATCACATAACAAACAATCCCACATAGAAAAAAAAGTTTGAAAAGTGCCTGTGCTTTATGGGAACATTTACTTACTAATCTCAGAATGTGCACTGGAGGGGCAGCGACCTTTAGGAGAATTCTCCAAGAACAAAAGAGTTGATAGGCATCATTTCCCTCCCTCCATCCCCAGCCTAGATAGTCTGACATCTTAGAAAACCAGAACAAATACTCTCCACCAGGTCTGTTAACACCCACACTCTACCCATGCAGACTTACCCCATCTAATCTGCCCCATTTGGCAGGAGTCTCTCCAAAGCTGTTCCTGACACTTCTCATTCTGCAAGAAGCCCTGATAATGACCAGCACCACTCCAAAGTGACCTCTGCCCTGGGGAGAGTGGCAGATAACCAAAGACACCAATTCCACTGCAGCTGGAACAGTGGCTTGGGAGCAGACATTTGATCTGACTGCTGGTCCCATTCACCATCACAACCACACAAGGGGCAGCACAAAGAAATAAATTCCTAGAAACATATAACCTACCAAAATTGAAGCAGGAAGAAATACAAAATTTGAACAGACTGATTACCAGCAATAAAATTAAATCAGTAATTAAAACAAACAAAACAAAACAAAAAACCTTCCAACAAACAAAAGTCCAGAAGCAGTTGGCTTCACAAGTGAATCCTACCACACATTTAAAGAAAAATGAATACCTACTTTTCACAAACTATTCCAAAAAGTAGAAGAGAAAGGAAAGATTCCAAAAGCAGTCTATGAGGCCAGCATCATCTTAATAAAGACATAATACAACAAAAACAATTTAAAAAAACCACTACAGGCCTATTTCTCTAATGAACATAGATACAAAAATTCTCAATAAAATATTAGCAAATCAAATCCAATAACACATTTAAAAATTATTCACTACAATCAAGCGGGATTTATTTCCAAGATGCAAAGTTGGTTCAATATTCACAAATAAATCAACGTGATACATCACATTAACAAGAGAAAGTATAAAAAACATATTATGATCTTGAGATACAGAAAAAGCGTTTGACAAAGTACAATGCCCATTCATAATAAAACCTCTCAACAAAGTAGGTTTAGAGGGAACATACCTTCACATAATAAAAGCCATATATCAAAACCCTACATCTAACATCATTCACAAGAACTGAGAGCTTTTCAACTAAGATCATGAATAAGACAAAGATGGTGACTCTTATCACTTTTATTCAACATAGAACTGGAAGTTCTAGCCACAGCAATTATACCGGAAAAATAAATAGAAGACATCTAAATCTGTAAGAAACAGCTAAAACTTATACTATTTGCAGATAATATGATAGATGATATGATACTAAACATGAATTCACAAAAGTCATAGGATACAGAATTAGTACACAGAAATCTGATACATTTCTATATGCTAATAATGAAGCAGCAGAAATTGAAATTAAGAAAACTATTCCATTTACAATTGTATCTAAGAGAATAAAATATCTAAGAATAAACTTAACCAAGGAGGCAAAAGACCTATACTATGAAAATTATAAAACATTGATAGAAATTGAAGATAAACAAACAAAAAGATGTACCATGTTCATGGATCAAGAGAACCAATATTATTAAAATATCCATACTTCCCAGAGCAACATACAGATTTAGTGCAATCTGTATCAAAATGCCAACAGCATTTTTCATATAACTAGAACAACTAATCCTAAACTTTGCATGGAACCACAGAAGTCCCTGAATAGTCAAAGCAATCTTGAGAGAGTAGAACAAAATTGGAGGTTTCACAATCCCACATTTTCGGATACACTAAAAACCTGTAGTCAAAGCAGTATGGTAATTACACAAAAATAGACACATAGATCAATGGAACAGAATAGAGATCCCATGTTTTTATGGTCAGTTAATATACAACAAAGAAGTTAAGAACATATAATGAGAAAAAGTCTCTTCAACAACTGATGATGAGAATACTGCTTAGCTACATGTAAACCATGAAACTGGACCACTTACTTACACAATACACACACACACACACACACACACACACACACACAATTAAAGACCTCAAGGTGAGACCTGAAACCATAAAAATCTTAGAAGAAAACATTGGCAATGATTTCTTTGACATCAGCTATAGAAACATTTTTCTAGATATGTCTCCTCTGGCAAGGGAAACAAAGGCGAAATTAAACCATTGGAACTACACCAAAATAAAAAGTTTTTACACAGCAAAGGAAACCTCCAGCAAAGCAAAAAGGCAAAAGGCAGTCTCCTCAATGGAAGAAGATATTCATAAATAATGTATCTAATAAGGGGTTAATATCCAAAATATATGAAGACTTATGTAACTTAACACCAAAGGGGAAAAAATCCAATTCAAAAATGGGGAGAGGGCCCGAATAAACATTTTTCCAAATAAGACATACAGATGCCAGACACATGAAAACATGCTCAACATACCTCATCACCAGGGATATACAAATCAAAACCACAATGAGATACCACCTTGCATTTGTCAGAAAGGCTAAAATCATAAAGAAAAGAAATAACTAGTGTTGGTGAAGATGTGGAAAAAAAGAAATTCTCTTGAATTGCTGGTGGGAATGATGACTCATGTAGCCACGGTGGAAACCATGGATGTTCCTCAAAAGTTTAAAAATAGGAGTGCCTGGGTGGCTCCATCAGTTAGGCATCCAACTCTTGGTTTGGGCTCAGGTCATGATCTCATGATTTCTGAGTTCAAGCCCCATGTTGGGCTCTGTGCTAAAAGTGTAGAGCCTGCTTGGGATTCTCTCTCTCTCTCTCTCTCTCTCTCTCTCTCTCTCTCTCTCTTTCTCCTTCTGTCTTTGACCCTTTCCAGCTTGCACAGTGCTCTCTCTCTTTTTCTTGCTCTCTCTCTCAAAATAAATAAGCTTTAAGAAATTTTAAAAATAGTATTATCACATGATCCATTAGTTTTACTACTGGTTAACTAATCAAACAAAATGAAAACACTAATTCTAAAAGATATATGCACCTCTATGTTTACTGCAGCATTATTTACAACAGCTAAGATATGGAAACAACCCAAGTGTCCACTGATAGGTGAACCAATAAAGAAGAGTGGTGTCTGTGTGTGTGTAAATATATATACCCAATGAAATATTCCTCAGCCATAAAAAATAATGGAATTTTTCCACTGGCATAGGGTGTAATGCTAAGTGAAATAAGTCAATTAGAGAAAGAAAAATTCCATATGACTTCACTCAAGTGAATAATTTAAGAACCAAAATAAGCAAAGAAAAAAGAGACAAACAAAAAACAGACTCTTAAACACAGAAAACAAACTGGTAGCTACCAAAGGAGAGGTGGGTGGAAGGGATAAGTGAAATAGGTGAAGGAGATTAAGAGTACACTTATTGTGACCAGCAGTGAGTAACATCCAGAATTGTTAAATCATTACGTTGTACCCCTAAAACTAATATAACACTGTACATTGATTATACTTGATTAAAAATATAAGCAAAAATAATAATCAAAAGATGTTTCAAAAAATAAAATAAAAGTGAATACAATTAAGATATATATAGCCATTAAGTCCTAAGAATTATACATACATTCCCAAAAGAGTATCAACTGAAGTATCCTGTAAACATTTCCTCACCAAACGCAATACACACACACACACACACATGCACACACACACAACACATTCACACCTACATACTTTGTATGGATGTGATCATTAAAGTAATAAATCTTGGCATTGTAGTATTGCAGAAGGAAAAAGCCAATTCAAATTTCACTGGCTGCTAGATATAGAATGCAGAGCATTATTTCAACTTGAGTACTGTTTGTTTAACTCAGATGCTCATACTTTGTCTTCTCTTTGGGAATGTGTAGTGATAAAAGGTAAAAGTTGTCTGCAGCGATGCCCTCTTCACTAAGCTAGCACCTAGAAGGTGTTCACATTCCTACAAGATGGCAAATAAATATTTCAAAGGACCAAAATTTAGGCTAAAAAGGAAAAATGTTTTACATTCTGCTGTCTCTGAAATAAGGAAGCTAAATATTCAAGTCCATACAAAAGAAAGATAATCTTTGTAAGTATTATTTACCCTCATTGAAAATAAAGGCATCTATATATAGCTGACCAAGTTTTCCATGACCAAAACCATCGAAACAACAAACTAAAGCATTTTCTCTGGGGTGAAAGTTCTTATTTGCTATCCACCATGTTCCTAGCTTTCTTTATTCTACTTTTTCATAATGTTCTATATTCTATTTCACCAAGTTTCTTCCTAGGAGTCTTGGTAATATCAGAGAGCAGTCATTAACTAAATAACAATAATTGAATCAGGAGATTGGAAGAAAGTTTTTCTTTTGAGGGTATAGTTTTCAACAGAAAGAGCAGACAGAAGGACTGAAACAGATTTTGAAAGCTGTGTCACACAAAAAAATACATCCATTTTGAAAATTTCTGTCATAACACCTGTTGGAAGCAAAACTACATCTACTCCCAGTCTTTGAGCAAAGTATTCAGAAGATGCAAACATATGTCAGGTAGAGCGGTTTGGCCAGAAGTAATTGTTTGAACTGTGGGAAAAGTATATTCTTACCATTTTTCTGTTACATCTTAAAAGTACACAATCACCCATAAGAAGAAAAGTCCACAATTCAATTGTTCATATAAATTAAGCAGAAATACTCATATAAACTGGCTTCAAAAGCATGATAATTGTTTCTCTAGCTTTTGTCTCTCAAGAGGTACATAGAATCAGGAGTGATTTAATTCAATATATTTTATCTTCCTGAAAATATAGAATATTTGAACATGAGCAATATTTGTTTAATTCAGATAGATGATTCTAAAATGTGTTAATTCAGAAAACAAATGAATCTGGAACCTAGCAGTAATCAAGATTTGATCTGACCCAAAGACAGTCCTGAAATATACAAATGTAATTTTCATGTCACCTTCTGCCCCATGAGCTAGGACACTAATTTTATAAGCAGTATATGTGGCAGAGATTGTTTCTACATGGTGACTAAGCACCACCAATACTTGCTGGCCAGTGAGAGGAACATTAGACATGGTGGCTTTCCATTCAGAAAAGATTAGTGCATGGAAATTAGAGAAATTGGTCTGAATACCAGGTTAAAATGCCAATGGATAGAAAAATGAATGACATTCAACACAGAAGGGGTAGTTTTAGACAAGGAGAGCAGGGCAGAGGGGGGAGGGCTATAATTATTAACAATTATTTGCTATTTGCAAAAAGAAAATATTGATAAGGTAACCGTCTGTAAAGAGAAACAGAAATGTCTACCTCCAATTTTAGCTTTTCATTTGTTTCTCTTCATATAGTTTGACAAGCCCATAGTTAAATATATCTTAAAATACTTAAATTTGTATTAAAATATTAAACTATCTGAAATATATCTTACAATATAAAAAATAGAAAACATCTGCCTCCAAATTTATATGACAGAAGACACATAAAATAACAAACAAATCCCTACGTAAAAGAATTTGAAGTGCATCATGACAATGGGTTGGTTCAACATAAGGCCATGTATACATTGGTGCTAATGTGCATATTAAAAGGAAATATGTGTATGCAATTCTCTCTCTAGTGCTCTTAGTCAAACTAAAGCATTGATTGTTCTTTTTTCTTTCTTTTGCAATGTTTATTATTGATTTATTCTGAAAGAGAGAGAGAGAAATGGAGAGAGAGAGAGAGAGAAAGAGAAAGAGGACAGAGGAGGGGCAGAGACAGAGGGAGAGAGAAAGAATTCAAGCAGGTTCCACACTGTCAGAACAGAGCCCAAGGCGGGGCTCCAAATCAGGAACCATGAGATTATGGCCTGAGCCAAAATCAAGAGTCAACTGCTTAACCAACTCACACACACACACACACACACACACACACACACACACACACACACCCTAAGCATTTATTGTTCTAATAGGTCTACTTTGGAAAGAGTGTCTAGTAGTGATAGACTGGCTTGTCTCATCCTGCAGATTTACAGACAATAACTAAAAAATAATGTTAATAAATTCAATTTGCCACCACTAGCTGTATTCTTATCCACTGCTTCAGAATGAATGGATTGTGGAAGGAATGGATAGTTTAAAATGAGAGCTGAGAATATTGCTAATAGTGCTGTATGGTGACAGATGGTAGCTGCACTTATGGTGAGCATAGTACATAATGTAAACTTCTCAGATCACTATGTTGTACATCTGAAACGAAGGTAACATATGTGTCAACTATACTTCAATTAAAAAAAAATTAGACCTGAAAAAAGAAAACAAGGACACTCTAGGTTACCACAGAACCCCTGATTCTCAAGCTTAATGTTCTTTATGCTTGGAAAATACATGTCACATTATTAAATGTATGTTCCTCTGCTAACACTTGTGACTATTCTTTCTGTTCAATTCAGAGCTTTCATTACCAGGCACAATCCCCTCTTGGTGCCAAGGCAGCCTGCTTACTGGAACTCTTCAATTAAGCATCTTAATTGGACCTACAAGGACACTGGAATTTAAAATATGAAAGTAATAAACCATTTGGGAATTAAAATCTCAAAATAACATTTTACCTAATTATTATCCATATTTCATTTTGAAAGTTACATTCAGGATGCTGCTGCATCAATCTGCATGGTTTACTAAAACACACTTCGGAGGTGCCTAAAAGGCTCTTTATCCTTTAAGTGTCAGGTCAGGGTTTTTCGTTTCCCCAGATAATTGATGCCAGTCCAATGTCCTTAAAAAGTGCACAGAAAACAACTCCTTTTTTACATGAGGTCATAGGTGAATCTAAATGTCATAAACTGATTTCCCCATTGATCAATTAAGGCGCTATATTTGACCCATTTAAAAATATATATATGCATAATATTAACTTTCCAATATAATTTACATAATAAATACATTGTAATACTTTAAATTCTGTCCACTTTTAGTGTTTTACATAGATGACATTGCAGAACAGACTGCTTCAGAGCAAATATTTGTTCAAGTACTTGTCAGGCTAACGCACTTTCCTTTGTGAGAAACTCCTGTCCATATACTTGTGTATCAACATATTATTGCCCAAATGTATTTTTTTAACAACTCATTATATTCCACTTTTCTCTAAAATTAATAAAGTCTGAATGCTTAATGTAAGAATTTCTGAAATATATTTTCTAATATGATTTTAAAAGTCTTACTTCATTTAAAGCCCTTCAAATTTTTAGCATTTCTTATTTTTTCCTTGATATTCAAAGAAAAGGCAACACAAATGTAGGGAAGGAAGAAGTTTTCCTCAACCTTCTTAGAGTCCTTTGCTGAGTCTGAAAGTTAAGCTGACAAAGAAAGTGACAAAAGGAAAGCATACACATGTATTTAATATAAGTATTATGGGACATGGGAAACTTCATAAGAAATAAAGACCCAAACGAACAACCATGAGTATTTTTTTGACGAGTTTGATGAAGAGTGGACAGTCACAGAGAAATATGATAGATCAAGAAGTATGAAGTGGAGAAACTTATTAGCAAGGAAAGTTTATTGGAATTCTCAGCATCCTTTGCCTTCATAAGGATGTTCCTTTCCTCCTGGAATAAGGTAGACATGCCTCACATGAGGGTTTTCTAACCTATTTCAAAGAGAAGGTGGGAGAAAGATCCTAGGGTGACCATTCTGCTTCTGCTTTGTTTTCTCCAACTCCTTCCTCTTAAAATATTCAGTGTGCTAAGCTGACATACTTGGAGGGAGAGTATCCTGAGCCCCAACACTAATCACAACCCAGATTGTAACTGTAGACAATTCATTTCATACAGAGCATATTTCTAAAGTTAACTAGAATTCTTGAAGTAGTTAGGTACACAGGTATGGACTAGATTGACCATATGACTTATTTTATAATGCAGACTATTTTAGAGTGAAAATGTGTGTTAATAATAGTTACATGGCTAGAAAAGTTGTAAACCAAGAAGGAAATAATGGTCACTCTGGCATGAGCAAATGGCTGATTGTGAAGCAAAACATTTGTTTGGTGTGCACAGAAATATTTCAAGTGGGATTCTCTTTTCAAGGGGAACTTGTGAAATGAGAAAACTAAAAAGAGACAAATCACTGCTTTTTCCAGCTTTTAGTATTTATGAAAGAGACATAAAATCAGAACTTTGTGTAAAATGATAAAGGCAATAATAGCATCTCTGATCACTCAGTTCATAATATATTTGCATTTTGAAACTATTTAATGTAGGAAATAAATCTTTAATTGTTTCATCCTTTTATTTTTTTAAATTTTACAGGTGACACTGAGGGGTACATCAAATCATCATAAATATCTTGACTTAATAATGTAACTACTGTTCATTTCTCAGACATGTATAGATAAAAGGTGATTTTGTTGGGA
Source organism: Suricata suricatta (assembly GCF_006229205.1). Lineage (NCBI taxonomy): Eukaryota > Metazoa > Chordata > Mammalia > Carnivora > Herpestidae > Suricata > Suricata suricatta. The sequence goes on along the minus strand of NC_043705.1, from coordinate 76,282,747 downwards.
ATCATAAATGGTGTAATATAAATAAATTAATTATTATTTTAAACTTTAAACCATTATTTTCAGGAGAAAAAATGAGTCACTATTAGTAGAAAAGTTTCTTTGTGTCCAAAGCAAATAACTAAAGTTCATATAACTTACCTTATCTTTCTAGGATAAATAGAACACATAAAACAGTGCCCAGAACATTGCAAATAAAATTTTTGCTTTAAAAATCATACTAAAAAATGCTTTCCATATGAAATATAATCAGTAAACACTGAATTTCCTAGAAATCAAGTATCTTTGGAAAAAGACTTTTATCTATCCATTAACATCTTTAAAAAAGGAATATTTAACTTAAAATATTTTAGACAACCAGTGGTTTTTAGCATTTTCCGGGAAAAGGATTTCTCTAAAGTCTTGCCATGTTATCCAGAAAACCAGAATATCATGTATTAAATGCACAAAACCTATTGAAAGAATTGGGTGAATAACCTGGCTACTCACCCCACCAGGCTTGGCAGCAGTCGGGCTGTGCCATGCGGTGCAACAGACATTTCATCCGGCACATGCTTTAGCCACAATCTGATTCCTCTCCCCGGCAGTCTGTTGAATGAAAATGTAAACTCATCATTCTATTACAGAGAGCAGAGATAAACAGGGGGGATTAGGGGTCTCACACTTCTCAACGTGTCTATTCTGTTACAAATGCTGGTAATTTATGATGGAGAAATGAAACTATAGTAAGATGAGGTTTGGAAGGATACTGCTTAACTATACTCAAATGCAATAAATGTAACCTTAATCTAGCAGATGAAGTAGTTCTCATAAGTATAGTATACTGCAGATGTCATATATATTTATGGCTCTGGCTCCATAAATTCATAATGATTTCCTTCTGGGTATTAAAGGCCAAAATATGATTTTTGACAGATTATATATTTTGAAATTCTTACTTTGATAGTTAATTTTAAGAGCAGTTATTTCTGCCATTCCTGAAGGAAAATACATCTATTAACCGGTAGGACATGGTTTTCCCAAAGCATATAGTTACGCTTGCTTGAAGGAAGTCAGCCAGGCATTACCAACAAAACTTAGCACTTCTGTTGTGGCTGAAGTTATTCCCATATGTGGCATTTTCTGACTTATGATTACACTACTTTTTTTCTTTTAAATCAGGGATCACCTCTATAAGGATATTTATCTTCTAATACTTGTAGAAAAAAATTAGCAGTGCACATAATGTCTTTCAAAGAAGTCTGATCAATTTTTCTTTTTTATTCTTTATTTTTGAGAGAGAGAGAGAGAGAGAGAGAGAGCGAGCGAGAGCGAGACCAAGCAGGGGAGAGACAGAGAGAGAGGAAAACACAGAATAGGAAGCAGACTCCAGGCTCCAGGCTTGCCAGCACAACGGGGCTCGAACTCACAAAACACAAGTTCATGACCTGAGCTGAAGTCAGACGCTTAACCGACTCAGCCACCCAGATGCCCCCTGACCAGTTTTTCTTAAGAAAAATATGATCTTTCTTTGCAACAATTTTCATATTCTAAATACCAATGAAATATACAATGAAAACACAGGTAGTGTATTCTACTATCATGAAAACAGAAGAGTAGTTTGTAAAAGATAAAATACAGAGGTACTGCAATATTCCATATTTACTAAATATATTCCCGTCTGTCTCCTCAAGTGGGTACTTTGGGTACATCCTATAATTTAATCACATTGGTAAATGAGTGCCGCTTACAGTAAATCTGATCATATTCTGTTCTGAAAGATTTCTGCAATCTTTCTATTTGCTGTCAGCTCCTTTTGAAAATAAATTTTCCCACTATAGTTCCTTAAAGTCATAATAATGCTTTGCTAGGTTCTTCATGAGAGAAAACATAAGCTAATTCAAATATGAGAATGACAGCTTATAATATAAAACCACAAGCATTTTAAATCTTTTGGCTCACTTTAATGTAGTAACTAATTTTACACAGATCACAGGTTTTTTTTCAAATGACTGAAGAGATTGTCATCAATTATTCTTTTTCTGTCTTTTCCTTACTTTTAATTTTTAAGAATTTTAAACACATGAAGGAAACCAAATCTAGAATAAATCTGTATATCCCTATCACATAATGTCAACTGTTTTCAATCCATGGCCAATCTCATATCTTTCTATACGTTCACCTCCTTGTATCATCCAATATTATTTGGAAGGATATCTTGGATACCATATAATTATATCCTTAAATATTTGTATATATATAATGAAGATTCATTTTTTTAAACTTAGCCACAACATTATAATTACTTTTAAAAAATTTTACAATTGGGGCACGTGGGTGGCTCAGTCGGTTGTGCCTCCAACTTCAGCTCAGGTCATTATTTCCTGATTCATGAGTTCAAGTCCTGCATCAGGCTCTGTGCTCACAGCTCGGAGTCTGGACCCTGCCTCAGATTCTGTGTCTCCCTCTCTCTATCTCTGCCCCTTCCCTGACTCATACTCTGTCTCTCTGTCTCAAAATAAACGAACATTTAAAAACTTTTTAATAAAAATAAAAATAATTTACAATAATTTTTAATGGCATCATATCTCTCATTGCTGATCAAATTTCTTCTTGTCTCATTAATGTCTTTGTTAAAATGTTTTTCTTGCATAAGGATCCAAATAAAAATCCCTACATAGTTACTAGTTGGCATATGTCTAAGTCTTTTTCTTTTTAAAATACACTTAATGCTATTGTTACGGGTGGCTTAAATTTACTAAATCTATTACTTTTTTTTAAAACCACTTTGAGGTAAGACTGACATACAAAAAGATGTACATATTCAAAGGATCCAACTTTATGGGTTTGAAGATAAGTATACACCTGTGAAACCATCACCACATCAACGTCAAGAGCATTATCTTTTACTTCCAAGTTTCCTCCTGCCTATTTATTAATATTTTGTGATAAGAACACTTAACGTAAGATCTACTCTCTTGAAAGATTTTAAGTACACACGACAGCACTGTTAACTATAGGCTCTATGCCATTCAGATCTTTACCACTTATTCATCATGTATAACTGAAACTTTGTACCCTTTGATTAACACTGCCTTGTTTCTCCTCCTCCCCAGGCCTAGAAACCAACAGTCTCCTCTCTACTTCCGAGTCTGACTACTTTAGATTCCTCATATAAGTATTTGCCCTGTGCATCATTTAGCCTAATGTTCTTCACATTCGCCTACACTGTCACACATGGCAGCATTTCCTGCCATCTTTTGTAAAGCTGAATAATATTTTGTTGTATATATATATGTGTGTGTGTGTGTGTGTGTATATGTATATATATATATATACATATATATACCACATTTTCTATATCCACTCATCTAGTGATGAACATTTAAGTAATTTCCACTTCTTGGCAATTGTGAACAAGGCTGCAATGAACATGGGAGTTACAGATTCTTAAGTATTTTTTAACCTTTAGATTTCCACTCCTTTAACATACACATGCTCTCCTCTTGCAGTTTTATTTGTTGATGAAAGTTGAATCCTTGAACTACACAATTTCTCATAGTCTGGATTTCGCTGACAGCATCTCTGTGGGTTCCTTAACACTTTTCCCTGTCATATTTCCTGTAAATTGTTAATCAGATTGTTAAATTCAGATTTAATACTTTGGGCAAGAATACTCTATAAATGCTGTTGTGAAGTATTATTTAATAGTGAAAATATTCACTTGTTGACCATCATAGAATTGTGGTTAAAGCCTAGGCTCTGGAGACTGCATACATAGAAACTAATCCTGGTTTTGCCTTGGTGTAGTGGTGAAAACTTAGGCAAATGAATTAATCAGTATCTCACTTCCTTCACTTGTGAAATGGGGCTAACAAATACACCTAACAAGATTTCTGTCAAGACCACATAAATAAATTAAGACAAAGCACCTCAAATAACACTTGGTACATAGTAAGTTTTCAACATATTTCAGCTAATATTACCAAATAACTGAAATTAATTATAAAGAGGAACATGCATAAAACATTCACAACAATTTTTATACAAACAGCAGCCAAATTGACAAGTCTAGTAAAGATGGATTTTCAATACCTAATATAAAAACTGAAATGTGAGTGGACTAAAAGGCCCAAATATATCAGTCAACTGGTAATGAAAGATGTAGCTTTTTGATGCCAGATCAATGCTAAACGTCCCACAAGTTACTAGTGACTGAAAACAATTGCTGCTGTCCAGTTCTGTTAAATGTATTATGTCCTTCCATATCTACCATTTTCGGTTCAGCCTCAGAAAATAACCGCAAACATGATCAATTCACATTTTATTCTTTCTTAAATATACTTTGATAGCATCAAACTAACCAAAACAATTCACTTAGCAAGGCAGACAGAAGAAACGGGTTCATCTCTCACCACTCAGAGCAATGGTTTATGAATAGTTTTACTCTCCTAGAAATACGGCATAAATGCTTTGCACATTCAATCAGTTTATAGAATTTTTAAGGGAGCAAAATCACTTAATAAACACTTTTTTTAAATCACAATCTTGAGAATGGCTATTAACTAAGGATTTAGCAAACATTAAATTATAAAATCCGTAAGATTGGAAAATGGTGAAGATTTGAAGTCAGATGAGCAATGGAAAATTTAGGCTGGGTATTTAAGGAAACTGCCTATTAGCAAGAACTATTAGATAATGGAATGGTACTTTTCTTAAGCTCCATAAATTTCAAAAGTAAATTGGAAAACATATTGGAAGAAAATGTTCCACCCCACCAGGGGAATAAATGAAATGGTCTTTTCATCTCCTGTTTCTGTAAGCTGGTCTGCAAATTAGATGTATAAAATTTACCTACCCAAACTATGAACACGATAAGTCCAATATTAGGTTTAGTCCAAGTTTCTCTGGGAAAAGTTCCATTTCCAGATCCTCAGCCAAAAGCTGAATAATACCAATATGGAAATTTGGAGCCAAATCAATTGTTAAAGTCAGATTATGAGATTTTAACTGCCATTCTAAAACTACTTATACAGCCTTTCTATGTTATTTCCACTTGCCAGATCAACACCCAAGAGTCATTTTGACATTTAAAAAAAAATCCCAATTACACATCCAACTGCTGATTTACAAAGCAAAAGGCAACCTGTGATTTTGGCTTTAAAACTCAGTTTGCCTTAGGGATAGATGGATGAAAGAAATTCTAGCCTACTGTTTAAGGGCTAATATTCCCACATTTTCATATCCCATTTAGGGCAGGCAGATTTTAGCACTTGAGCTTAGGCAGTGTCACTTTATAGAAGGTGCGGAGTAGGCAGCACGCGGGGAGGGGACAATAAACGGCAGAGAAGCAGAGGCTGCTGCAGAGGCAGGCTCCTATGCCAAGCGCCAAAGGAAAATGGCTGTGAAAGCAAACACATTTTTTTTTCCCCATGAGCGAGGGATGAGAATTTAATAGTAAAACAGTAAATTGGGTTTCTGTCCTTTTACCTCTTACTAGAATTTCTTTGTTGTCCTTTGCATGGGGAAGGGTAACAGCTCAACCTAATTCTTCACTTCAAGGAACTTTACGGACTGTCATTTGGTTGAAGTCTAATGGGCCTCCTGGGATTTGATAGCTGAAGCGTGCACCGGAGCAAGCTGCTCCACAGAGGGCCTGGAAAAGAATGTTTGAGTTGGAGAGAAGGTGCCGCTGTTCCAACTGATTTTCCACCTGCAAAAACAGAACCTTTGGGGACGGTAGCACCGCAGTTAACAGGGGATCTCAAGAATGAGAAAGGTGTTAAAGTAGCCAGTTCTTCTGTTTTGCCAAGGATTTTCCGGTCTTGCTGTTTTTGGCAAAATTTTGAAATATCCCACTTCTCTCACCCTGAGTTTTTCCCTTCCCATTTCTCAGGGATGGTTTTGAGGATTGGGATGACTAGTCCAAACAGAAAGACAGAATTTTAAGAGAATGTGGGAGTCACACTTCTGGGCTCTCCACATGCCTCGAAGCAGCACTCGGTTGTTGCTGGACAGAACTGGGGACCCCTGCGGGGAAGGGGAGAGTGGCCAACAGCAATGAGAGGATCAAGTCGTCCACCATCTCAACCTCCATATAGGAGAGGAACACCCCGGAACCTCTTGCTGATTAAATCACATGGAAGACTTCAAAGCTATCAGTTGAAACCGCACAGAGTCATGGGATTCCGAAAGTCAAGTTTATATTTAACCATACTAAACTGGGTAAAACGTTCCCGATGAGAGCACATTACAAACTATTTCTTTTCTAAAATTTCAATTGAAAACCTGCATCATTTACACCAGCTTGTTATGATACAGTGACAGTCTTTTGTCCCACACCTAATATTTCTAAATGTTACTTTGAGGACATAACACACAGAATTTAATTTTTTTTCTTGGGTGTTTAAAATTTTTATTGTAATAAAAATATATAGTATAAAATATGCCATTTTAACCACCTGTAAATGTCTAAATCCTTGGCATTAATTACATTCACAATGTGTTGCAACCATCACTACTATATTTACAAACCATTTACAGCACACCAAACAGAAATTCAGTAAAACAAAATGCTTTTAAAGAATAGTTTTTGCTACCATGGCTATCATAAGTTAGGGTCAATTCAGCCTTAGAGTAATATGATTTGTAGTCATGTATGTATTTTCTAAAAGGAAATATATTAGCTTAAAATAATTATTGGAAAAGTGCAAAACCACTGCCAACTCATCACAATGTATATAGTAGTTGTGATTAATGTCATCTAATTGATCAGATATTTTTGTATAATATAAAATTTCAATGATCTATTAGGATTGGTGACCTAAAAAATCATACTAATTATTGAAAAAATAGCTCAGACAATAAAAATAAACAAAAGCAGAAAGTTATGTCAAAGGCTATACAAATGTAGAACTACGAGATGAATTCATAAGGTCAGAAGAATCAAGGCATGATTAAAATCTAGAACTACAAGGGCACCTGTGTGGCTCAGCTGATTAGGCATCTGACTTCAGCCCAGGTCATGGTCTTGTAATTCGTGGGGTTGAGCCCCACATCAGACACTGTGCTGAAAGCTTAGAGCCTAGAGCCTGCTTTGGATTTGGCGTCTCCCTACCTCTCTGTCCCTCACTGGCTTGTGCACACTCTCTTTCTCAAAAGTAAATAAACATTAAATAATTTTTTAAAATAATAAAATAAAATCTAGAACTATTAAATGTTATTTTAGAAAAAAAATTCCAGATATATAATTAGATTTCAAAAAAAAGAATTAGATGTTCATCAAGCAGCTTTTGGAAAGGATCCAGGATAAAAGTTTTGGAGGTTCATATGTAATGTTATCTCAGATACTGATCAAAATTGCCCTGTCTTTCAAAAGGCAAAAGTAAAATATGAAATATAGATTTACCAGTTTTAGGCACAGCTTCTCATTTCAGTCAATCCTTGCTCATTGATTAGTAAATCCAATCAATGGCAATGACAATTTGAGAAGTAAATCCCTCCATCAAATCTTAAATCTTACACATTGCACCTCTGAAGTTCACCCTTTACTTCATCACCATGAATTTCAATGCTATGTAAGGTAAATGCATCATTTATTTTAATCCTGTTGAAATGAATGGACGGACTTAAATAACAATGCAAGCCTATTTCCATAGAGTGCTGTAATTCACTTTGAAGTGATAGCACTTTTAGGATTTAGATGTGTACATTTTGGTTCTTTGACTAGTTGTCCTTTCTTTATGTACTATATTAACAAGAATTTAAAGCAAGGCTAAGTCACTTCAGTCTTCTAATTCAAGTCTTAGAATCTTAACAAAATTCTATCAGTGTAGCCAACCAAGATGAATAACTATTTTGAAGGGAATCAAACTATCATTTAGTAACTACGGACTATAGTTTTCTACTTAATCACTTGTGTTAGAAAGGCTATCGATAGAATCAGTCTTGAAAATATTTTCATTTATTATCACATTGCCACTATTAAAATGAAAGAAGTTTAAGATACTATTGCAGAAGAAATAAATAACTATTTAAATCTTAACTTACGTTAACTTTACGCTTACTGAATCCTGCAATGAAGTCATCCAATACTTAAAAAAATTATGAGATGTTCAAAATAGATATTATCAAAAAGATATGCATAATAGGAAATAAGCTAGTTCTTTATTTAGAACATGTGGTAAGTAACAATGTAACATAGCTTTCTGCAAAGATGGTTGTTCTTCTAGAAATAGCTACACACAAAAATAGTTATATGCAATATTTACATTGTTTACTTATTTTAGATAAAATTGAAATGCTAACAATTTTCATTTTAGAAACTGTTCAAAAGAAAATGCCAAACAAGGAAATCTTTCTATGCAGTACCACTTAAGGATAATCAACCTTAATATGTCTGAATATTTATTCCCATATTTTCCTTTTAAAATGTTATTAATTTTCCTAATTCAAAAGTAATATAAACCAAGATATGAAAACTTGGATAAATCACCTGACACAAAGTAAAATAATAATAATGTAATGTTGTTTTTTAATGTTTTTTAAAGTTTATTTTTGAGAGACAGGACACATATGGGGAGGGGCAAAGAGAGAGGGGGACACAAAATCTGAAGCAGGCTCCAGGCTCTGAGCTGTCAGCACAGAGCCTGACCCGGGGCTCACACTCCTGAGCCATGAGATCATGACCTGAGCCAAAGTCAGACACTTAACTGACTGAGCCACCCAGGTGCTCCAACAATATAATGTTTTTTAAAACCCACATATTTCAACCATCTAAAGGTAATAATTGTAAATAAATTGGTATATGTTCTTTGAGTCTACCTTTCATGTTTAATTTTATATGTTTTTTCCAAACACTTTTAACAGTAATAGTTTTGTTTTCTCCTAATTAAAAAATAACAAAATGCTTAATGCTGAACAATTGGCAGAGGGAGAGAAAAAATGATGCAATAAATTACCTATAACCTTAACCAAATTTTATTCATGTAATAGCAATGTGCTTTGAATCCCAAATACTTCCATTATCCATAAACTAGCCATTTTTGTTATGACTCAGAAGATCTCAAAGCATATTAGGGGTTCACTTAAGGAAGAACATCAAAAGTAGTCTTGGACACTGTCAGGGCAAGTCATGATAATCAGTAATGCTCATTCTTAGCCCCAAGGCCTTCCAAGTCCCAGTCTCCTTTCTGACAAATCATTTCCTCCCCCTCCTCCCCTTCTACTCAACTTTTAGCCAGTCAGCTCCTTCTTTCCTTCATCTCCACGTGCAGATTCCACTCAAGCTTCTCTACATTCTTGCAATACTGCCTTTTTGTTGCCATTGTTGTTGTGTTGCTGTTGCTGTGTGTGTTAAAGTAATCCAATGTCTAGTATTTCTAGAGGCTTGAGTCAAAGCTTTCCCTAAATAGTATGCCTTTTCTAAAGTTCTGAGATTATATTCCCGAACAAATATCCCAGGCAGGGACTCAGGGAAACAAGAAAGTGACTTCGTCATTAGAATAGGCCAAGCAATGACGACAAGCAGGAAAAAGGTACCAAATTCCTGGAACCTGACCAAACGATTAGAAAAGGATCTAGACATCACTGACCTTTGCAGACAGACAGACTTCCTGCTTTCAAGCTTTGGCTGGAAACAGGGCTGATTTCTAACTAGGCCTAAAGTTTATCTGAAAGATGGCTAAATATTCTCAGCAATAAAAATAGAATATGTTGGAATATGAAAGCAGGCAAGGCATTACTCGGACTTAAGCAGTGGAATAATGTGATAATTAGGGATAGACACAGATTTTGTGAGAGCGGAAGTTTGTATAATTTGTAGGGCTCTCTGAGAGGAAGAATATAAAATTACAAATGCAAAATCAGGTTTGAAAGTGATCACTGCTTTAGAATAAGATAAGAAGGCCAACAAAATATTGAAGACCTGGGAGAGTCATGCATGATTATACGTTTAGATCTCTTTAGAAAATCAACAAACGTGATTACATATACATGCTTCCTCAGAGTATCCTGTCTCCATTCTCTCCACTAGAACATTCCTCAACTTCCAGCACTCACAGGGGCCTATTCAAGTGAGGGGCACTGAAGCTGAAACTTTGTTTGCTTCATGGCAAATCCGCTTCTGGTTTTAATTGTAAAACTTCAGGCAATAGGAGCCAGATAGTGAGATCACTTTAGCGGGCAAGCAGTCCTTCCTAATTTCCTTGAAAGTACACCAAATAGAATTCTCACTGAATGCTATAAAGGTACAAACAAAGTACAATACTATGGAAGTGCAATGGTTCAGCAGAGGAGGGAGTCTAAATGAAGTCTAAGGGACAGGTTTGAGGAGATTGAGAAGGTTCCCAGAGCTGGGCCCTGAACAGTGCCTTAGATTCCAACAGAGAGGCAGAGAGCATTCAAGTTGGGAACAAAAACAAGTATAAGACAACAGGGCAGCACAAGGACATAATGAGAATTTCAGGGAGAATTTGACCTATGATATATTGGGATTTGGAGTGAGAAAAATGAGTGTAACCACAGACTGATTGCTTAGAATTACAGAGGATCTGGGGCACTGGGTTTAAGGAACACACTTGGGATGTAGATGGAAATGAGAACAACACAGAATAAAAACAAGATTTGTTTTTTGTAAAGAAACAAAGAAATCTTTAATGAAATGCTTAGGTCACCAAGCTAATTATTATCTGAACAATCAGAAAACTGCAAGAGAGTTTTATTATTATAACACCTTGGATCAAAGAACAATTTATATGCGTAGGGATGGAGATGGGAGTTTAGGCTAAGGAAGAGAAAACTCAACAGGTTCCCCTGCATAGAGAGAAGTCCTCTGAAGTCACAGCACAAGTAAGCTGAAGACACGTGCCAATCCTGAATCAGGGCAGTTAAGAAGGCAAGTCCTGCTGTTATACTTTCTGAGTTGGAATCTTTCTCCATCACTTAGTGTGATTTTAGGCATGCTGCTCCATTGTGTGCCTCAGTTTTGGCATCAATAAAATGGAATTGGTAATACCTGCCTGTGTTGCTGTGTTGAGGACCTACAGTCCGTAGGTTACGAAGGCACTAGGCCGTGCCTGGCTTGGCTAGTGTGGGCCGTACTGTCAACTGTAGTTCTCAGCATTCCTGTGTCTGGTTCTAGGGCCACTTAGAATACTGAGACAATTCTTTTTCAATTACCTGCCCTTCCTAAAGTTCCCCCCAGGGAACTTTTATCTTATCTCAATCCCAGTCCCTAGCACACAGTACTGAAAGTTTCTGCTTCTAGATCTAGATTCTCCACAGTAATTTCCTTGGAGGCAGGGACCACGTTGCTCACTTCTAGCAGGCAGCACAGCAGTTAACACAATAAAGGCCCATTGAACATAATCTACAGAGATGCGTTTTGACGGTAAAGGGACAGGAAGAAAGCTTCTGGCAGGATAGAAATCTGTACCTTGACCTGAATGATGGTTATATTGAGTATATAATATGCGCAAACATTTGTTAAGCTGAACTCTCAAAACTCTTGTACTTCCTTTGCGTCAATGGCAATATTTTATTCCTCAATTTTTAAGAGTGAAAAAATGCAAAAATAAAGCATGCAAAACCCATCTATGTTATTAGAAGTCAGGATACTACCTGCCATCATGATGAGCTTGTGACTGGAAGAGAACAAGAGCAGGCATCGGCGAAGTTGGAAATTTTCTTTACTTGACGGGTTAAAGGAGTGAGAATAAGTGGATAACAAAGGCTCGCACACACACAACACTTCTCCCTATTTTGATGAGAAGAGGTCGGTTTCTTCCAACCATGCTCCCTAGTCCTGCATCAGAACTAGCGAAAATGAAATTACAAATCTCACTTTCTCTCTCTACTATATGACCCATCTGTGTGGATGAGTATATAAAGACACTCGGGTATTATATATACATGGTAATAGCACGTTTATTAGTGATCTTTGCACATTGGCGAATTGTAAATCTTCTCTGAACTCAACTACTTCAGATGTTGCTTTTAACACATGGGTTTTGGGAACAATCAGCTAGAAATACTTCTGGTGTAAAGTGTTTTTTTCAATTATTTTCCTTCACAGATCTTAGAGTCACAAAAGTCTTTACATATTCTTCTTGTTTCGGATGAACTATTGTTTAAAATAAGACTTAAATAGAAATGTAATTCAGTCGCTTCTACTAAAGATGTTCTTAAAACATTCCTAGGGCTTAAAAGAATAGTTTCAGAGACTTGGCCCAATTTCCCTGTAGAGCATTTATGCATGATTTGGACTGTATTTGGTGCACCTATGCTAACAGCAGGAATTCTTAATTATAGGTGTGTATTTAGCAACCACATTGTGAACAGCATGAATAAAGGAATAACCATGACCTCAAATCAAAAGATCAGCACAATACCCCTAGCACCAAAAGGCAAGGAGGAAGCCTTTGGCTCTGGTTTCCATTAACGGAATTCGGCAAGATTTCAGTTAATTAATTGCAGCCAAGTCTGTGCTAAGAGCAAACCCATGGGATAAAAAGGTACTAGACTACAAGGAGAAGCAAAATCGTGGGACTCAATCCACCCTACACTATTCCACATCATTTCAATGAACAGCCTAAGCTCAGTACTTTTAAATAACATTTCTCACAAACTTTTTTATATCATTATAGATTTCAAAGTGCCAAAAATATATTTTGTTTAAGTAAAAACCTTATCATTGTCTTCTACTAATTCTCTTTTCCATGCATGGCTTATTTTCCAAACACAGATTTCAACAAGGAGGAAGATTCAAAATACATCAGTCACCAGTGTGAACTGTCACCATGACAGTTCCAATCGCCAAAGGTATTTGATAAACTAATCACTGTCACAACTGTAAAGGTTACTGAGCAGCTCCAACACAAATCAATTACAATTGTGTTACACAAATGTGAAAGTGTATGTGTGTGTGTGTGCCCCTGACAGTTAAATCTTCCAGTATATGTACATCAGCATTAAGTTCATCTACATGTAAAAATAACAACAGCAAAAACAATAATAACACCACCAAAAAAGGACAAACAAGATGGACATATATTCTCATTCAACAATAGATTTAGGCAGCCCAGCATTGTTTTGGAGCCTCTGGCTACTCTGCCATCTTTAGTGTGCTGCCTCATTTCACAACATGGCTGCTTGTGCTCGGGTTATCATGTCCACATTCCAGGAATAAAGAAAGAGATCAAGAATGGAAACCTCACTCCTTTTGAGGATATTTCCTGAAAAATGCAAACAACACTTAATTCTCATTGGTCAAAATTTATTCATGAGGCCACAACTATTTCAAAGGGAAATCTAGTTTTTGAGTGGGCAGCAAGGTAGTCAGATAAAATTTGGGGTTCTTATTAATATGAAGAGCAGAATAATTGATATTTGGAAGGGACAGAATTTTTTTCTCACTTTAAAAGCATTAAAAACAAACTACTGGCCTCCAAGGGGGGAAGAAACCTACTAGATGATTCAGTCTAATTAAAATGAAAACAGGTCTATTATTTACCATAATGTAAACAAAAGCTAATTAAACTTTCAATTTTAAATGAATATTTCACTGATGTTCATAAATATAAGTAAAACATATTTCTATATATCAGAGAACATCCAAAACCTGTATAATTATATTTTGTTGGCTAGGGCAAGGAGAAGGGGCTGATTAATTTCTTTTAAAAGAGAAAAGTTGCCTTAGAAATAATTTCATCCCACTCCTAAATCAAAATTAATGCTCTCAGTTGGGAGTTTTGCTGTCATATTTGAGAACCACTGATTTGAACATACTATTTCTGGAAATGATTTCTTTTAGTAATTACTAACAGTTTATGAAAGGATCTGCAATTTTATTTTTCCAAGTGTTCAAGTAATCTTAACTCATCAAAATGCTAAAAATCTTTTATATCAAAGTCATCTAAGACTTATTCATGTAAATGGCCTGCCTGTTCCCTGACAGCTGGAACCTCTTTGTGCAGATCTGTAGCCTCAGCCCCAGCCCAAGTGCTGGGACCCATCTGGTCTCTGAGCAAGAATCCATCGCTCATGGTCCAACTTACTGCTCTGCTCTAACCTAGAAACCAGGTTTTCAGAGCATAGCCTCTGCACTCTGCCTGATTCCAGGCTTTCCTTGTACCAGGCTCTTAAAAAACCATTCCACAACATACTGGACAGTTCCTGTCAAAGACTGTGAATGAACCCTCTATTATTAGGAATCCATAACTCATCATTTAGCTCTTCATACTATACTTGAACACCTATTCATGGATACAGTAAACCAATACTGAAGTTGACTGTAAGTCAGGCATGTTGCCAGGCATTGGTAAAATAAAAAAGTTCAAAAGCACAGTCATTTGCCTTCTGGTGGGACAGACAGCTGAAATTGTGAAAATGATATTCCTTATATATAGTTAGATTTGGTCTCCTAGGAATTTTCATTCATTGTTCTTAAGTCTGAACTCTGTAGTTACATAGAATAGATTCCCATTCAGACTACCACAAATCCACCCTTCACTGGGGAATATTTCAAATTGGATTCTATTCCCATCAATATCCCCAAACTTCATTGCAACTCCTACATCCTACAAATAACCTTCCTTCAAAATTATACACACACTCTTTCCTTTCTCTTCTCCAAGTTCTTAAAACCGTGTTACTGTAATTCTTTTTTTCTTATAGCTTTTCTGCTTGTTTTTTTTTTTTATGTTTATTTATTATTGAGACAGAGAGAAACAGAGCATGAGTAGGGGAGGTGCAGAGATAGAGCAAGATATAGAATCTGAAGCAGGCTCCAGGCTCTGAGGTGTCAGCACAGAGCCCAACACAGGGTTCGAACCCACTAACCGTGAGATGATGACCTGAGCCAAAGTCAGGCGCTCACTGACTGAGCCACCAAGGCACCCCAAAATCATGTTACTGTAATCCTTAAGTAAAATGAGTTTGTTTCTTCACTTTCTGTGGGGTAAATCCCAATTTGAAAATATCTTTCTTAGAAGATAGCATTTAAAAGGAACGCCTGGGTTGCTCAGTTGGTTAAGCATCCATCTTCAACCCAGGTCATGATCTCATAGTTCTTGAGTTCGAGCACCACTTTAGGCTTTGGGCTGACAGCTCAGAGCCTAGAGCCTGCTTCAGATTCTGTGTCTCCCTCTCTGTCTCTGCCTCTCCCCTGCTCGCAGTCTCTCAATCTCTCTCTCTCTTTCTCAAAAATAAACATTAAAAAATTAAAAAAACAAGAATATAGCATTTAGAAATGAATACAAGAAAATGCCCTAGTAGCTCTTAACTTTACTTAACAGAACTTAGTTATTTCATTTAGAATAGTATGTCACAATTCTTGCCCCCCCCCCCAAAAAAAAGCTGAAAAAGAGTTTAAGAAGCTTCTCAGATCACTTCTGAACTGAACTAATGGGTAACCTTAAGTTCTGGAAGTTCTGGTTTTCTTAGCGTTGGTGCCTCCCTTTAGGTGGTGCCCTCTGTGATGCAGTCTGGTATAATAGTTACACTTGTGTGGGAACTGGGTCCACATACCAGTTCCCCACTTGCTCACTACATGAATTTGAGAAAATTACTTTAAGACTTTGAACCTCAGTTATTGCAAAATGATGAAAATAAGGGTCCTTACTCTTGAAGGTCTGTGAAGGTGATATCAGCCAATACATATAAAGCACACTGACTGTTACAGTGTAAGGACTTGACATATGTGAAAGACCAGATTTAATATATTTTTTTAGTTATGAGTGATTCACGAATAACTTAGGAATCATTCATCGAAAACAGTATAGCCCTGTAATTCAACTCAAGAACCCTTCACTAATCACCCCATACATGTTATGTTTTATGCTAGGTGCTGGTGATTTCAAAATGAATTAAGCTATCTTAAGCCTTAAGAAGCCCAATATTTAATAAAGAACCGGAAATGTATAGAAACAGTTATTCCATGATTGCACAGATGGAGCTTGCTACGACAATACTCCTGTCCTCTCATTGGATCTCATTCCATTCTAGAATATAATGCTTTCCCAGCATGCACTGAGAATTCAATAAATGTTGGTTGATGTTCCATACTCACATATTTCAGGAAAGTAATAATGCTGGCCTTGTTCACACAACACTTTGGTCTGGAACTTTATAAATTAAGTTCTCTTCATCTTGGAGCAGATTTACATACACTGCTATGTTCTAATTCTTGGGACTAAAGGGATGGTGAAAAGTTACCACTACCATCTCCCAGAAGACACAGGTGGAAAGTTGATGACATGAGGTTCAATATGTATTTGTTCAATATTATACAAACTTTTTAAGGTGTCTAGGGATTAAAAAAATGATTTGAAATACAAACCCCAAAATATTAAAAAATACCTAAGAGTGAGATCATGAGAGATTTTGTTAATATCCTTATACTTCTAAATTTTAAAAAGTTCTCAATGAGTGTGCATATTAAAATAGATACACGAGGGGCGCCTGGGTGGCTCAGTCGGTTAAGCCTCCGACTTCGGCTCAGGTCAGATCTCACATTCGTGGGTTCGAGCCCCGCGTCAGGCTCTGTGCTGACAGCTAGCTCAGAGCCTGGAGCCTGTTTCCGATTCTGTGTCTCCTTCTCTCTCTGACCCTCCCCCTCTCATGCTCTGCCTCTTCTGTATCAAAAATAAATAAAACATTAAAAAATTTAAAAAAATAGATACACGAGAAACTCTAATAGGAGAAAAGAAACAGGTGTGTGATGGGTGTCCAGGAATATCTATGATTGGAGATTAAGAAACAGTATGGGGGTCCTAGATATATAAAGGTTATAAGCTAAAAAAACAAAAGCAACAGTATAAAGGATTAGAATAATAAAAATATAGCTTTACTGCTCTGATAGTATCTAGTTCTTTTTACATTTTGGACAGGCCATATTTCCAGTTTTGTTACTAAGGAGGTCCATTGGCAAATGGAATGACTAAAGCATAATGATTTTGCCTATCTGCTCAAAACTTGGGTAAAAATATGAGAATGATTCCTGTTGCAACTCTTAAAAATGGGCAAATTGTTCTTAAACACACTAGTCTTAGTAATGTGTCACAGCAGGATAAAAAACTAATCAATGAACCATAAATGCACATCCTTGACTTATTAACAAAGTAATCCATTTTCTAAATACAAGACTTTTGCTTTTAAATATAAGGTTCGGGATAGGGGTACCTGGTTGGCTCAATTGGTAAAGCAACTGACTCTTTTTTGGCTAAGGTAATGATTTCACAGATCCTGAGTTTGAGTCCCATGTTGACTCCTCTCTCTCTCTCTCTCTCTCTCTCTCTCTCTCTCTCTCCCTGCTCATGCTCCCTCTCTCTCAAATAAATAATAAATAAACTAAAATAATCAGGATAAATATTTGTGAAATTAATGAACCAAATTAACCTCTTTATATTGCTGTTGCTACCTTAAATATTTCCTCTCAAACAATTCAATGGATAGATAGGTATGTAGGCAGGTTGGTAGGTAGACAGATAGATAGATATTGGCAAAACTATAACACTTTAATTAAAAGTATTATTTGATTTCCCCTGATGGATGCAGTATTTCTTCCTCCGAATTCCCTAAATATCAAATCAATTCTTAATCATGTAACTTTAACATTCTATTTTGTAGTATATATATTTACTTAGACATTTTATTATACTTCCCAGCTATTAGTTCTGTAAGTTTATTATTTATGTCCTACTCATTTTATACCCCTTAAGAACAATCTTAAATTATTTTTAAGACTGGCATTATATAAATATAATAAATAAAAGTGTTCCCTAAAGGTCTGAGAACATTTGGTTGACTGAATCAACATTTATTACTTTAATAAATTTTTAAAAATTTGCATTTTTAAAAATGATTGTGAACACTGCCCAACTGGATTTCAAAACTACTTCTCATAGGAGTGACTGTCATTCTATGGTCTGTTCTCAGTCTTTGTTTATGAATTCTATGCTTTGTTTTCCTGTGCAGTTTGTTTCTGTCATCATCTCTCTTCTGTATATCCAGGATGGAGTGGGGAGCCTTCATGGACAGTCTCCCCATTTTGAACATTCACCACCATGCTGGTAAGTTCTATAGTGAAGACTATTTCTTCTTACATTTTGTTGAGTTTTAGTTTTCTTTTTAATAATGATATAGTCAATCCATCAGAATAATGTAACACCAAATCTGATTTCATCTATGTTTTTTCTTCCTAAAGTAGAAAACTCTCAAGTTGCTTAGTGAAGTGCTAAATGCTTTATATTGACAGACTACCACTGTTCAGCAATCTATATTTGCAGCCTGCCAAAACGAAAGCCATAGTTGGATCTTCTTTGTTGTTCACAGTATTTTAAATTACAAATGATGTTGATTTTAATCATCTTTGCTCTATTCACTCACAAAGCTCGATGCTGCACAAATCAGCTCTCAAATGCAGTATCAAATACTTTTTATTGGGTTTAGCACTTGCATAGCACTTTACACCTTCAAAATACTTTGTAAACATTAACTAGTCAATTCTCACCAAGAAAGAAAAAAGAAAAATATCTTGATGTACTGAGGGGTGTGTGTGAAACAGGTCTTACGAAAAGAGATGTCCTATAGATTAAATTTGATAGTAAGATATTTAGTTAGTTTTTGTTTATTTTCAGCCAAAAGAGTATATTTCAGGAAGTAATTGTCAGTTCTTCACTTTCCATTGTGAACAAGTGCATAATTTGTGAACAGAGTGTGAATAGAGAGCATAATTTCAACTTTAGAAATCATATGAATTATAGAAGTATTAATATTATTAATGACCAATAGAATCTTCTGCCACATGAGGAAGTCTTAGCATACTGAATGGTGCTTTGCACACTATCTACAGCAAATGTTCTGTGCTAAGTCGATAAGACTCAACTAGTCTCAGAAAACTGACATGTGTAAGTTACTGCTTCTCCTGCCTGTCCTATAAGTTGCAGCAACTTCACTTGGTACAGATGCGGGTGAGATTAACTTGGTCCAAATATAAATGAGTCCCCCAATTCACATTAAATATATGAAATTATATAGCACAGCAGGAGCCGAACTAACATATTATTTAAAGAGTACACTATAAATTTTGTTCCTGGTTTTCTAAGTAAAATATGGCTTTTGCCTTTATTGGCTCTACTTTTCTCCCATTATTCTTTTAAGATTCTCTCATTTTAACCTATGCTTTTATAGGGAAACATTTGTATATTCCTCTTGGAAAAAGATACACTTACTGAAATCATGAAGAAAATTCAGTGAAGAGCCTAAGATGTTATTAATGCTATATGTTATATTGGATATTAATTATTTTTTAACCATGCCATAATTCAAAGGAAAACATTTGCCACCACTGTTTTTTATAGGTGCAGAAAATCAAAATAGAAAGAAAAGGAACATATCAGAAAGAAACTTCAAGGCCAAGATTAGATAGATAGATAATTTGATATCCTATATAATTTGATGGATAATTTGATATCCGATTAAGACATGGCCATAGCTCAGAAACTAAAAGTTGTACATGAAGAAATATATGTTACCAAAGGCCTGCACTATATTTTCAACAAGTAAATAATCAAATGCAACATGCTAGAGTTATAATTAAAAGCTGTATGCTTAAAAGTTTAGATTTCAATTAGGAAATGGACTGATTTATTAAAATCATAGTTCCAAATTGGTTGAGGGTTCTTCATCAAGGACACACAAGTTAGGAACTAAAACTTGAAATAAATTCCTGAGTATTCCAATTTAAAAGCTGTAGATAAAACCAAAATGATCTCACCATCTTCAAGCTCCTTTCTTTTGCATAAGAATCATAAGATTTACTTCAGATAAGTTGATGTAAATATTATGCACATCCATCAGCATTTATTGACATATCTAGGACAATCTTTAAGAATGCAAAGCAAACCTCTTAGCCATATAATAATGCGACAGAATTGTTACATTGGATTTTATATTGAATTAAAACTTTCAATATTATTAGCAACATTTTAATCTTGCTCAGATATAACTGTGAAACAGTGATTTCAAAGGTAGGGTCTTTGATCATTCACACATTCAGGAGACTGATGTTCCAACTATAAAAAAATTGATGTAATAAACTTTAATATTGAAGTTCGAGAGAACAACATTGGATTTCTGGAAACTAATGTGTTTCTATGAATTCATTATACGACCTCTAAAGGCAAATATTTTAAAACCCCTTTAAACAATATTTCATACCCACATCAATTCCTAAATCACTTTTAATCCTTTCTCCAGAAGATCATTCCTTATCAGAAGTCAGCTCCTTACCATGTATTCAAGAAAGAGGTTAAATAGGTCGGGTAATAAATCTGGAAATAAGAAGAAAATAAATGATCACACAGACTGTGGTTCCCATGACACTAAAAAGTAAATGGAAAAGATATTCTTCCTCTGTTGTCAAGGGCCAAAAATTCAACAATTTGTGATTTCTGGATTGATATTTAATTAAGCAAATATTCTTGGAAAGAACAATATTTTAAATTGTAAAATTCTAAAGCCACCAGAAAACATAATTTTTACTTGACAAATTCTGCTAGGGTCAGCTCAGTAGTTATCTAGGCTGCAGAAAAAAGTGACCACTAACAGGCTGTTTACTCAAAGCCTGGCCATATTTCATATAAACTGGAGGTAGTTATGACAATTTCAATTTTATAATTTCCACATCTACTTTGATGAGAGACTGGCATTGACATAACAAAATGTGAAACAGCAGGAAAATATTATAAGCCAAAGAGGTAGCCTATTTTAACAACTCACTGTCAGGAAAATTTTCCTCACATCAAACCTAAATCTCTCTGTCAACAACTAAGTACATTTAAGGACATTCTCCATTGTTCTAGGGTTTGGCTGATTTCTTCTTTTTTCTTTGGTTAGGATTTTATATTTTCACAGTGCTTTTCAACCACATTTACTAGTTTTTCCTCACAAATATGCCTGAAGTTTAATACTTTTTTCCACTCTTTCACAGATCTGATAATGAAGCACAGAGAGATTCAGAGGCATGTTCAAGGTTACACAGCAAATTAAAAACCCAGCAGGGGATGGGCTACAGAGCACCTGAGTTTCCAGACTGCTGCTTAACCAATTGATCCATGGGGACTCCCACTGCACAATGAGTTAAGCCGAGAAAGAAACTTAAACTAGAAAATAAAATGATGAAAAAAATTGCAGTTTCTTTTCCCACAGATAGATATAAATACCCCATGATGTAATGCTTGCCATCAAGCTTTAAAGTAAATTTACAGACTGAGAAATCTACTCCTATTTGTCTTCATATTTTCTCATCCATTTACATCAGGACATAAAACATTGGGAAGTAGGTTCTTTATCTGATGGCTGAGATGAGTGCATTCTGTTGCCTCATCTCAAAGAGCCATAAACATGGAAATTTCTAGAGGACTGTCTGAGCTCCTCTGCTCAATGTCTCCTTCTCAACACTGTTCTTCCCAGTTGGCCATTTTGATGGAAGTTGGAGAAAGAGGGAAAATACTAAAGACTTGGAATTTGAGTGTTAAAGATCGGGGCAATGAATTTGGAGATCAAGAGCTCTTGAACTTACACCTAAACACTAATTTGGAATGGAAGCATATAGACACTGGGATGTGAAGTGTGACGAGGTAGTAAAACAGCAAAAATCTCAGTTACTCCCACAAAAAGATGTATTGATAATTAAGAAATATAGTCTGAGACACTTCAGAAATCCAAAGTTCCCTCAGTCAATGAGAATTCTTTGAATGTCCTTAATGTGTCAAGATATGAGCTAGGTGATGGAAAAAGCGATGAAAAAGTACTATTCAGGAACAATTACCTAATTCTGTCTGGAGTGACAGAATGACACTCCAGTGTCCAGAGTGACAGAAGAAATTATATTTCAAGATGAGACTTGAAAGACGACTAGGAGTTAGCCAAATTGAAGAGGTCATGAAGAACTTCAAGGCATGAGAAGCAACACATAAAAAGAAACTAAGGCAGGAAAGGGCCCGAGATTCTGGAGGAACTGAAAAAGGTCAATAAAGTTGCAGAAGGAGACAAAGAGCTAAGGGTAAAGTTTGAGATGCAGGCAGGGACTAGATCATACTAGGCTTTCTAGATAAGTGTGAGTATTTTCACCCACTATATTCTTAATGCCACAAGAAGCCATAATATATTTTAAGAGGGAAATAATATAATACGATTCCATTTGCATTTTTAGACCACTCAGGCTTCTGCATGTATTTACCTGTCATCCATGTTCTTTCCATGCCCACTTGTAGGTATTTCAACTCTTGTTATATACATATCCTCTCTCATGAAGAATATTGGCTGTTGGAAGAGTCAAGTAATTGAATGATGTCAATTTCCTTGAGTTTCTATAAGTTACTATTAATTTAGCCTCCAAATAAATAAGCCAACTTGTATGCTTATGAAACTCAAAACTATGCTATCATCAGCCAAGTTGAATGAAAATAAATTAGACATGGAAGTGAGACAGCCCATTTTAAAATGGCTACCCTCACAACAGGAGGTTAAAATCTACATAATAAACCAGGGAGAAAATTCAGAAATATGAATCATAATTAGTATACAATGGATAGTCAAACCCATTAATATGCTAAAACTAAACATATGCCACCTTAAATGATTTGTCATCAAAATTATGCATTATTTTATACCATTTCTTCTTAGCTATATCATGGTAATCACATGTAAGTAGCATTAAGTATTTAATTACAAGTAACCAATAACTCTTTCAGGCCAGCACATGCGACAGGTTTTGTTGTTTTAACTTTAATTTTAGTTTCACTTAACTTTTTGACCGTTTAATAATACTAAATATTTCAAGTCCAACAGCCATGTTGCTAAGGAATCTACTTTAGTCCCAAGAAAAGGAGGCCTTGTTCCTTAACAGGTAAGCCTTAATCTGCTAAATCTAATTTAACAAAAAACATCTATTTATTAATCTCTATTCCACTCAGTGACGGAAGCATAATTCCAATCAATCTAGGCTTCCTCCTAACTATGCCCAGGTTTGTGTTAGGTTTAAGGGGCTTACACTCTGCCAGGGCTGGCACAAAACCATCTATGCAAGGACTTCACTGTACATAGCATAGGTCCACAAACATCAGAACCTATAGGGGATATTAAACCATCCTTTTTCCTTACAGCCTGGCCTCTTTGGAAACCCCTCTTCACTCATTTGCTAATATAAGTTGGCCAAAGGTAAATGAGTTCATTCTGTTATTTGGGAACTTCACTGGAGTACATGAAACTACTTTGCTCCATCTGTTGCTCTGACTAGACATACCTCACAGCCGCTACCTCTCTGTGTCCTGATGCTATGAGACCTTTGTACAGAAAGGGAAGGGCTGGTCATCTATGCCCTCAAGTTGTACTGACACACCAGTGCTCTACCCAGGCCCATTCCTGGCAAGTACTGGCTCAAATGTTCCTACTCTATGAATCTACCATCTATATATCTACCTAGTCACTTAATCTTTTGTGAAACACATTATTTCTCTTCCAATATTGTTTTCCTCTTGGAGTGAAGGATGTAAAAAGGAACCATTGTAACCATTGGATATTAATTTGAATTGGCAATTTGAATATCAGAACTTAAGAGTTAATGGGCTTTGTTTGCTCTGCTTTCTGTGGCCTCATCCCTTCTTGAAGCAAAGACACTAAAGGCTTAGCTGTCAGAATGGAAAAAAAGTTTCCTAAGGACAAAGAAATAAAAAAAATAGATAGCAATTCAAAAATCATATACCATCACATCATTATTCTCATCATCATTCCATGTTGGTTTAATGCTTCCCCTATTCAGAAACATATAATTTATTGCCTGTTCAAATTGATTAGTCCTTTTATTATCTTTATGGTTTCTAGCTTTGGAGTTTTTCATGGGATCTATACTTTGGTTTACAGAAAATAGTATGGAGCAGATTGGGGAATACTAATCTTCATTAGATAATCAGTCTTTCTTCTAATCCTTAAACATTTAGGAATAAAATGAACAACACACCCAATAAAGACCATACAAAGTGGATAGTGAATGCACAGGTTTTTATAAATTGCAATCTCTTATATATTATAATCTGAGCTTCCAGAAGGAAGACATCCTCAATCTCAATCATCTAAAAGGCAATGCAATCAACTGAGAAGGGATTGGACGCATTTACTAGTTTGGAGAAAATGAAAAAAATTATGTATTAAAACACTACCTTTTTGTTCCCATCAACAATGACTTCACAAAGATTCTGAATATCTACTTCTGCAATTTAGTATATAAGAAAATGTCCTATTTTTCTCAGTATTAAGTATATAATAAAAGTGATATGCTATTTTTCCTTAGTGTGACTCTCCCAACTCTCTCATAAAATGTGAGAGTTTATCCTCTGTATTAACATTGTTTATCCTTTGTACTGACATTGCTGTCATTCCACTTGCACTTTTCTAACATTTGGGAAAGGAGAAGGCAGTGACAGGAGAGCTGGAGCCCAGAATCCCGAGCAGGCAAGGGTTCTCACCGACATCTCCAACACTGCTTCTGAACTGAGGACCTGACTCATCACTTGCTATTTCAGGCTGAAGCCCTTCTTGATTATACTGATAAAAGTGCAAAGCATGAGAAGAGACAGAGCAGGCCTTTGATGTTAAGCACATCCCTGCAAATAACAGCAACAACAACAACAACAACACAATAGTTTCATAAGTTCACGGTGTACTTGGCTTTCCAAAGGGTAGCTTTATCTACCAATCAGTCACTAATCCTTAATAAATGTAGGGAAATTGGGATGGCCTGAGCACAAATTTCTTTTATAAGACATGACTAGCAAAACCCATCAGACAACTGTGGTTTTTGAAGTGAAATTAGTCAAATTACATTGAAGTATAAGGAAATTGCAACATATTTTTGATGAGTTATATATCTTCATCAGGATGATAAAAACACTAATATTATTATGAATCCAAGCTATATAAAAATCTATCCATATTATGTAAGAATACATTTAAATTTCATCCCAACTCTTTGTTCTATTTATTTTTTATGTGACTATATTTTTCATAATTTTTATTTAAAGAACCAAAAAATCAAGCATCTGAATTCAGCTCAGGTCATGATCCCACAGTCCATGGGTTCAAGCCCCATGTTGGGCTGTGTGCTGACAGCTCAGAGCCTGGATCCTGCTTCAGATTCTGTGTCTCCCTCTCTCTCTGCCCCTTCCCCGCTGGCTCTCTGTCTCTGTCTCTCAAAATAAAATGAAGACATAAAAAAATTAAAATAACCAAAAAAATCAACTTTCGCTGCTCCTCCTCCTCCCCCTCCTCTTCCTCCTCTTCTTCTTTTTTTCTTTTGTTTCTTTTTTAGGATCTAAGACATCAAAACCTAACCCAAAGCTGCTATCCTTATGGAAGACCAGTAAACAAACCCATCCTTACAGCTGCAAGAAGGGATCTGGCTGGTCCTCAAAGATTGTTTTAAAGCACCTGAGTGAGGAGAGGGTATTCCGTTAAGTGTAAAATATAAGGGAAGTTTATTTTGAAAGGTTGTAAGGTATAAATAATTTTTTCAGAAACACTAGAATTATGTTGGGACCTCTTTTAGCTTGGGAAAAAAATCACTGCAGTACACCATTGTAATACCGCTTAAACCAGTATTCCCCCACATATTTAACACTTAATTTCATTTTTTGTCACTAGAAATCAACAGTTCTTCCGAGAGCAAAATTATACTATTTGACACTATTTTTTCCCCTCGCCTTATGGCATACACCCACATGTGTAAGGTTATTTAAACAAATGCTTACACCAAAATGTGCAAAGAGTTAGCCTGTAATGAAAACAGTGAACATATATTTTCAAGAGATTTTAAAATTCTAGGCTAGCCTCAATGTTTTTAAAAAATTTTTTTAATGTTTTTTATTTAGTTTTGATACAGAGAGAGACAGAGCATGAGAGGGGGAGGGGCAGAGAGAGAAGGAGACACAGAATCGAAGCAGGCTCCAGGCTCTGAGCTGGCTGTCAACACAGAGTCAGACGCGAGGCTTGAACCCAGAACATGAGATCATGACCTGAGCCGAAGCCGGACGCTTAACCGACTGAGCCGCCCAGGCGCCCCAGGCTAGCCTCAATTTATTCAGTAAAATGTCAAAAAGGAAAAAAACTTTAAATCTTTCCATTTGCTCATCCTTTTTCACACATACAGAAAAAGAAAAAAAAAAGCTATTCTATACCTAATATATATGCAATGCTTGTTTCCTGATGCTGATGGCCAGTCATAACCAGGCACCTGGTTATGTTACTTCATGCGAAACGTATCTGGTGGTGCTGCTGCGTTGTCAGTGCGCTTTAGGACTGACGGTAGTTTTCTTTTCAGGTTCAGTTTTATGGTACTTTCCTATAGGAATAGGTTCTATCACAGGAGCAAATTATTCAAATCTAATTTAACAGACTCAATAATTCTCCTCAGTTTTATCTTGGGCATTCTGTATTCCTTTCCCTAAACCTAGAGGCTATGTAACAATTCAATTATCAAAGTTCTTCATCCAGAAAGTGCAGTTGATTTCCAGTAAGTCTTATTCTGTTTGATTTCTTTTTTCTCCTAGTTTAACACATGCCAGTTGGTGTTGACTAAGTTAAAAATCTTAAACTAAGCCTGGCACTGTGTCAGTAGGTAAGTTAAGAAATGAAAAAAAAATTTAATAAAATACACACTAGAAATAGAAAATAAGATTAGTGGTGACATTTCTTGTCATGAGGGTATTTTTTTGCTCTGTGCACACAAAATAAAACAAGCTCAATACAGCTGAAGAAAAGAGGAACAAGAGAGATGATATAAATTGAAAGATGAAAAGGTAGAAGGTGAGTGTAAAGAAGTATGTTGAGAGGACAAAGAACCAGCTGGCAAGAAACAGCAGCTCCAAGAACCTCACAAGGTAAAACCTCAATTAACAGATCAAGTGAATAAAAGCAAGTTTCAAATAAAGAGCAACCACATAAGCAACTTCAAGGAAGATTAAAAGTACAGTAAGGTGATGAAAGTATGAAAGCCCTTAGGGATTATTAGGAATTTTAAGGAATTACAATAAAGAGAAAATTGTAAGGGAAAAGTCCTTATATACTCTTTCATAAAAGAAAACCATCAGTCAGAATCTGTCTGCATGGATATTAGAATTACCTTCTTGTTTTTCAAGAACAGGGAGTCTTCTGGTCAGATTTAGGGTTATTTTCCCCCCATACACAAATATAAACAGTTGAACTCAAAACTCAAAGAGCCTTTGAAAATAGACTTAATACTAGAACTTCATGAAACTTAGTAGTAATCTGAAATAGTCTAGGAATTTATTAATAAATTCCAATAAACATTATAGATATATTAGTTATATATGCAAATAATTCATTAGTTATCAGCAATTATCTGATTAAAATATCCAATACAAGAAGTAAATTTAGATGAATCAGAAAGATATGTATTTGGAGAGGAGGCCTGAGCAAACTCCCTTTATCAGTATTGAGTAAGTGAATCAGACAGTGAGTTTCTACTTAATATTTGACAAGTGCCCACAGACTCTCAAAAGGAGTCCCTTTAGGAATGTGAAATTTAGGTAAGAGAAATACATATAATTATTATTTTCGTAACTTGTCTACACTATTTTGTATTCTTGTACTCCATAAGGAATCTTGATAGACTTCTTTAGAAAGAGCACTGTGCATTTAGGTACACACTCATAAAAAAGTAAAACTAACAACTATTCACCCCTTGCTATGAAAAAGGGGCTTTTAATGTCCATATTTTGCTGATGATAGAACATAGGTTGGGTACTTACCTCACTCTTCTATCTCCTTTATGTTTAGATTTTGACTGGTTTATGTAAAATACTTCTACATATCAGTAAGAAAAATAACTCAATAGAAAAATAGTCAATTTCCCAGAAAAAATAAATTAAAAGTTGAAAAGCTGATCAACACCATCAATAATCAAGGAAATAGAAATTGAGATAATAATGTAATAAATAGTAGAAAATATTTTATTTTTTTCATTTTCTTTTAACGCTTATTTATTTTTGAGAGAGAGACACACACACAAAGTGTGAATGGGGAAGGTCAGAGAGGGAGGAGACACAGAATCAGAAGCAGGCTCCAGGCTCTAAGCTGTCAGCACAGAGCCCGACACAGGGTGTGAACCCACGGACTGTGAG
Organism: Suricata suricatta; assembly: GCF_006229205.1. Taxonomy (NCBI): domain Eukaryota; kingdom Metazoa; phylum Chordata; class Mammalia; order Carnivora; family Herpestidae; genus Suricata; species Suricata suricatta. The sequence continues at coordinate 76,254,575 of NC_043705.1, read as the reverse complement.
ATCGAGATCATGACCTGAGTTGAAGTCAGCCGCTTAACCAACTGAGCCACCCAGGTGCCCCAGAAAATACTTTTAATAGGTTGTATCTGGTTTGGCACTGGCGGAGACAAACGATCACTTGTATGTTGTTGATAGAGAAAGGTACTGTGGCAAGATGCATCAACTCAAAAGTGAGAATGATGGTGAACCATTTTTTTTCTAAGAACATATATTAGAAATATGTACTTGTGTACACAGACATATGAAAGAAAATTCACTAGAGCACAGTTTATTAATAGCAAAAATATGAACAAATTTTTCAGTGATGAGGGAATTATAAATAAAATTGTATCATATTGCTACTATAGAAAACTCTGAGGTGTTAAAAGGAACAAGATAAATCATATGGAAATAACTCTAAGACATATTTTAAATTAAAGATAAAAATCAAGTAGTAATACATAGATAAGGAAATTGCACTGTTATGTTGCAGAAGGAAATAGAATTTGCCACTGAAAGCTTAAAAGTAGGCTTGCTTGTTTTAATTTCATATACTTCTGGGTTTTAGAATAATTTATAAAGTGTTTCTATATTACTCATGTAATTAAAAAGTAAAACAATTGTAAAATTCTTTATGAGTTCTATATTTCACTCAAGGAGTTATGAGACTCAATTATACATCAAAAATTGTTTGAATTTTTATTTTGTATTTATGTTTAAAAAGTTTTAATAAAATTAAAAATTCCCCCAATATAATAAACCTATATTACCTATATAGGTAAGGACAGCACATTTAGAATTTTAAAAATTGGCACTTTTAATATAGCTTTTATAAAAATCTCTTAAAATCTGAACCTCAGTTTTTCCTATGCAAAATCATATCTTTCCTGACTGATTTCTCATCTCCACCATCATATCGACCCTAACTCAACTTTTGGAGATACTGCCAAATACAAAGGAATTCTATAAAATTCACTTTGCAAACAGCACAGCACTTTGTATGCTGATTGGGCAGGTGTACATATTTAGTTAAGCTAAGAACATTGGGGAAAAATATATAACAATCAACAATTTTTTTGTTTTTAATGTAACTCACTATGCAGCTATACTAGAGTTCATAAACAAAACCTAAGATTCAGCTACTTACACTTAATCTGTTACCTCTAAAAATAGTATCATCAAAAAACAGTTAAAAACTGAAAAGAAAAGCCATCAGAATTATTTCAGAACACAATATTGAAGTTTCACTGCATGCCTATAATCGAAAAAGGCTTTTTGAGACTAAAAGAAGACCATTCAAATGTTTTTACTCTCAGAACAAACAGGCTTACTGAGTTGCTTGTTGTGATTATTGTATATATGTTCAGAGACAAGGTAATTACAAGAAATAGAAACTGTATTTCTGTGTCATTTTTGAAAAAATAGATTAAAATCATTTCCAAAATTGAACAAATGTTTCCATTTAAAACTGTTTAGGATAAAAATAATATGCTAAATAATTAAGATATATGACAGAGATATGATAGATGCATAAATACAACCAAAGAAAAACATTATAAAGATGGCTCATAATTACATTAAATTAAACAACAAAATAATTTATTTCTCTAACATTTACCCAGAATTATTTTTACAGAAAATAACTTCACTAATAAGCAACTTCATGGCCTGAAAGTTAACATGCACAAATAGTTCTGATGGTGGAGTATGAAATGTTTACTTTAGAAAGTGACGGTTAGCTCATGAAAGAGAAAGAAAGGAGAAAAGGAAGACACAGTAAGAAAATGATTTAGATTGAAGGTTATAGCAGCTGTGCAAATAAAGAAAATGGCGCAATCAACAGTTCACATCCTTCTGATGGATCATTGAAAAAGCTCTATGTAAATAACATTGACGTTCAAGCTCCTGTAGAAAATAATATAGTAAAAAAAATGCAAGCAAGAAGCTATAAAGTATAAAGAATCTTGCAGTCACTTTTCCTCCAGCAGACACAGGCCACTGATTAGCTGATTTATGTATTTAAAAAAATAACTCTCAGGATTAATGATTTTTTTTAAATGACAGAGAACTGCGACCTTTGGTGGAAAACTCAGTAAAGGTGGTAGAGACAATATGTTCTGTTGGATCATGGGTAGTATGCAAATGACAACATGATGGCCCAGACTTTAGCCTTGATGCTAACGCAAGTCTCCAAATGGGGAAATTTCTCTCACCTCAAGATTTTTTAATAAAATAAAGTAACAAAAGTTAATGGCCTGCCAGATGTTCACCACAGGGAGTTTGCTTCACGGAAATTGAAGAAGGAACTTAATTTTGAATTTATGGGAACAGTGCCCCGTTTTTCCTTGTTTGTCCCACATTGCTTTTCAGCTTTGTTGACCAATGCCAGAAGCGCCACAATGGGACTCTTTCAGTGTTATTCATCTCTGCATTAGAACAAGATGTGTTTGACTTTCCTTTTTTTTTTTTTTCCTCACCAAGGTACAGCTAGCAGTAGTATTAACAGTATCCTGAAACTGACAATTGCTCTGACAATCTGTAATCAGCTCAAAAGAAAGTGAGTCAAATGAATCAATGAAAATATCTTAAAGCGTAGTCAGTTACTCAAGCTTTCACATTCTGGGAAACAAGGCACATTTGAGAAAAGTTTAAAACAGCATCACGTTTGCTTCAAATTCATTTATATTTAATTTCAAATTAATAAATTAGGTTCATAGGGAAAACTAAATAATATATGGATATTATCAGCACTTTGCCCATATGGTGAATTAGGAAATAAATGCCTAACTGGACCATGATCTATTTGAAACTTTTGCTGTTTTTTGTATTCACCCAGAATTGGAATTTACACTTAATCTGTTACCATAATCATAAGTGATCTACCCTTATACTTGTCTTTCCAGAGGTGACAACTGTTCTGCTTTGTCCACAGTATACCATGAAATAGAGGTATAAAACTTACACATTACTTAAATGTGATTAAAACTCAATATAAGTAACTTTGTCAAGTTAACAAAGTATTTGTTTTTCAGTCAAGATAGAAATATACAAACAAAATTTATGATGAAGAGTATTTTAATTTTAGGTTTAGATATGATTTTACATAAACCTATCTCTACTTAATGTGTCCTGAGATCCATATCCATGCCCAGAGCAAGCAGTCCAGAAGCCCACAGTTTCCTTGGAGGAACAAAGGCAATGAAATTATTAAATTACAATGATAATGTAGAGATGCATGGGGCAATGAAAGAAAGGGCACAAAGTATACACAGCAGTGAAGAGAAAAACAACTGTCCAACATATGAGGTGCCCTGAGGAAGGTGTTTTAAAATTCACTATCAAATTGGTATCTTATAATTAACATATAATGCTATTGCAAGTATAAATTCATACAAGCAACCATATGATGGGCCATACTAAGTATTTTACACACAATATTTTATTTCATCTTTGTAACCACACAATGTAGTAATACTCTCATTTTACAGACAATGAAGCTAACATTTACAGAAATTAAGTAAATACCAGAACCTCCCAGTTAGTTAATAATGGAATCAGAACTCAAACTAGATTTGTCTGATTCTAACACTTGGATCTCTTTGCCACCAAGCTCACATCCCTTTGTGAGCAAGTCCTCCAGAAATCATGGGCAGAGTATAACATTACCTGTTCTAAACCTTATATCCCTTTGAAATTTTGACCTGTATCACTTAAATTCCTGTGAATGCTGCCTATACACAAAAACAACAATAGTAAAAGTTTAATTGAATTCTAAAGCTTTGGAGCCTGTCCCCAAACAAAAAATTAGAGTAAAATTTGCATACTTTCCATAAAGATAGTAACGTCTTACTCTGGCTTTATGTACCACTACGTTACCTCTACAGTATGAGACTGTCAGGTAACTGATGCATGAGAATTACAAAAACAAATATTATTTAAAAAATAAAGTTTTAAAGACAAGAAACTTCAAACAGAGGAAAATTTAGGTGAAATATATTTGAAATCATGAATGAAGTTAGTAAAGTGCCTTACCAATTATGGCATGACCAATCATACTTTTGTTTTGCTATAGAATAGTAATACATGAATAAAATTTTTAAATGGCACACATACATTTCCACATAGATTAGTCCCAAACCCCTTAAGCAAAAGAGTCTACTGGAACTATTACTTCTTCAGTTTTCTGAACCATTTTAATGAGTCTAGGGGATGCTGCAGGTATAAGGAATCTATTTAAACCCCATCCTCTTAATATGTGTGTAGAAGAGTAGAAATACATGTCTTCAGGATTTTGGTAATTTGTGAACATGTGAAGCAGTTACACAAGCACCTGGCTGAAATTTGCTAAAACTGCAAAGGAGAATATAAGTGTGAGATATATTAACTTTCAAGTAAGGGGTGGTTTGAAAACTTTACAACGAAATGCACGTTGCATAATATAAAAATTCTATGAGAATCTGCCCTAGTACATTACACTACTTCAGCAGTCATTCTTGAACAACCAACAGTAATCTCAGAGAAAAGTCACCTACATGTGTACACGTGGGTTTACATCTGTATGTGTGTTTAACTAGTGTTTTGGTTTCAGTGAGATAGATATTTTTTTAAGTTTATATTGAGAGAGTGAGAGAGCAAGAACGAGCAGGGGAGGGGCAGAGAGAGAGGAAGAAGGAGAGAGAATCTCAAGTAACCCCCACACTGGCAGTGTGGGTCCTGACTTGGGGCTCAAATCCATGAACTGTAAGATCATGACCTGAATCTAAAGCAAGAGACGGATACTTAACCAACTGGGCCACCAGGTGCTCCTGTAGATAAATTTAAAACAGATTTCTAACTCAATGATCTAGTTTGTTTTGGAAGTGGGTTTTTACTATCAGTTTTATTAAGTTTAATTTTTAAAAACACATTAAATGAAATTTGTCTGTGTTCTCTTAGTCTAGTCAACTATAGTTTTGCCACATGCTATACTTCTCAGTAGTGTAATACCTATGGTTGGCAAAGGATCACTGTGCAAAAAATAAATGGCAGGATGACACAGCATGCTTAGTAGATGTGGAGCACAGATTTGGACCCAAGATTTTTAGAATGTCATCGATTATATGATTCACAGCATCCAGGAGATAATAATAAACCACCGACAGTCAGGAAATTCTTTCTCTTCCATACTTGATTTCTCATCCAGTCTCAAAGTGTCTGGAGTCATCATTGACGTCTCCCTACTTCAGATCACATATTTAATAATCAAGTCCTGTAGTTCCACTGTCACGGATCTCTCAAATCAATTTCTTCCTTTCTACTCTCATTGCTACCACCATATTTCAGACTTGCATTATCACAATCTGTTCTGTCACAATACAGGCTTCACACTAATCAATCCTGAAAATGCCATCAGGTTAATCTTCATAAAATGCAATTCTAGACATGTCACTCACCTGTTCAGATATCTTCAACAGCTCCCAATGACTAGAGAATAAAATCTATACTTCTTAGCTTAGAATTCAAAGTGCCTCCATCACCACCACCTCTCAAGTTTTGCGTCCCTCTCTCTCCCCAACTCTCTTTCCCTCTTCCCCTCCCCCTGGTTCTCCATTAGGTTTTTCCTGTGGGGAACAGCACTGGATGTTGTGTGGAAACCAATTTGACAATAAACTACTTAAAAAAAACTATTGTTAAAAGAAAAAAAAAAGAATTCAAAGTGCCTCCTGTATTATGATTATTGGTGGATGTTTAGTTTCCTCTTAGACGGTAGGAACATTTTTTACTTTTGTGCATATAAAGTAAGAGGCATAGAAATTTACACATAGAAGCATGTATTCATGCTTATAGGGTCGATCATAGCTCAAATATCTACCTTACTTAACTGTAACATTTAATTATCATAGGATTAAGTTCTATTACTTTTTATTTCCTCTGGACTATAATATTCATTACATCAGAAGTTTTCTGACCATGGGTTTTCAGAATTAAGTATCAGAGACAGTTTCTCAAAAGTAACCATCACTATTTACTCTATATTGTTGATATGAGATAAAGAAGAAAAGATATTCCTTCACTTACCTGTGAGGCATAAAGCCTGTGGGATCAGATTGACTCTAATCTTCAGTCTTCCTCAATCCATCTTTACTTCCTTCTCCAATTACAATAAATCTGACAAACATGTTTGCTATTTGTGAATGGCCTATCACAGAGAAATTAGTTAAAAGATTAAAAAGGGTCAAATGATGTTTTTAAAGGCCACATTTGTCTGAACTAATTATCTTCTCTTGCTCTGAGCTAGCCTATACCACTGCATTAACAGTCCACTTATTCATGAGATGTTTATCAAGGCTGCCTCTCTCGGCACAGAGAATGATTACAGGTGAATCTCCACATGGGTAATTCAGATGGGAGCTCACTTATCAGACCACTTCTGTTCAATTCAGAACTAAAAATACTTTTGGGGCCCCGTAAGTGTTAAATAGAACAAAAAATAATAATAACTAACCTCTTTCTAGTACATGTGCTCCTGAGTACACATCCTTAATTTTTTTTCCAATTATTATTCAAGAACATTTCAGTTCCCTTTATTCAGGACCATTATTCAGGCTCTTCTGGAAATGTTTTATTCAGGTTGCACATCTCTTTTCCACAATTTTGATTTAGAATTCAGTTTTCTATAAGGAGTCAAAATTGGGGTCTGAAAGAGAAAAACACCATTTTCTTAAATAATGCTACAGGCATACGTTCTCTTAATGTGGAAAAAAAAGGAAAACTAAAATATTTTCCTGAACTGTTAAAATGCTGAAGTTTCAAAAACAGAGAAGAAAGGCAAATCACAATACAATTAAACTATATATTTTTAAATATCCATGATCACATCTGCAACATTATAGTATAATGATATGAGTAACCTGAAAAACTGGCCTGAGACCATTTTAGTGGTGTTCTCCAGGCAAACATGCAACCTGACTAGACATGCATTGTGGGTTAAGTAAAAGACAGGAAACACCTTCTTTTGGGGTGGTGACGGTCGCTGTTATTGTTGTGGCTGTCGATAATAAAGATAGAGGCCTGCTCTCAGTAGGACAGCTGTGATCAACCCTTTCCCTGGGCTGTAGATCATCCTCCTGTTCATACCTGAGGAAGCTGGGGCAGTTTCTCAAGCACTGAAATGAGATCTGAGCAAAGATGCTTTCACAATATATCAGCCCTGTTTATCCCCAGCTCAGAGAGTTGGGACAACTTATCATGAGACGTCCCTGTTTTTCACCGTCAGAACAGGCTACTTTGCTTCGACTCTTTCATAAGCCCAAGTCTAACATGTATCTATTTGGCCATTCTTGGAAAAAACAAAAATAAAAACTGCCAGTGCTGGAGCATCTTATTACTGTAAGTTCAGAGAGGTTTGAGGGTCCAGCTGAGGCAACGGGGAGCTCATGGCTGAATGATTGCTGGCTAACGGAGGAGTCGAAGGACATGGTGCGCACAGGAGCAAAGTCAGACAAGTGTCTCAGTGGAGAAATGTACCAACCCTACAATGACCTGCCCAGGAAATAAGGAGACATCTGGAGCCACCTTCTTTTTAACTGACCACCACGACAAGAGATGTTAAGTATTAAACAGGTGTGTGCTGTTCGTGATTGCATTTGGATCTCCCAACTTAGTGGTATCAGTAGAACTAATGACTGAGACAGATAAAGTAGCATACTTCCTGCATGGATTAAGATTCTGTGTGAAAGCCAAAATAAAGTGCTGCACACCTGCCACATTTGAGAAAACATAGTCATAATTCCTAAGATGCTTATCTAAACTTTCTGGTCTTAAATTCTCAAATGGATCAGCTCAAAAAGATTTCAGATATGTGGAAGTTTGAGAAAATCACAAAAACTTCTACAAGCATATATCAGTTCCAAATCTCTTCCTCAGGAAAGCTTCAAAATTACATTTGCTCTTACTCCTGCATTTGTGATCAGATAAGACCACTGACATATATTAATTGCTGCAAAATGAAACAAAAGAATGACCAAAAATGAATAAAACACTGGTTTAAAAATAGCCTTCATTCCAATGCTCAGTACTGGAATTACTTACATTTAAGAATATATACATAAACTCTTAATTTGGAAGGTAAAATAAAAACTTGCCAAATATTTTCAAATTTATCCTTAGAATGTTAAGCTGCCTTATGAACATAATCTTTTCCCTTCTATAAGCATACAACTGTATTTGAGCTTTTTCTGACATCTTCTCAGTGTAGTAATTCAAAAAAATCATCTGCTCTATTCAAGATGTTTTGCTAGGCATTATACAGTATAAAATTATAAATAAGACATTAGTCCATATCATCTAAAATGTATTTTATGAATGAAAATTACATGTTTAGAAAACACAAATATATAAAGCATTAAATGCCATAAGAGAGATACAAAATCATTGGAGGAATAAAAACATTTTAATTAAAATTTCTATTTTGGGGGCACCTGAGGGGCTCAGTCAGTTAAGCATCCAACTTTGGCTTGGGTCATAATCTCACCGTTTGTGGGATTGAGCCCTGAGTGGGGTTCTGTGCTGACAGCTCAGAGCCTGGAGCCTGCTTTAGATTCTCTGTCTCCCTCTCCCATTCATGCTCTGTCTCCTCTCTCTCTCTTTCTGTCAAAAATAAATTTTTTTTCAAAAATTAAAGAATTTATTAAGATACATCTTGAAGAAATAAAGAATTTCAACAGAAATAAAAGGTAATGCATTTTCAGAAAAAAAGAGAATATTTTAAGTAATATCAAAATGGGCATAAGAGAATGAAGTTACCTTTGTGGGTAGGTTAGGGGTTCAGATCGCCGGGAACAAAGGGTTCAGAAAGAGAAAGTAGTTGATTAAAATGCAAAGGACAGTGGGAGTAAGATCACATAACACTTTAGCCATATTAATGAGGATGAAATGTGTTCCATAAGCTGTGGAGAACTATTAACAAGAATTTTTTACTAATTCATTTTATTATTTTATTTGGCAAGTAATACATAACAATATGGCATTAGAAAAAATAATTAATATACATGATGTCTCACCATGGTTAACCCTTTAGTGCACATTGTTTTAAAATATTTACAAAAATTAGACCATATTAAGCATCATAAGTTACCTGCTTTTTAAATTATATATGTATATATTTAATATATAATGAAAGTCTTTGAATAACACATTTCTTTTCATATCTTTCTTTTAAATAACCGCATAAAAGCTTATTTTTTAATGTATCCTAATTTATATAACTGTTTCTATATTTTTACACATTTAGATTGCTTTTTACCATTATTACAAACAAGTACAACAAAAATATTTATTGACAACTTTCCATGCATCAGACACTATTCTAGTCAATTTCCATAAAATGGAATAAAATTGGGGCCCCGTGGTGGCTCAGTAGTTAAGCTTCCAACTTCGGCTCAGGTAATGTCACAGCTCACAGGTTTAAGCCCCACATCGGGCTCTGTGCTGAGAGCTAGGAGCCTGGGGCCTGCGTTGGATTCTGTGTCTCCCTCTCTCTTGGTCCCTCCCCTACTTGTTCTCTCTCTCAAACATAAATAAACATTTAAAAGAAAAAAAACCAATAAAACATACTAATTCTGTGCTTCCATGGAACTTAACATTTTGTATTTACAATAACATCTCTGTATATGCATCTTTAGCATCAATTCACTTGTATTTTCACAATAAATGCTGGATGCAAACTTTCAATGCCAATAGAATTTAATATTTTTAAGAATATTCATGCAACCACAAGCTGTGTATTAGAGTATATTTCTGCCTATACCTCTGATAATGTACAGTATTACCAAGCCTTTTGTTCTTTGTCCAAAAGGATGTAAATTACATAGCATCTTTATAATGTATCTTTTTATGTTGCTAGTGATTTTCAATATTTTCATCTTTGCTGTTACTGGTTATTTTTTTGCATGTATGATGTATCTATTTATGCCTTTAACATAAAGATTTTCATTTTTTCATTTTTATTTCCTCTTTGTGACATTTCACTATAAATTAAGAACTTTGATAAGTGTATATTTATATATATTTATTAGGTATGTATTTTTCAAATTTTTCCTTATATATGTATGACATTTATATGAGAGAAAAATAAATATTTTTTAACTTTTTGTGGTAAATTTTACTAGAGAGGTTTATGATGATGTTGGTTTTTGGTGTTATGTTTTTAAATAATTTACTAATGTCAATACTTATACAATTTATCTATATTTCCTCTAGCACTATAAAACATTTTTATGTCATTTATGTCATCAATGAATTTATGCTGTGTGATACAGCAGTCAGATTTGCTTTCCTGAAAGCTGAGCCACCTATCTCTGTACCATTGATCAACTAATCCATCCTTTACCTCAATAGTTGTTCACAAATAGTAAGTTCTTCTCTATAAAGACATTCTTTCTCTAAGACATAGGGTGTAAAAACTTTAAAAATAGCTCATTAAAACCATTTTCCCCTTATACTTTCCCAATACATCAGTAAATCCTGTCAAGGATTAGAACAGTAGCTGCCAACTCCTTACTGATATAAGAGAATTCTGAGACTTCTGAAGCTCCCTCCTAATTTATCCATAAAAGCTGAGGATTCCAAAAGCCACTCTTTGCTTTTTTTAAAATTTTTAATATCTTCCTTTCTAACATCTATAAATTATTTCATTTTCTAGTATGAGTACATGGCCCAAATATTTTAATGAACTCTAACTAGAAAAAGGAGACTGTCGCTGCTTACAGGTAAGATTTCCACTTGTAGCTTAAAACTCATGTGATCTGGGGAAATCCTAGGACCTAACAAGCACCTCCCCATACCCCTTAAGAACATGGGTCTAGTACAGCTAAGTCATGCTCTTGAAAGAACCATTAACAATAGTACCCTCTGATCTCATGTTAACGTAAAGTAAAAGAATCCTCAAATGAAAAATGAAACTATTAAAACCAGACTCCAGGAAAATGGAAGCATGAGTATTTGGTTAGCCATTTTCTTTTCTCCTAACACCCAAAGGATAAGGTCTTCCTTCCCCCCCACCAAGGTTTAGGTGTAAAGACTTTCAAGTTGTATTTAAAATGTAGCTGATTTAGGGGTACCTGAGTGGCTCAGCCAGATGAGCATCTAACTTCGGCCTAGGTCATGATCTCATGGTTCATGAGTTCAAGTCCTACATCCATCTTGCTGCTGTCAGTGCACAGAGCCCCTGCTTAGAATACTATGTCCCCTTACCTCTCTACCCCTCCCTCCCTCACTCTCTATCAAAACTAAATAAAATGTAGCTGATTGAGGACGAGCTCAAATATCTGTGCTTAAAAGACTGAATCTAGTTCAGAAGCTATAGTGCTGCAAAGGAATCTATCAGAGTTATCTAGGAACTTTTCAAACTAAATACACCCCATACACATGCACCTCATATAATGGAGAACTTCCTATTCCTCCCATTTGCCATTAAAAACACTACAAAGTAAGCCATAGCATGGAATGGAAGTGGATAAAATTTATGGAATGTGCTGAGAATCATTTCCATATTAAGAGACTGAGAAACACCTTTACATTAACTAACAGTTTATCATGCAATCATTCAATAAATACTTTTTGAGCAACCACTACCTGCTTAATACCTAGCCTATAGGAATACAATAGTGTGAAAAAATAGGCATAGGATTAAATAAAACAGCAAGTTCAACATGGAGAGACCTATGATAGATGTAAAACAGAGCATTATGGAACTACACAGAAAGAATACCAATCTATTCGTGGCCAGTCAGGGGAAGGTGTCCAGTGGAATTGGTATCTAGGTTGAAACCTAAATGATGAAATAAGTTAGGCAAAAAGCAGAAGAAGAAAGTCTCTGAAGAGGCAACAGCCTATGCTAATGTCCAGAAGTGAGAGATTACATCATGTTTGAAGACATAAAAAGACATTCAGAATGACCAGAGTGTAGAGTTCGAGTCGAAGAAAGGGAAAGGAGCTTGAGAGAGGTCCAGAGAGAAATGAGGCTAGAGAAGCAAGTAGGGTGATCATGAACCAACCACTAAGCCATGTAAACGTGCTGAATTCTACCAAGAGAGCTCAGAAGAACAACCAAAATTTTAAGCACCAGAGCAGCGTGATTTTTTCCTTTGGAAAGGAAACTCTGACTGGAAAGTGCAAAACATGTAGGAGGAGGGCAAGTCTGTCTAAGTCACAGAAATAAGTTAATATGCAAAGGTGTTTTGTGTTCACTTCTGAATAAAAGTTCAAATAAGTATTAAATCACCAGAATTCTCTGGCTAACCATTGATTACTCTGTGAATTATCTAGTTAAAACACAATGTGTCTTAATTGTTATACTTAATAGTTGCACTGTTTATAATTTAAGTTGTTTACTATCTGAGGTTTAACACTCAGAATTGATTAAATTGGGTAACTCCTCTCTTGGATAGAAGCAATAACCTTCAATGGAATGCTAACTACCTCTGAGAATTATATTTAACTCAGACTTTCTTTGCCATAGGCAGAAGTAATTGATTTTAGGCTGGGTGAACTGGTTCTTAATACATATGCCCACAGGGAGAATGTCATTTTAATAAGATGCTTCTATAAGCCACATCCTACTTAAAACAGAAGGTTTTCCCTTTGTCTTCATAAGCAGAAACTGAAGGAGTCCTGTTTGCCCTTAAGTTCATAGTGAACAACTGTGAAGTAATGTAACACTGAGTCGGAAGTCTGCAAAGTATCTCTTTGCCAATTCAGCTATCTATGTTTGGTTTTGTTTTTAGCTGAAGCTTTCCTAAAAAAATACATCTATGTGTACCATTCTTGAAAACCACTAATTAGTATATCTAAATCTGCTTGTATTGGCTCTGCCGCAGTTCTCTTGAGTCCCCAACCTACTGTTTGTCCTGCTACCATCATGCCACAACTGAAATAAAACTATTCAAATAATTGGAAATTGTGGAGGGGAGATAATAAAAAACAACTGTATCTTAAGAGATCAAGGACAAAAAGGAGGGTCTTCCAAAAACATGAAATCACTGATTCATAAAAGCAGTCAAATTTTGATGTTGATTCACAGATTTTACTCACTGGGGTATAAATAAGCACTAAGGGTTGTTCGGGGCTATTAACTGAGTAGCAGGGAAAACTGGTTACATGCCTACTCTAAGTCATGCTTATATATCATCTACTACAATTTCCATAAATGTTTTCCAGCTCACATTTTACATTATGTCATGTTATATATGACATTCATACATACATCAATGTTCATATATTTAGACCTAAATTATCTATATAAAAATGTTAATATTACACAATCAAATTTACTGCCCATTGTTCTTACTATGTTGCATCTAGCTAACAAAACCTCACGTATAGTCTACTTGTAGGCGTTTACAAAATTAAACATTTATTTTTAGAAAATAATTGCTTTAATCTTTCCAAGTTATGGTCGGTATTACTTAACAATAATTATCACCAACTTTAATGTATTGCAAACTGCTGGTGGTAACCTGGCTTATTTTACATAATATACCAATGGACTTTTTAAAATATTTTATTAGTTATGCATTTATTCTAATGTCAGTTGGCATAATAGAGCTAGAACACAAATACCATAGACAGTAAAGTGCTGGACTGTAAGAACTTGACTGCTATCTTCAAGGACAAAACCATCCTAGACATGAAACAACCTGCTGTCATCATGATCTACAAGCCTCACCATACCTTTTCCCTCCTGGAACACATGGAACTACTCAGAAGCCAAGATCTCACTGTCACCCATATCCACATCTCTCCACGATTTCCAGAGGTGTGAGAAGAGAGCCAGATCCCTAGAACCATGCCCCAGGCTTCATCCCCAAGAATTACTGGAACCTCCCCACCCCAGACCAGCCTGGCCCATTTCCATCATCATCCTACTCAAATTCCAACATGTGTAAACAGCCATCGACCCACCTACAAGCAGAGAGAATCCATGGAAGGCAGACCTCAGAGCAGTCATCATCGAGTCATCCAAGCTCCATGCAGCCCTGCCCCCAACTCCAACACCCACCAAGACTGAAACTGATTATTGGTCATGCCCTCTGTCACTAGTCACTGTGGAGAATGAAATAAGCAGAGGCATCACAGAAAGGGGCAGCGGAAGATGATAGTTCCAAAGAAGAGATGAAGGTTCTCAGAGATGATCAGAAACAGGAACTCAGTAAGGTGAATAAAAAAAAATTTAATGTTTAATTTTTTTTAAGAGAGAGAGAGAGACAGAGTGTGAGCAGGCAAGGGGCATAGAGAGGGGAAACACAGAACCTGAACCAGGCTCTAGGATCTGAGCTGTCAGCACAGAGCCCAACTCAGGGATTGAATCCACAAACCATGAAATCATGACCTGAGCCAAAGTCACATGCTTAGCCAACTGAGCCACCCAGATGCCCAGCAAGGTGATTTTCTAACTTGAAAAAGATAATATTGAAGGAAGAAATGAAGAATTTGTTGCCTAAATGAGGAAAGCCCAGTCCCTACTCAACCAGACACCACGTAAAACCTTACTGCACCCTGAAACTTCTATGTGTTCTCTCCCTAACCATGCAAAGACTACTCTTAGCCAGCTACAGTCCACAAACTTCAGCCCATGGAGAGGGAGACTGGAAAGCCAAGCCCACAAATCTGTCACTATGAAATGCTGGTAGCAATCAATAAGAGGGAATCAAGTATCATGTAAGTGTGGATCAGATGAGGTTTGAGAGTTGTCTGTCATGTCAGGACTTATCAAAAAGTCCTCTCTTCTGAATGACCCACCATGATTCTCCACGGCTGACACTCACTTGTGCTGCTTCAGGGCTCTGGAGTTGGGGTCACTGACCTCAAGGAATCCTCATCACATGGTGAGCAACGGAATGATGATTTCTAAGGAGAGCAGGGATGTTGGGGCAAAGGAGGATTTGGCTTCATTGCCCAAGTAAAGGGGCAGCCAAGACCTTTGCAGCCCTAGACCTGTGAGGCATGGACTTTCACGCCCATAACATCAAGTAGGGGTATTCTTTCTTATCCCTGGTATTCACTACACAAGGTAAACCCAGTCAGGACCCCAGCAGATACTCTCTGGACCCCCATAAGAGATGGAGAAGAAATAAACATGGTGCATCTTGGTCAGGCCTCTCAGGTGTGTTGACCAATGAGTGGATAGAACATTTGGCCCTGGTAGGAGGAGGTTGAGTGTGGGAAGCAAACAGGCAGACAAATGTCCAAGTACTTCTCACCTGACTTTCTACAGCTTGCCCTACACCTGGGCCTCCTGCTTCTCTGACTCTAGCTGGAGCATGCTCCAGCTCAGGGAGAGATCTAGCAGGGATGCTGCCTTGTCCTCTAGTTCATCTTGTCCTTTACCTGCTGCCCCAAGCATCAAAGCCCCTTCCTCCAGTACTATAACTTTCTCAGAAGCCTTGACTTATCTTGGAGATAGTACCTATACAAAACCCCAGCTCACTACCAGCCTCCAAGCACAGTCAACTACAACTCTACATTATAGCACCAACCCAGGCTTTCAGAATCCTTTGGATGGGATCAAGAGAACAGGCTACAAGGACATTTCTCAGTATCTTGGCTACCAGGTCCCACTCATACCCATGCATCCTCTGGCATTCACTCTAAAGAATGCAATTTTGGGGGGCACTTCCCCCTGGTCTCCTCACCTAACTCTGCTCTATCTAAATCACACTATCATTTTTTCTTCTCTATACACATATATATGTATATAATTTTACATTATTCTACATATATATGTGTGTATAATTATATACTATATATAATATATAATATATAATACATATTATATATGTGTATATATATATACATATATATATATCCTTGGTTTGAGAGCATAATTCATTCTGCAAACATGCTTGTAATCCAAAGCACTCATATATCAAAGTGAATTTCAATAACCATTGGCTCAGTTGTAATCATGTGACATTCAGTATTACATACTACTCATAGTGCAAGATATCACTCGTTTACCAAGTTAAAATTTATTAGAAATGTTTGTTTGTCTTGTGGAAACCAGGCAGAACAAGTTACTTGCAGTTTTACTGTTTGGTTTTTTTCCCCATAAATAGAGGTATATCTGGGCCTGGGGTTTGTTCCTGCCCAGGGAAACTGTGCTTAGAATTAAAGGTTGCAGTGGTCCCACCCCACCCCGAAAATAAATATATATGTATACTATGTGAACATTTTATTATTGCCAAAAGTTAAGTCAAACAAAACTCAGTGAAAAAAAAGTTGATTTGAAATATCTCTGTGTGTGCATGTGTGTATGTATGTGTAGACATGAGAGAGAGAAAGAGAGAGAGAGAGAGAGATAGAATCCAATTTACAAATGATGCTTAGATAAGGAAAGATTATGAAGGTAGCTTTTTTCCTGCCTTCAAACTTGAACTTAAACATCAACTCTTGCTAGGTCTTGACTCTGCTGGCCTTTGGACTACAGTACCATTAGCTCTCCCAGATGTCTAGCTTGCTGCATCACCCTACAGATCTTAGGACTTGCCAGTCTCTGCAATCATGTGGGCCCATTCTTTGCTCCCTCATAATAAATATTTTGATAGATTGATAGTGATAGAGATATATGGCTATAGATACAGATGAAGATAAACAAACTAAAATGTTGGGGAAAATATTTATTGTACAGATGCCATTACATGCAGACCCACACACACATTCTGTTTCTCCACAGTACCCTGAGTAATACACTGTTACATAAAAAGACTGAAGATAACCTGTCCATCTTAAAATGAGGACCAGGAGATGAGCTAATGTTTCATATGGTATCCAGTAATGGAAATAACACGAAAAGAATACTTATCTCCCAGAATGACAATATGACTTTGAAAACACTTGCATATATCTATAAAATGCATTCCTGGAAAAAAAATATTATTTTGGGGTGGCCAAAAGTTAAGTCTGCCTCATTAATTTGCAATTGTATTTTATATTTTCTCCTCCCCAATGACTTACTTCCATGTGATTCTAATCATGAAAGTGCACTTTAATAGAGCTGTGGAGTGGAGTGTTAAAGAGATGACACATTTACCATTGTGCAATAACATAAAATCAATGGCAGCTAGTCATAGAGGCTTTTTCAATTTCCATCACACATGGTATGCAGCCCTTGGTTCAGTGGATAATCCAATTGTAAACAGTGACTCACTGTTAACAACTCTAGGAAATAGGATTAGCAATTTCTAATTTCAAAGTAAACCTATTTCATTTTTGTCCTGCAAATAAAAACAATGTGTTCAGAGATTAAGCTTTTCAGCCTTTAGAGCCCCCCAGAAACAAAAATGCTGGAAACAAACTTTTCTTGCACTAATGCCATTAATGGAAACCAACGAGTATATGTTCCTAATAGCTTTTTAACAGATTGTTGCTACTACTACACTACTACTACTAGTACTACTATTAATAGACTGAATTTCAGTTAGTGGAAACTTAATATTTGAGTGGAAAGAAAATTTAATTGTACCTCTGGAAACATTTTAAAAATCTTAGATGTATCCTTTACTCATTGTAATCAGGAGAAAAACTAAAAGTTCATATATTATAACAAAAGTTTGTGTCCACATCGAAAGTTTGGTTTGTCTTAAAACACAGTTAAATTGAATCAATGATGCTTCATTTCTGTGAATTATTTATGGTATCATTTAAAACCTATTTTTCCTACTTTATCTGTAAATTCCTTTAGTAAAACATAGCCTTGATTGACAACTATACCTCCAGAGTTACAGACTCTTCTCAGCTCCTAGTGCAAAGAACAGAAGATGCCTTTTGTCCTGCTTTTAGAACACAAAAGTGTCACTGTGTTAAGCCATTGAGTCTCTGTCCATAACATTAATGTCTGGCTTTTTAAAAAATGCCCATGCATGAACCTTTATACAAAGATTTCTCTAATTAGTCCAGGCTGGAAACTGTGTTTTTTAAGATCTCCAGATACTTATAGTATACAGCCACAGTGGGAAACACTTGCTTAGATTAACCAAGGAAAGGTTACTCCAAAAAGAAGCCTGAGGCTATGTAACTGGGATTTAGAACCACAATATTTATTGTCCAAGTTTGTAGCAAGAAAACTGTACTGAATCCAGAGGGCAAATAAGATCAATCAAAAGACAGAATAAAGTTAGTGGACAGGAAAGTCAATATTGCAAACTGAAGGGGTTTTGTGGAACAGTTTTTATGACTTGTGACCATTGGCAGAAAGCAGATTCAGGAGTTAACTTGAATAAGCCATTCCAGCCTGAAAAAAACTAAGAATAAATATCTCCCTAGCTCCTTCTGCAAGGAATGTGACTATGTGTCCAGACTAGAAATTATGTTATCCGGACATTGCAAGGTACATATTTTTTCCATTGAACTCATTAATCATCAACAAACTTGTCCACATCATTCTGATATGAGTACATGCTACCAAGAAATTAGAGAAGGTTTGTGTCATTTATAAGTTTATGGTACAGAGCAATTAAAAATCAGAGCTCTAGGTCCATGACTGACCAGTCTCACTCACCTTTAAAATTCCACTCACCTTACAAATTTATAAAGTATTTTTGTAGAACTCGTTGGATTTTGGAAGCTGCTAGAAATAATTCATTTATTAATCATTTATTTTGTATTAGCTATATCTTGTCGGCACTATGCAAGATATTAGGCACTTAGGAAAAGATGTAGCCCCTATCCTCAAAGATCTCACATCCTCATGAACAAAACAAAAAGTTATCCAACTATCAAAACTACTGCATAACTAGTGACATACTAGCGGATAAGAACAAGATGTGAGAAGGGCAGCACAAAAGAATTCAATAGGTATGGTTGGGAGTGGACTGCTAAGGCCTATCAAAATGATTTTGAGAGAAGAATATACTTATAGTGATTCTCGCAGAAAACCCAAAGATCATGCATTAAGGAATGGTCCATAAAGGGGCTGCATGTAAAGAGTGACATAGGAAAGATAGAATGAGACAATGCATGGTGGTTGTTTTTTTATACTCAATATTGTTTAAATTCTATTTTAAAGGTAATAAAGAACACAAAGATTTCACACAAGAGTGTGAACAATAGGATCTTTAAGAATTAAAAGAAGCTAAATGAGAGACAGAAACATTAGTTATAAGACCATTGAAATAATATGGTTAATATTTAGCTAAACAAAGTTAAGATGGCTAAGATAAAATCTGAGTATGGAGCAAACAAAATCCATTGAGGAGGCATTTAGAAACTGACAAGGTTTAGTGAATCAGTAGGAATGAGAAGGGCTGGAAGAATATAAAATGACTCCCAATTTTTACTTATGAAATCAAGTGAAACTGAAGTGTCATTTACTAAAGAGGATAAAATGAAACAAATGGTTTAGGACAGAGAAATTATGAATTCAGTCCTACACAGTTGAATTTGAGGTGCCATTGGGCAGTTAACAGGAGCAATCTTACAACTGTTGATGATATGCTATGATACATAAGAGCAGGTTTGTGTTTGAGTTAGGTATTGAGTCATCAGTTTATATCTCCTTGGTATAGCCATGGGTCTTCTCAGAAACGTGATTCCCAGCTTTGACTTCCTGATGCACTGGAGACCACAGAAGCAGTTGATAGTAATAATAAAGTGACAGAAAAGGTGGCAAAATCTGCACCTTTGTCACCCACTATATTTTTTGAGAAGGTAGTGGGCTTCAAATGAAGCCATTGAAAACATAGAACTAAAGAGTACAGTAGAGGATACAGGTCCAAAAAGGAAGCTAAGAAGGAGAGCTCAAAAATTAGAAAGAAAACAAAGAAGCCAAGAGAGGAAAGCATCTTAATGTGAAGAAAATGAAATAGTCAACTGTACTGTCAAATACTACTGATAAATTAATTATATACAAACCATAGGGAGGGCCTGGTGGCTCAGTTAATTAAGGATTTAACTCTTGATTTCAGCTCAGATGATGATCTCAAGGTTCAACAGTCCAAGCCCCGTATTGGGCTCTGCACTGACAGTGTGGAGCGTACTTGGGATTCTCTCTTTCTCCCTCTCTTTCTGCCACTCCCCGGCTCTCTAAGTACATAAATACATAAACTTAAAAAATAGAACCACAAGTTACTCTACTCAATTTTACAATTAGAGGTTTTGGGCATTATTGACAAAAGCAGTTGCAGTAATTTCCAGGTATGGAATTCTAAAGACACTGAGCTAAATGTATGTGGCCTCAACAAGAGGTGAGAGATTCAATAAACTTGACTGCTAATGGGCAGAACTGTATGCTGTGATGCCTAGAAAAATATATAAGATTGAAGCGAGTTATTGTTTTAGGTTGAAGGACAGAAATTTGTTGAAAGGAGTGGTATAGGAGTCCTCTAGTTATAAGATTCAGCCATGATAGTTGATGGATTGAAGTCCCTAAGGAAATGGGAATGATGGGATCCAAAGCAAAGTATGGGGGATTTTTTTTTAAATATCAGAAAGAATGACTGCTTCCTGTGAGGAAAGAAGTAAAAGACAGAGTAGATAAAGTTTGGTTGAGAAACTAGAAAAATCCTCCTAGTTTAGTCTGTTGTCTCTATGAATTCTGAGGCATAGTCAACTTCTGTAAGTCAAAGGATAGGAGTAGCAAATCTGAGAAGAGTTATGGCAGTCTAGAATAATAATGCATACAAGAGAGACTGATGAAAAGCTTAAAGGATTTCCAGGAAGATTTAAGTACCCAGCTGAAGCTAGAAACTATAAATCTGTCCTCCCATCCGCCCGTAGCTGCATGACTCTCTCTAGCAGTGGTAGGCTGCCTGAACAGAGGTAAGCAGGTGAGCCAGGGTGGCGACCAGGCTTCAAAGTGCAGGTATGGAGAAAGACATGAAAGCAAACTACTGAGGTTATGGAGAGAGGGAGATGAAAATGAGGCTCATGGTTTCAAGATTAAACATAGAAGAAAACAAAGCTAGGATGGAGAACTAGAACACTGAAAAATCAAGGATCTAAAAGTTTCTTTGACGTTAATGTATGGGTAGAGTGAATAAAAGGAGTCGAATGTTGGAAAAGCAGAGTCAGTAAGTAGACTGTTACAGCGTACTATTGCATAATACAACAAGTATTTTATTTTGTACCATTATCTTCCACAACCATCCTTGACACTCAATAAACGTTTGTCAAATTAAACTTATTCTGAATGTATAAAAATATTTTTATTTGAGAGATAAACTGCATAGTACTCTACATTGTAAAATACTTTTTTCATACAGACAGAGCATAAAGGTCTTATATTCAGGCTAGTAAACCACTCAAAAGCAATACCAAGCACTAAGCCTCCAATTTCAACCTAAAACTCAGAGGATCTCATTCAAATACCATGTTTTGGCCAGTAAGATTTAATTTTAAAACTAGATGAGTCACCCTGTTCATGAGGTATTTTAAGTAAAGATTGGACTGCATGAAGAGACACCCTATCTAAAGCCTAAAACTAATACTGAGGAAACAGCAAATTATACACAATCTTTGTGGTTGGCTTTTTTTCCACAGAAAAGTAGATTAGTTACCAGAATTTGACTTCACTCAGCTGAAGAAATCGATCCTAGGGATGCATATGTTGACAATCACTGGTAATAATATCTACTTTTCTCATTTTCAAGGAAAAAGGTCCTTAGAGAACATTTAATTGAAGTACTTCACTGTGCAACATGAAGAGCAAGTCCCAAAAAAGGTTAAATGATGTTTTCAAGGTCATACAGAAAAGTAAGCAGCTGCACTGTAACAGGATGAAATTCTTAAACTACAGTGAAAATCACTGGAATATTTAAGAAGCTCTCTAGCTAATTTATGTAAGTGTGTATATAAGGGAAATTGAGTGAAATGGTCATGACTTCAATAGAAGCAATTGCTTTCCATCTACTCTTTATCAGAGCACTGTGGGCTAAAATTTTGCTCATGCATTCTCTTTTTTTGTTGCAAATGAGCAATAGAAAGGTTCCAATAAATTATCACAGACAGAGAGAGAGAGAGAGAGAGAGAGAGAAAGAGAGAGAGAGAGAAAAGAACAACAGAGAGGAAGAAGATCTATGAAAACATAATTCACAAACTGAAGTTTCTCTCCCTGGGTAATTAAAAATAGGCTATATTTGCCTACTTTTTTATGTAATCCCTGATGTGTTTGACTAAAATGATAATTAGCTATATTTTCCATTTTGGTTGAGACATATTATATATCATGTGTAGTGCGGTTCTGGTCTCAAGAGAAAAATGGATAATCAGGAGAATATTTTTCAATGTCTCCTCTTTGTAAAGATTTACTGAGTTGTCTCTAATGTACACTGACAGCTTCTGCATTAAAATTAGAGGAAAGTAGACATCGATATTGTCAAGCTAAAAAAAAAACAACCCTCTCCCCTTTCATTTTCATTCTACTAAAATAAATCAGGTCCATATCTTTTAATATTTTATTAGAATTGTTCATTTCTGAAGGTCAAGAGCAAAAGGACTTTTCAAAGTTTTAAAACGAGTTGACAAAGGTGGTGGTTAATTGATAGTCTCCAGACACCAGCAATAGTCTGGACCAGAAGCCTAAAAGCTGTATCCGTCTCCTTGCTTGAAGTCACTGGTGTTACTTAACAACATAACTAAAATTTGGTGTGTCCTATATTAATTTGTTTGCAAGTAACAGACACCCATTCCAGATAGCTTAAATAAGAAATTATTAGAAGAATATCAGGGCATTACCAAGCGGATGGAATCGTGGAGAGGCACGTTTTAAATCAGAGCAAGAACCCAAACTAGAACTACTTTTCTGCTGGAATGAGTTCTAGCTATTTATGTCACCCTGTTTGATTCTACTCAAGATTTATGATCCTAGAAGAGAGACTCTGATCACCTAAACTCGGGTTTCCCATGTACCCCCTTGATTATACATGAGTATTGAGATGGTAAGGACGCTCCACCTTCAGTAAGCCAAAGAACATGGTTAACTCCCCAGGCTACACACAATGGGAGAGCGATTGTTTGTTTTTTGAGAGAGAGTTTAAAAAAAAAAAAGCCCACAGTGTATTGATATGAAATGAAAATTCAAGCTGGGAAGTCAAAATTTTAAAGACTATCCACTTAAAGCCAAAAATCTTAGTGTTGATACTAAAGGAAGCTACACTTAACGCAAATATCCCTGTCACCATATATTAAAATGTTATATTTTATTCAAAGACCCCAAAATCAAGGCAGCAGAGAGTACACTGGAAATCTGGGACAAGTGTCCTCCTCAAGTGATAGTGTTTATAAATATGTTTTGCTTACCAGCAGCAATCTGAATGCCTGAAGTGACCAATAATTTATTTTTTCTTTCTAGAGCCACAGATCAGGCTTCACATTTATAGATCGGGTACATCACCATAAGTCTAACATAGAGGTAGCAGTTAGTCCAGCCCAAAGTAAAAGAAGTAGAATCACTTCAGAAATGATTTAATCCATGCTTCAAACTAGCACATCTATCCTGAACATCATTCCTGACTGCATGAGCACCTGTGAGACATCTGCATTTGAGTTCTGATCTGACAACCACAGACATTAACCCCTAATAACATGTAATGCTGTAAGACTTTCACATATTTGCAGTTTATAAGCATGATATGTTGGAGCAAAAATAAACTACCAAAAGCATATTCAAATGGTTTCAATTTAACGCGATGACTAATAAAATAATGCTTAACGCTGAGCAGAACGCTAAAATCACCTCAGTGGTTCTGAAAACTTTCCCATTTCCTGAATTAATGATCATCTTAATACAGGTACATCTCCTATAATATGACCATTTTCTTTTATGTGTATTCTGTGCCGAAGAAATACATTCTTAGATGATATAGTGAAAATCAATGAACAAGTTGGAATAATTCCAAAAATTCTGAAATAATTTCATGAACCAAAATGGTATTTTAGCATGATTTCTAAATGACATTACATAGAGTTTTAAGACATATGTCTTAGAAGGTAACTGAGAAATATTTTAGTCTGAACTCTTTATTTTGTGAGCTTTCCAACGCCTTAACAGCACAAGCTGCATAATTAAAATCAAAGACAAGTCAATCAATACAGAACACAGGGTTGAGTATGGACGATATCCAACATTCTCCTGAAAGTTAATATATAGTTCAAAAAAATGATATGAAAGTTGATACTTTGTCCACCTCTGACATTTACCTTTGTGGCCAGAAAAAGATGATCGTAACTCTTTCCCTTTTTTCCAGTCACTAATTTTCAAATTTTTAATGGAAAACATACTTCTGTATATTGAGTCTCAAATAACTTTATTGACAGTCTTCTTCCTTCTTCAGTATTACCAAAGTATTCATGGAGAGCAAACAAGCATCTCAGAACTGGAATATATCAAATAACTCCCCAAAGAAATATGGTGATACGTTCTCACAAACTGCGAGTGCAGGGAGGAAGAGAGGTTTTCATAAAATATTGTCTTAAAAATAAATACATTTATATATACATATATATAATTATATGTTTAATCTATTTTGTTAGCAAAACATGCACACACAGAGAATCAGACTTTTAGAATCAGATAAAACTGTCCAAACTAGACTGTTGTTTCATAAGTGCAGTAATATCATATTGATAGGGTGATATTAATTTTTAAAGGCATAATATTTATGCATCAATATAAGTATAACTAGAACACCAAATGCTATATTTCCCTGATATTTGTAATAAGAAGAAGCTAAAGATTTGTTGTTTTGTTAGGGTTTGGTTTTGGTTCTTTTTGTTGTGGTTTTTTTTCAAAAGCCTATTTTAGAATGTTTAGCAATTTTGAGATATAGGTAAAGGTGAATGTGTATTCACTATACAACTCAGAATTTTTCTATGTACTAGAAGACTGTTATAATATTAGTTATTTCATGCCCCTGGGCATTTTGCATACATTGATCTTCCCTATCTGCTCTACCTATCTAACTCCAATCATCTATAAGCTCCAATATCATTTTCTCAGTCAGGTGACCTGTCCACACAGAGCGAGGCACCCTCCCATCTGTACACGCACTGTATGCTGTCCCCAGACAATGATATTTATTGTATGCTTTAACACGTAATTTGTTGTCATGGCCATCTCTTCCACTTCCAAGGGAAAAGCAGACATACAATAAAATCACATGGAGAAAAATTTTAAGATATTGATATAATTCTCCACTCAGACTTGGTGAAGAATAAGCATCCACATTTTTTGTAAAAGTTTTCAGTAGCGTCTAAGGTTCATCTTTGTTAAGAGTAACTGCACTTACCTGTAAACTCTTCAATGTTAACGAGCTTTTCTTACTCATTTACTTATAGCTTATTGATTCAAACACAACACTCAGTAGGCACAGACCCATATCTCAATGTTTAGGGACGCATATAATGTAGTAGTAAATAGCAAATCAGTAATGATGCGGATAGCAAGATGTGGAGAAGTATAGATTGAGCTAGAAGCAAGCCTGCATAGACCTGATCTTTAAATGAAGCTTGGCTCAAAAGACAAGAATAATAGGAGAATCATCAGTTCTAGCAACACAAACTGCTTCATATATTCAGGCATAAATCTGTAATATTAAAGAAAAAGTATTTCCTGTTGTGGGAATCAGCGCTCCTGGTTAAGTGGTCCTTGTAAGAGTGAAAGCTTCTAATGCTCCAAAAAACCCTGCAAACTTTCTATTAATAAAGAACATAGTTGCATTTAAATATTTTCAGGTGGTTGTGAGAATATGTTCATGTACTTTTGTTACAGGTCATGTTTTTTCTTTCCTAAATATAATTTATTGTCAAGTTAGCTAATGTACACTATATACAGTGTGCTCTTGGTTTCAGGAGTAGATTCCCATGATCATCACGTACATACAACACCCAGTGCTCATCTCAACAAGTGTCCTCCTTGGTGCCCATCACCCCCTCCCCCACTCCCCTCTCATCAACTCTCAGTTTGTTCTCATCATCAGGGAAATACAAATCAGTTAATCTTTTTTTTTAATGGAGTCCCATTTCTCCTTCCTCAGTAAAATCATATAATTCTGTCTTTAACTGACTGAGCCACCCAGGTGCCCTAATTCTGCCTTTAAAATAGTTTCCATTTTAAGTTTCCACGCTCAAAGTAAGCATTCTGAATACTGTAAAGAGATGCCTTATTTCACATAATTTCACATAATTCAGATATATATCAGGCATTCAGGAAGCACTTGGTTTAATGAAGAATGAGTCACTATCTGGACTAAAATATAAGTGTCCTTGTACTAAGGAAAGGCCATTCCTGATGAATGAAGCATGAGTGAGGACCTCACCATCGCTGCCTCCTACAGAAATTCTCCCTCCCTTTCAATCCCCATTATTCATACATAAAACTATTCTTTCTCCCCTAATACTCCTTCCTTTTTATGGGTAAGAAATTGTGAGATTTTATTAGATAATAGAATCTTATGTGTTCTGAGTTATTTCCAATATATAATAGTAATAACGTTAATTCATTAGTGAAAAATTAGCACTGTAAAGGCATTGACATTGTTATATCTCTGTATTCTCAGTTTCTCGAACACTATCTGGTAGACACAGGCACATGACAGATATTTATTAAACGCATCAATGAATTAGTGATACTAGATTCCACTCTTCCATACAGCAGAGAGAGACAAAGCAAATGTAAGTGAGCGTTCCTATGTTATAAAATATATTTCTTTTTACACTCAAAAACCTAGACTTAAGAGAATCCAGAGTAACATATCATCAGGCTCAAAAAGTTAAGTCAACCACAGTGCTAAGATTTGGGACTCTCAGTCAACACTCTTCCTATCCTTGTAAAGCCTGAATTCAAGTGTCCTTAAAAATCATCCAGAGTAGATTGAAAGAGGATGCAGAAGGATGTGAAGTTTCTGTCCAGTCAGCTATAATAAAGAAAATCACAAGACCATCCAGAAAGGGAAATAGTACATTTTAGCAGGTAAAAGAAAATGCATTCTCTTCTACTCTTGATAGGTTTATAAAATTTGGGATTCAGTTTCCTATCATCAAAGATCCAGACCTGAAAATATATTTCCCAAATTATTCATAACTTTAAAAAAAAAAACTAGTGATGGATATCGTAGAACCTCAAATCTGGTGCCTTTTAAATTTTTGCCAGGTACAAAATCATTAGCAGAGAAATATACCGTGACTAGCATGTCATACAGAAGTCTCGATGCCTTTAATGTTGCTATTAATAGCTAGGGAAATTCAGAGCCTCTTACTTATTCTCTCATTGTTTGCACCTGATGTCAACTTAGTCAGAATGATTTGTTTAAAATATGTAATTCAGAAGGCATCTCAAGAAGTAATGTGGAATGTATAAACCTGGCCTGCCTAATTTCAAGTGAAATACAAGAGAGAAATGCATATTAATGTAAAATGACTATAAATCAAAAGCTATTTCATTTTCTAGGGTAGTGTAAAAGCCAAACCTGTTTGAAACCATAATTCAGCTGTCATAATCTCTTAGATATACCACTGACCTTCCTTGGAAGTTTCTGTCACATAGAAGTGAATGGATCAGGAGGAGCAACATTAAATCACACGGCATTACGGAGAGCCAGGCACTTGAAAGTAATTTAGCTCACTTGAACAGGTCCTTTAACCACAAGTCACACTTTTCTAGATAGAGATTCCTTGTGCTATACATGTACATACATTGACATAAAACACATTCACTGTGTAGACTATACAAAGAGATTCATTGTGTATTCCATGTCTGTGCTTATGGATTTTTTTCCATCAATATTGAACTCGGGTGCTCCAGTGTTTTCAAGAAACAGCTGAAAGATTTTGTGTTGTAATTCCTGAAGCCACTTGTCTGATCAACTTAAGGATGTATATTTTCTCTGGGTATTTTACATTTATTATTAATAAACAGCCAGTATCGAACATGATTGCTTGGCTGCCTACCTCTCCAAAATGAATCATTCTATTAAAACTGCGACTTTCAACGTTAAGCCTGAGGTAGGAAACGGGCTTGAATTTAGAATCATATTATTCACCAATGCCAGGGATTGGCGTGAGGGATTTAAAAAATATCTTTTGGGGAGGAAGGTTGAAGAAAAATCTTTCTTTGGAACTTATGGGGGCTTTTAACTGGAAGAAAATGGATGACGCTTATTTGACTCCAAGTGCATTTGTTACTAGATTTTCAATGAAGAGCTGCTGTTATTTCTATGGACAATAATTAATTTATCATCTCCTCCCCCAAAGATAGAAGATTAACAAATTATTCTTGTTACTTCAAAAGCTCTTTAACAATTTCAGAATTTCTTTCTTTTAATGTTTATTTATTTTTGAGAGAGAGAAACAGAGAGAGTATGAGCAGGGCGGGGGCAGAAAGAGAGAGAGGGAGACAGAGTGTGAGCAGGGGAGAGACAGAGGGGAAGACACAGATTCGAAGCAGGCTCCAGGCTCAGAGCTGTCAGCACAGAGCCAGACATCGGGCTCGAACCCACGATCCATGAGATCATGACCTGAGCCAAAGTTGGAGGTTTAACCAAATGAGCTACCCAGGCCTCCCTACAATTGCAGAATTTCTGATGTTTGTGGATGAAGGAGGGTAAGGAGTGGAATACAGAATCCTCTGCTCAGAGCTTCAAACAACTGTCTTGGAACTGCACTACAAATGGGCTGATCCATGTTTCACCCTCAAACCTTTCACTTCATAAATATCTGCTGATCTCCAAGAGGTTTTGTTGTTGTTGTTGTTTGTTTTGTTTCTTTTTTTTTTTTTTGAGATAAGAAGAAAACTATTCATTTCACCGCTGAGGAATAATTGATTCTCAAAGGGCTTGCTCTATCCACAAGGAAAATAAGCAGCATTTTTGTTGTCTAATACAAAGATTAAGAATATGAAGTCTTTGGTTCCATTTAAAACTCGTCTGATAAACTTCTGAGTAAATTACTCTGTAACTCAAATTTTTACTTATAAGACTTCCAAACTAGGGAATTAAAAGCTAAAAGTGAACATCTTCCATATAGCAAACATGGAGCTTTAAAAAAAATCATGTATTAAAATATGATTTCAAATTACTTGTGTAATTAATAAATGAATGATCAGTAAATATTTGCTTAATCCCATTTATATGGATGGGGGGCTTTGAAATATAATGAATAGTATTTTTAAAAAATAATGCATAGTCCCTGACTTCATAAATGTTACAATTTATATGGCAAAGCCAAGTTTTCAATGGTTTGATTCATGTTTCCAGAGTCATTTATAGGTTGAACACAAACAATTATATAATAACCTATGCCATCCCTCATACTGGGTGAACAGAAACCTACCACATGGGGCTGGATGACGTTTAAGGAACCTCAGCATAACTTGGCATAAGTTCTTGAGAAAGATGATACTAGGCAGTTAGTTCTCTTTTTCACATCTCCAACCTTCAACCTCTTTTAAGCTCTTACATAGAAAAATTATTAATTAACTAGAAACTATAAGAAAATGATTACTCTAATTATAATATAAGACCTGGAAATATTTCATATCACTAAAGTCAGTCAATTTATACCCCAACTTATGAATCTGTCTTGGGTCTCCTGAGACCACTGTGGGGCCACCATCCGTTCCTCAGCCACATTACATTTCCAGCTGCTTTTATGAGCATCAACACTTTTTCACTTGAGGACTCCTCTCATATTTACTCTAAAAAACAAAGCAAAAAATATATACATACATACATATATATATGTATAAATATATGTCATCCCCAAAGCAACTACACTCTAAAAAGACACCACTAAACTCTACCTTCTAGAACTGATTTATGAAATTTAGCCCTATACCTGACTAATGGGTAGAATTTTGAATTCCCTATTATTGCAGTCAGTGGCAAATTAGAGACTAACTCCACCTAAAAAGATAGAGAAAGAAAAAAGCAAATATCTGTCTAATATCTTAAACATTTTCTCCTGAAAAAAATCATTTAGATGTGGGTCATTTAAAAAAAATGTAAAAAGGAATAATTAGGATGAAAATGGTAGGTGTTAGAGAAATACTTAGGTGAATATAACATTTTTCAAGACTATTTATATAAGATTGGAAAGAGTGCCAGATAAGTAGTCTTTGTTTTTGGCAACTTCTTAATCATCAATCACCAAACCTTATAAAGTTCCTATGTACTTAAGTAACCTGAAGCCATGAGATAGAAGATGATACATGAGATATAATAGGAAATATAAGAATTTATACATCTCAGTGAGGGGATTTATATTCCCAGTGAAGAAGAGACTGAAAGAGTAAAGTGTGGGAAAGGTGCCTTCACAGAGGAGTCTTACGGTCTTGATGAAGAAAGGAAATTTCTATCAGGATCAAGAGTAGCTGCAAAGAAGAATTCTACTGATAGGATATTTTCTTTAATCAAGAGCTGAACCACAGGATAGACATCTCATTCACTGTCACTACTTCAAAGGTCCTCTATATTTTGAGGCCCAAAGTTCTATTTCTATACTAATTCATCATCTGAGTGTGATAAAATATTTGTAAGGTCTACTGGACATTCCCAAAAGAATGTCAAAAGGCAACTCACACACAGAGGGTCTAAAGACTGAACACTTGGGGTGCTTGGGTGGCTCAGTCGGTTAAGCGTCCAAATTCGGCTCAGGTCATGATCTCATGGTTCGTGGGTTCAAGCCCTGTGTCAGGCTCTGTGCTGACCACTAGCTCAGAGCCTGGAGCCTGCTTCAGATTCTGTATCTCCTTCCCTCTCTGACCTCCCCTGCTCACACTGTCTCTCTCTCTCAAAAATAAATAAAAACATTAAGAAAATTTTCTTTAAAAAATAAAGACTGAACATTATTTATTTTACTATTGACCCATTCTTACTCATTTAGGCCGTCAATCAGTCACTCAACCTTTTATTAAATATTTATTCAGTAGCCACCATGTGCTTAGAATTGTTCTAGAAGCCAGGGATAAAACAGAGAGCAAAACTCTCACAAATATCTTCTCACAAGGAGTTTACATTGTCATAGCAATGTATAAACTAAGAGAAAATACAATATAACACATATTTTTAAGTTCTAAAAACTAATAGAGCAGGAACTGGGAGGGATTGTAGATAGAGGAGCTGCCTCATAGAATGTAATCCTCTTTCTATGTTTTTATGTCTCAGAGAATGTTGGCAACACACACTCAACTGCCAATCCAAAGACAAAGGTTGATTTGTAAAGTTTGCAACTATGCTATGTCCATAATAACCCTCCAATTCATTCAATTATTCTCTTCCCAGTGATATCACATGAGGTCAATCTGATATTATTTCTTACCATAATAATTACAACAGCTCTCTAAAAGGTCTCCTTTGCTCTTGTACAGCTTCAATCCAATTTTCAAATGGTAGCCAGAGATCTATTGCCAAGGTATAATCTTTACGGCTGCTTGGTTTCCCCACTGATAAAATCCAAATAAGCTTTTTTCTTTCTTACCCCTTTTCCATCACCATCCTTCTCTATTTCACACTGTATTCTCAAGCCATAGACTTAATTACTGATAATCCCTTGACTCCTTCATACTTTTCACTTGTTTCTACAAGTGTCATTTCTTTTCTCTGAAATATTTATCTTTATCTCCCTTCTTCAATCTTTCCCTCCCTCTTTTATTTTCAACTGGATAGATTCAGCTAACTTCTCAGTTTAGACATCACCTTTTGCAGGAAACCACCACTGAGACACCCTGGAACCTATTCCTAGAGCTTCCCATTGCACACTTTGCATATGCATATCAGAAACATTGCAACATTATCCTGAAAACCAGTCACTAATGTGGCTGTATCACCAATCACTGTGCTGTTACCTTGTATTTTCTTCTCCCTCTCTTCTATTCAGATAAGGAGTTGGTGCTGTAAATGTTGACTTATGGAGAAGTGCATCAGAAAAAAATAGTCCATGAATCCTTCTGCTTCCAAAGGATTGAGATGATTTTTAGGTGTGGACAAAATGATGAGGTTTACAACATTAAGGAAAGCCAATTTCCTTGTTCTTAGAAAGAAACTATACAAAGAGCAGTCTGTGGGTCCAAGAGCAAAGGGAACCTGGGCTGAGGCCAGGAGGGGAGAATGACTGTATGGTGCATCAGTGCAGATGGACCCATGAGCAGTTTACAAGCAAAGATGTCCCAGCCTCCAAAGTCACATGTGAAAAGTAGAATTCCACTGAACATGAAGCAGTCATGCAAACCAGGTGGTGGGTGACATTGTGTATTCTGGAGCACTGGGGACTGACTCCACACCTTGGTAGCATGTAAGAGTTCATGTTTTTGGCAAAATCAAGGTGAGGAGATCCTAATAAAAGTGAAGGGTAAGTATAGAAGACATGCCTGGTTCCCTACTCAGTATCTATCTGCTCTTCCAACTTATTACGAATCACAATTTTCTTCAGTGTCAGTATACCTACCACCACCACCAACAACAACAAACCATGTGATTTTCAGCGTTCCTCATACCTAAGAGTAGTAAATAAGATGTAAGTCTAAGACCTCACAGGAATGTCCTGGAAAGCTCTGGAAAACGTGCTAACTTAGCTAACATACAGCATTTGCCCTTGGCTGTTCCTCAAGTTCGTGCCTGTAAGTTAAATCATGACTTTGAACACTGTCTTTGTCACTGTATTATACCCAACTAAGTGCATACTGCATAGTTATCATTTAGTAACTATCATTCAAAGAGCTAAGACAAAGAAAAGTGTTACTTTCTATAGCTGTAAATGATTATTACATTTGAGCTCTGGATTTCCCAAAGCGCCCAAAATAAATGGTAGGGTTTAGGTCACATGTTCCTAAAGAGTGAGGGCCTACATTTTATCTGTATTCGGTATATTGGGTACATAGCGCCTAATGTCAATTTTTTAATTATCTCTAAAGCATTAAAAAACAATAAATGAGAATTTTGAAGAAGTATTCTGAATCACCTTTTATTCTAATAGTGTGAGGCCTTTTCCTTAGCTCTCAGTGTAATGGGCCCTTAAAACTGCCTGCCCATGCCAGTACAAGCCAGGACTGGTTAGTTCATGCTAGAGTAGTAACCAGCCTTTAAATCTCAGGGATTTATCACTAAAGAAATTTTTTTCCTAGTTCATGCGAGGTCTACAGCTAGGCAGGTGGTCCTCCAAAGCAACTCTCCTCCTAAGGTTGGCTCAGTTTCCCAGGCTGCTTTAATCTTTGGCACATTTATGTCAACACATGCCCCTGTGGTCACCATGGCAGGAAAAAAGAGTTCTGAAAAATACTGTATCAACCATCAAATGCTATGACACACAGTGACACGTAGGTATCACTGCTCCCACAATGCATTCTAGAACTAGTCACATAGGTCTGCTTAGTCATAGGGATGTGAGGAAAAATACTCCTCTGATGTTTCCAAAAGAAGAAAATGAACATGATCATGTCAAATCTCTACCATACATTAGTTTCTAGAAGAAACATTCTCATATCCCTAAAAACAAAGTTTCTGAAATTTTTTGGATTTAAAATCTCTATATTTAAAAAATGAGGGTGCAAAAGGGCTTTGTGGATGTTTATCTACCAATATTTATCATATTTGCAAATAAAGTTAAGGAATTTAAAAGTATTTATTAATTTATTTTAGGAGAACAATAACATACCCATCATACACTAACATAAATAATACTTTTAGTAATAATAACCATATTTCCAAATGAAATAAAAAATAGGGGAGTGGTACCCCTGTATTTTTGGAAATCTATTTAGTATCTTTAGAAAACATCTATATTCAAAACTTGGCATTCAATCTGTTGTGATATCACACTTTATGTAGCCTCTGGAAAAATTCTATTGTGTATCCTTGGGAGAATAAAACTGGTAAAGGCAAATAACATCTTATTATTACTATGAAGATAGTTTTGACCTCACAGAACCCTGAAAGGGTCTCAGAATACCCCTAGACACTGTAAGAAACACTGCCTTAAGATGGCTAATGTCATTGCTCAATGGCACGGCAGACTCTACAAAGGTAAAATGCTTACTGCATATAATGTCTACTATTTTTCTTTATTTTTACTCTGAAAACTTTTATTAGGTCAAGTCAATGTGCTCTGATTGAAAAGTATTCAGTGCCTCAATCAGGGAATAAACTTACCTTCTCGTTTCTCACAGAAACGATCTGTGAAGAATGTCTCCATTATCTTAAATAATAGTATTGTTTTCTTCTTCTGGTGTGCCTTTTCAACTTTCTCAGTGAATCCATCTGTCATTTTCTGATCAGCAGCTGAATAGGCACATTCACGTCCTCTTAAATCCACTTTATCTGTCAGGACCCTAAATCTCATGGCATGAGGGTCATTATCCTTAGCACACTCTTTCTTTCTACCTGTGGGGCTTATTATCTTACCCTTTCTTAAAGAGCACTTTGGTTTAAATCCTTTTATCAATAGGACTCATGGATTGTCTAAAATGGTACTAAGTTACTCCTTTCCATTTGCTTTCTAATTAAAATATTCAAATAAATAGTCACTAAATAACAACCATATACAAGAGACTCCTACTGCATACACAAGATTCTACATTTATTCAAATAAATAAACTATAGATTCTTCATTGTGATTTAAAAGTTAGCAAGGGGCACCTGGGTCTCAGTTGGTTAAGTGACCAACCTCAACTCAGGTCATGATCTCACAGTTTGTGAGTTTGAGCCCCACATCGGGCTCTATGGTGACAGTTCAGAGCCTGGAGCCTCTTCCAGATTCTGTGTCTTCCTCTCTCTCTGTCCCTTCCCCCACTTGCCCTCTCCCTTTCTGTCTCTCTCTCTCTCTCTCTCTCTCTCTCAAAAATAAATATTTAGGAAAAAATGTTTAAGTTATCAAAATAAACAATATGTTGGAGTAGGAAATAAGTATAAAACATTAGAGGACAAAAATATATTTTTGGGCCCCTTCCCCTCTTTGGAATCTCAGTTTGCAAACTGTAAAATAGGACTAAGAGAGAGGTTTCAGAGGTCTGAGAATTATTTTCTCAGTCAGTCAGGCCAGAAGTATATACCCTCTCCTCATTTTGCCTCAGTTTCCAGAAAGCTGCAGGGTTGTGGGTGGCATGGGGCCCATTATTTGGTGCTAGTGGGGTGGGACTCCTACTCAGATGCAGGTCTCTGACCAAGAACTTCAGGGTCACCTCTCCTTTCCCCAAACTTCCATAGAATATTCTTGGTAACCCTGGAACAGAGCTGGAAGAGCACACACAGAAACCCACCAAGAGTAGAGATCCTGGCTCAGGTTTGGGTGGGGGTCTGGGAGATGACATTCTTCTATTCTGAGTGAAACTCGGAGACTAGAGGTGCAGGGCCATTCTCTGCAGGTGTTTGTCCTTGGCCATCTTTCCCCTGTTCAGAGATCTACTGGCCTCTTTGTCTTTGCACCTATCTTTGTCATGTCTTTGGGGTCCAACTCCCTGATGTCATGTCTGATGTCAACCAGGAGTCAGTAGCAGGTCTGCATCTTGGGCCACTGAGCTGTACAATGGGAGATGTTTTTGGTGTGGAGCCTATGTTGTCTTTAAGTGACTAACACTGTAGGTCAGAATGCTCACCTGAAAATGCCCATGCTGCCAGGAAACCCTCCAAGCAGACGATGTCCTACAAGAAGAGCCTCAGTGTTCAACAACTTCCCCGCCCACACTAGGATCTACCTTTCTGGAGATATGAATTCAAATCCCCACTCTACTACTCCTGACCCTATGGTCTTGCACAAATCCCTTAACTCTCTGAGCCACAGAACACGCTACAATACTCAGTACATAGTAAGTACTCAATACATGTATTATTAGTATTATTACTATTTTTATATTTGCACTTATTAACAGTGTCACCTTCCTCAAATAACTGTCCTAAGTCCCACTTCCCTCAAAATGGAGATAATTGCACGTTCTCCCAGTAGGGGTGTGAGAATTAAACAGCAAGGCAATCCATAAATGTTAGCTCTTCTTATTTCCATCCCTACTTAGTAACCATATGACTTCTACACATTGCTTCACTCTTCTGGGCCTCAGTTACCTCATCTGCAAAATGGGGTAAATAGTATCTAATTTCCTAGAACTGTGAGCATTCAGTGAAATGATTTTTGACATATAGAACCTATCAAACATGTTACCTTATTAGTATTATTATTCCTGTTGGTATTATTAGCCTCCCTTACCATATGTGTGACCCTGAACAAGCTCCTTAGGCTCTCTGAGCCTCAGCTTCCTCAAAGGGTAAGATGGGAAAAATCAACCCCTCTCCTAGTTTTGGTGTGAAGAGGAAGCATCTACATCAGTGTTCTGTTCCCAGCAGCTTTGTTTCCTGGCTCTTTGATGTAGGCAAGTCCCTTCCCCTCTATGCGCCTCAGTCTCCTCATCTGCCCCGTGAATCTAGCAATCTTCACCTTATCCAAAGCTGTGGGATAAGGAGGAAATACTCTGACAAGCCTGATTAGGAATGGCATGGATGATGTTGGGGCCTTGGTGACTTCTGGGGCTCACCAAGAGAGAGGAACTTGCATCTGTCTGTGTCGAGCATCAGAAAGCTTGCACAGGGTGGCTCAGTCAGTTAAGTGTCTGACCTTGGCTCAGGTCATGATCTCACAGCTCATGAGTTCAAGCCCCACATCGGGCTGACAGCTCAGAGCCTGGAGCCTGCTTCAGATTCTGTGCCTCTCCCTCTTTCTCTGCCACTCCCTGCTCACTCTCTGTCTCTCAAAAAATAAATAAAAACATTAAAAAAAGAAAACTTTCACGATGATCTTGGACTGGAAGCCTCACCCAGAGGTCCTGCAGCAGCAACACAAACTTCGTGTGGCAGGGGCCAGGGCAGAGTGGCAGCAGCTTACTCTGCAACTGTAGGGGACACGATGTGAGGTCGATTCTAGAGAGCAACCCACACTCAACCTCTGCCTAAAAGACTCAGAACCCACTAGAAGGAAATATATGACCTATTCCTCCTCTAAAACCCTTCTATGGCCTACTCAGTGAACATCCAGACATCTTGGACTACATGGAAGGACAGGATGGAAACTCAAGCACCTGGGGTTTAAATCACGTCTCTTTCACTGATCAGCTCTATGGAGGAACAGGTTTTTGCCTTGGCTCTACTATCAATTAATTATTCCTTTAGGCTTCATTCACCTCAACTAAAAGAAGAATATGCTACCTTTCACACTCATTGACCTCTATCATTGTATGATATAAGTGAGGGTTGGATTAAGCCATCTATGTATTAGCAAATCTCTTGATGTATGTTCTCTGTCACCATTTGTAGTGCATACCCTATGGAAACACTACAAATATTAATTTTTATTTCACTGTCATCATCATCTGAAATTCAGAACAAATTCTAGACCAATATAATTACATGGGTCCCTGAGAGAAAGAACAAAGTAACCAAGGCATTCCCACAAAACCAAAACCAAAACAAAAATAACAAAAAAG
Source organism: Suricata suricatta (assembly GCF_006229205.1). Lineage (NCBI taxonomy): Eukaryota > Metazoa > Chordata > Mammalia > Carnivora > Herpestidae > Suricata > Suricata suricatta. Next base: position 76,217,170 of record NC_043705.1, on the reverse strand, counting down.
CTATTTACTTTTACTCCTTACAAGTAGAACTTGTTGGTTAGAAACCTCCTCTGAAACTTTCCAATGTAACCTGAAACCAGCTCCCATACACGGAGGATAGGGAGAGACTGAGGAGGCAGAGGACTCCAGATTGGTGGGCAGCAGGTTTAATAATCAAGGGAACAGACATGAGAGGCGTGTCTCAGGCAGCCCCAAAACAGGCAGATTGCACTCACCAGCCAACTCTTAGAAGTTTATATAGAGGCCCTAACTGGGTTTAGTCACACACTCAGTTCAGAAAGCCTCAATACATTCCTATCCCAAGTCTAAATATCCTTGGAGTAGTTTCTGGGAGCAGGAAAAGCAAGCAGAACACACATTCCAAGGACAGGGAAGGAGGTGGAGAGCCTCCAATTGCCCAGATCCAACTCGCAGGTTGATTGACAGTTACATATTCTTGATTACCTCCTCCAACAGAAGCAAATTGAACAGTTAAATGGTTAGTAAAATATTTAGAATATTAATAACCACATAAGATATGGTGGTTATCTGAGAGTCTGGAGTTCTCTTATTACTCTTTCCAAATACCATGATAGAGCATTGCATATAATGGGGGGAAAAGCTTGAATTTTGAAATGCATGAATGTTGAGTCTCTTATCTCAAATTTCACGTTTCAACCAAACTAGTTCTTTTACTGAATCATTAAAAAATTCAGTTGAAGGGGAGGAATACTTTTGGCAATGGAAACCTTAAAATCTAAGATTCAGCTTGAATCCCTAGGTTCACTACCAAAAGGTCTAAGAGAACCCCTTTAGCATTAGAGGTAAGGAAAAACAACTAAGAAAGAAACTAATCAAATAATTCAGTAGATCATGGTCTTTGGAATCAAAGACACAAGTTTGACTCACTTTGCTGTCAATCATAAGTAAACTTATTATGTAGACAGTAACTAGTCAAGTTATTCAACCTTGCTAAGCATCAGTATCCTCACGCTTGGAATTGTCCTCATCTGTATGATTGAAATGACAAAGTACTTGTACCTAGCATACTTTAGGAATCCAAAGTAATTGCTGTACAACTCTTTTTCTTGACCAAATTATAAGGTTGATATCGATTTGAGAACTAAATTACATGAATAGTCAATTTAAAAATATCTGGAACATATACTTTGGCATATTCATTGTCAGGTGATTCACTGTAATCACTATAGAGAAACGTGTATCATTCAAATAAGGAGACTTTTTTAAAGTTTATTTATTTTGAGAGAGGAGGGTGGCAGAGAGAGGAGAAGAGAGAAAATCTCAAGATGTGCTGACAGCACAGAGCCTGACGCAGGGCTTGATCTCACTGTGAGATCAAGACCTGAGCCAAAAGCAAGAGTCCTATGCCTAACTGACTGAGCCTTCCAAGTGCCCTAAATAAGGAGGCGTCTAAGAAGACAATCAAAACCCTGACTTTTACTTTGCTGACTAAACTGGTTTGACATAAGGAAAGGGGACCTTGAAACAATTTTTTTTTGAGACATCATGCATGCAAAAGGCAGAAGGAGAGAGAGAGAATCCTCACTCAGCTCCAAACCTGATGCAAAGCTTGATCTCATGACTGTGAGATCATGACCTGAGCCACCCAGGTACTACTGAAACACTCTTTTATTATAGTATTAACCACAAGATTTAGAAATAAGATTTTTAAAGGGTAAAGTTAATATAAACTAAACATAATTCTTAACCAGCTTTACAAACTAAATTCTGGAGAAAAAAGTCACAACTAAATGCCTACAGTATTAATACCAATAGTAGTAGTAGTAGTAGTAGTAGTAGTAGTAGTAGTAGTAGTTGTAGTAGTAATATTTTGTCTATCATGTCATTTACTATTCAGCAAAATAGTACTTTTCTATAGTCTTAATTTCATGATGGAGAAGCAAAGTGTACTGCTAATAACACAAGACTGGGTTAGGCATGAAAATTAGAATCCAGTCCCTTTTGAGTCCTTTTGAAAGGTTAAATGAATAAAGACTGATGGCTTTGACCAAAATGATTGAAAATGATTTCTGAAGGATTGAAGAAGAAGGTACAGTGATCTACTGCTTACTACAATGGCTCATGTGGGCAGGCGGTAAGCGTGGATAAGGCAGATGTGACCAGAACACATGTCTTCAACTGGGTTGTCAAAATGCATAAGGTGTATTTTTACATTAGAAACAATCCCATATTTGAATGGAAAATAAATACAAAGGGATGAACTCAGTAAATAGTTCAAGAAATAAATCTAACCTTTCAAATCTGTTAAAACTTGGGAGAATTCTGCACATAAAGAATAATAGGAAGTTCTCAAATAAAAAATAAAATAGATTTGAATATTCCCCCATTGCTAAGTAAATGGAATAATCGATAAATCTTTACCAACCATCAGATAACACACACACAGTTACAATAAAATCCCCACTGTGATAATTCCCCTGAGTAAATATTTGTGTAATAAAAACTCTAATATAGCTCTAAGTCTACATGTACAGATATAGAAATTATTCTGGTAATACCTCTATCCAGTATGCTATATAATTTATACACTATTTTCAAGCTGTCACATACTTGTCTCTAGGCACTTCCATATTACGTTTATGGGAGTAGAAATTGTTTTGTTAATCTCTGTATCTAGTAAATATTACTATGTCATTTTCCAGTCTTAAATATATCTTACAAATGAGGCAATGCCCAGGATAGCTTTACTGAACGTATTACATTTTGCCCATGAAGGTGGCCCACCGCCCCCCCTCAAAAGTCATTTGGGGAGTGGTGACAAGGTGTGACTATGTTCGTTGTTTGACTTAAATTAAATCATTTCTGACACAGTTCAAATCCTTTAGGAACCTATCTATGGCCAATTCAAACAAATAAACACTCGAATAAGAAAAGTAGAATGAAGTCCTTCTGTCATACATTTCACTTAATAGTTGTTTTCCTGATGTATCCGAGAGGAGTATTTGAAAGGACAGTATGTATTTTCCTGTGATGTCAAAATGTCAATTCAAAATCCATCTGTTTTAGCAGAAAAATAATACTTTGTCATAAATGCAAGCTAACAGCCAGTCTTCTACCTGGAACCCAGAGGAGATTGAGAAAATCCTCTATTGTCCTAGCACAATGTTAGTTATTATTTATAAGACCTTATAGAAAAAAAAACAGTTGCCTGACATTCACGTAGTTTTCTTAGGAAAAATGTTCCCTTTCCTCAACAGTGTTTAAAACACACCCAGGCAGCCTGAGCTATGGTTATTTACCTTGATATTAAATTATTTTTCTAAAGCTTGTCATTTTAAAGAAGAGATGCTAAATATTGATACGGTTTGGTTGGTTCCACAGCTTCCACACCAAGAAGCCTAGCTAAAACCAGGGAGAAAATAAAACTTTTCTCCCACTGGGCTGTAAATACATTTCATTCAAACCTGGTGTGAATGCCCCTCAAGTCTCAAGTCCTTAGAATTTTAACACTGAGAGCATATCAAAGCTAAGATTGCCAAATTAGTACCAATTTTGTGCAATTTAAAATTGTGTAATTTTGTATAAGAGAATACAAGCTGAGACTCTTATTTGTCTAGTGACATGCACGGCTGTCTCAGTGGTCTTTATTGCTTCACTATTGATGGTATAGCAAACATCCTTCCAAAATATCATGTAGCGCTCTGGTGAACATGAGAAAAAAATACCTATATAGGCCAATCATTGGTCTGATGGGTATCCATCTTTCAAAAAAAACCCCACAAAATTTAAGAAGCTAGTCATGGAGACCAAATTGCTGTTGATAAATAAAACTGTGATATTCTAGCCATAATACCTTATATGAGATGCAAAACAGGTATGACCAATGATTATTTTAAGAGTGGATTTTACCAATAAATATAAACATAATACATATATTTTATATTTATAAATGTTTATATATTACATATATTTATATATGTTATAAATATATCCCTTATGGATGAGAGAGTAGAAGATGGGGTAATGATTTCCTAAACTAGATGATATTCCTAAATTTATTTTGAGTATCTTGGAGGATTAGATAAAATTTTGTTCCTATTCCCTTCCCAAGCTATAATAAAACACCTTTGGTCATAGTTCAGCAGATCTGGAAAACTTGGTCTCATCAGTTTCTACATCTTCATGTGTAAAGTGAGAGTATCGTGTCATACTATTCACTCATCGCTTGCTCACTCCTAGAATATTGAGTTCTATGCCAGGCCTGTGCTATACCCTGGGATGTCCCTGAAAAGATGGGCATGGTCTCTGAACCATGTAAGTCCACAGCCTGTGAGGGAAGTTTTACATTATCCACGACAAAACAAAAACCTATTTCAATTATGATAACTTCTGTAAAGGAGCAACACCAGGTGATATGGAAGCCTTTAACAAAGAAACATGACCAGCAGTTAGAAGGGAGAATCTTGTAAGCAGAGAGAATTACATCTGAAAAGGCCTGAGGTCAGAAAGTTCAGGTCAAGTTTGAAAAGCCAAAAAGAATGTGGTTGGAACAAGGAGAGTGATGGGGACAACAGGAAACAATGGGGCCATAGAGGTGGTAAGGAGCAAGATCTTGTGGGTCTCTCAGGCTTTGTGAAGGATGTGGGGCTTTACACAGAAAACAAGGAAAAGTGTTCAAAGATTTTAAGAAGGGAGAGGTGCCTGGGTGGCTCAGTCGGTTAAGCCTCCAGCTTTGGCTCAGGTCAGATCTCACGTTCGTGGGTTCGAGCCCCGCGTCGGGCTCTGTGCTGACAGCTAGCTCAGAGCCTGGAGCCTGCTTCCGGTTCTGTGTCTCCTTCTCTCTCTGCCCCTTCCCCTCTCATGCTCTGTCTCTCTCAGTATCAAAAATAAATTTAAAAAAAAGGGAGATGACATGACATCATCATCTCTGAAGTTTATTTCTACTCTGAGTTTCAATAGGAATATTATTTTCTACTAATTAAAATTGAAGTAAGTAGGGCTGGCATCATTGTTATCATTGTCTTACCACAGATATTACGAATGGACATAGGTACAGAACTCAGGTTGATAAGTTGTAACTTCATTATTACATTGTTAAACTTAATTTAACTCATTTAGCATTCATTCCTCAATCCCCAGTGATTAGATGATGACTCAGTCTTTGCAATTCAAGTTAAGCAGAATCACTTCTACTCTAAATCTTGATCTCCATTAGTACAAGTCAGTCAAAGGCAGTCACTCCTTAGGATTCTTTCTCCACTCCCATGGATTCTGACTTTCCTGTCTTTTCTTTCTTGGGGTAATCTATGTTCTCAAAGGACATTTGTATTGTTAGGCATCTGGCCTGGGACTCTTCACTCTAGTGTTGTATAGAACTCATTCCATCTAGCCTTCTTCATTAGATGCTGATTATTTTCTACTGATTGCTTCCATCCTACCTTTTCATGTTCCTCCCCAAACCTAATGAATTACAATCTGCATTTTAACAAAATGGATCCTCATGATGTGTCTATATAAAGTTTGAGAACTCCAGGTCCACTGTGTTTTTCTCTTGGTTTCTTTTAAAAACAACAACAACAATGGTACATTTTATTAAAGATAAAATGTAACCAATGTAGCAATTAAGAGCTCCTTTCTGAAAGTAAAAGGTATTTTAAGGTTCTTTTCATAGCATTCAATGCTGATGTATATAGAATTACCTATATATATCACTAATTAGGTACACTAATGTTGTTAATGAGCCAAGCACAATATATGAGTGAGTCCAAACTGTCTATTATTAATCTATTCTTTCCATGTTGACATGAATTATATCAAGTCCACTGGCAAAACAGACTTTAGAGTCTCATTTGGTATAGTCAGATTACTCATTAGTACTCACTCTATCTGTTCTAAGCTTTCCTGCCATAGCCTGAACTAAATTTAGGATCTTTACATATTTTTTGAGGGAATTCCCCATGGGTGTGTGTGTGTGTGTGTGTGTGTGTGTGTGTGTGTGTGTGTGTAGCTGACTATAGTTATAAAGCCAACTGAAAAACTGAATAGTGTAAAGTGATACAAAAACAACCTCAAAGAAATATTGTTTTCAAGTCTTTTTATTTTTCATGTTTATTTATTTATTTATTTGTTTTGAGAGGGTGCAGTGAGTGGGGGAGACAAAGAGAATGAAGGGCAGAGCCAGATGTGGGGCTTGAACTCACAAAGCATGATCAAAACCCAAGCTGAGATCAAGAGTTGGATGCTTGGGGCGCCTGAATGGCTCAGTCGGTTGAGCGCCCGACTTCTGCTCAGATCATGATCTCACAGTTCGTAGGTTCAAGCCCAGCGTCGGGCTCTGTGCTGACAGCTAGCTCAGAGCCTGGAGCCTGTCTTTGGATTCTGTGTCTTCCTCCCTCTCTGACCCTTTCCTGCTCACACTGTCTCTCTCTCTCTCTCTCTCTCAAAAATAAATAAAAACAGTAAAAAAATTTTTAATTAAAAAAAAAGTGTTGGACGCTTAACCAACTGAGCCACTCAGGTGTCCCTTGTTTTTAAGACTTTTAAAATTTTCATTAGAACACATTAAATAAAGTCACACATTAAATAAAGTCACACTGATGAATATGGTACATTTGAATATAACATAGTTTCAGTTACTCCAACAAAAATCTGAAACCATTTGTGGCATGGTTTTTCAGTAGTCACTATAAAATCTTACTGTGATCATTTCTCATCATGAATACTCCCTTATGCACCAATGTAAGACCATGTCTCCAGTATTAAGGTGAATGTTGGAATTAAGCAATTATTCAATAATTTCTAGTGCCAGGTATGGCCTTGGCCCTCACAAATGCTTACAAATGTTTATTGATGAAAATTATATTATAAAACTACCCCTTGCTATGAATTATCTACATTGCTTTTTTGAATTTGTGACTGTTCTCTAAATAACTCCATGTTTCACTTTTATTAGTCAACTTTGGCATGTATGTCTATCTTGAATAAGTTCTTCCAAAATGTCCTGGAATACCAAATTTTGAAGACATAGCCATTCCTCCTTCAGCCTTCTAATTCTATTAAAATAATAGAATATTGATAATTATGAAGACTGAACCTCAAAATTCATTCTAAATTATTTCTCAGGCAGAAGGAATAACTCATTCCAGACTATCTGTAATCTCTTTGCTCTTCTGTCCCACAGCATATAATGGTGAGGCAGCTGGTTGGGTTGGAAATAAAATAGATGGCAGTTCTACCACCATTACCACCCCTTTCATGAAGTTTACTGATCTAGAAAGAATTACAGCAAAAATAATCTACTATCTATTTATGGTTTAGTGTGTTTCAAGTCCTGTGCTAGGTGCTTTTCATCTGTTCAAGCCCTGTGCTAGGTGCATTTCACTTAATCTTAAAAACACCCTATGAGGTAGGTGCTATTATCATCATTAGTCACATTTTATAAATGAAGAAATTAGGGTTAAAGCCAAATAGCTAATAAGCATTATAACTAGGATTCAGGTACAAGTTGTCTTGCTCCAAAGACCTCCTCTCCTCTAACATTTTCATTACCATGATATTCACCTAATATAGTTGCCTGACTTAAGCTATTCCACTGAAAGGAGAATACCACTGTTCAAGTGAATATAATTAACTTTTATATTCTTAAAATAGAAACTTACAAACACATATAGACTCACAAATACAGGCTTGAAATGGAGTTGTTTCTGAGTCATAAGTGCTATTCATGAAGTGACACACATCTGGTACAAGCCTATAAAATGTAAATGAAATGACCATCACTATGCTATTTCCACTAAGTAATACTTAATCTCACAGACATCAACACAAATAGCCAAACATACATAAGAGTGAGCATTTGTATTTTCTAAATACAGCATACCTGTGCATTCTAATTTGCACATATAAATGAACTGTTAAGATTCACAAAGGACCACTTTAACTTAAGAAAATCCTGAGGACCTACTGAATTTAGAAGTCCACTTCTGGAATTTGTTCATTTCATGTGCATGAACATCATTACAGGCTGAAAGCTTATTAACTATAATCAAGAAGGTCCTTTTGGAATTATCTTCCTTAGTCTACTTCCAGGGGAAATCATTTGTAGGTTTCTTGAGGGCAATGGTTATCAACCAAGTGCTCAGGCTCATTTTCAAATGTTCCAGACCAAATTTACTATAATAATGATAACTGCTCTTTCAGTATCCTGATCTTTTTAACTGCTATACATCTTTTCATCTATTTCCATTTCCCTTAGGTAGAGTGCAGACTAAGAAATCATCAGACCCATTTTTCAATACTATACATCATCAGAAACAATTTTGATAATCATATTATTAGTGTGCATAACCCCATCCTTCAGAACTCTACTAAAAGAGTCACCTAAATGTCCTGCTCTTGTTCACATGCTCTATTTATATCTACAAATGTCAAAAATTCTAAATGAGGTGTATGAGCCTTGATTGATAAAGAGAGATGGCTCTCTTTCCTAGCTAAGTAAAAATTAGTTAATAAAATCCTAGCACATGCCTAAAATTGATTTTTAAATTCTTCAAAATTGTTCTTTAGTTAATTCAGGTGACACACATTTGTATCCCTGTTCAGGAATAGTTTTTTAATGCATGATTATTTGGGAGAGAATATTAGATTTATTACCTTTGCTAATGAACACTTAGATAAAAGAGGTATTCTCAAGATAAGTATTCTCATGACATGAACTCTGATTACCATATATTAATTTTCATTTCAAGTCTGAATTATATAAAGAGTGAACCCAGTGGCTTTTACATATAGAAAATGGGGCCTCTCCAAAGTACACTCTGCTATAATTCTCAAGTGTCCCCTGTCACATTTGTAATGTTGCATATCAGTAGTACCAGAATTCATCATCATGGATGCACTTCCAGAGGTTTAAAGAAGCAGTGGATAAATCTTAAAGAGACAGTGTTTAATCTAAGATCTTTAAAATAATATGTTAGCCTGTTTCAGTGAAACTGAGGGGACTGACTTTAAGAATGGTCAGTGAATTGGTTGAAATGCCCCTTCCTCTACACTCTACACCCAAGAGAGTCTCTTACTTATCTGCCCCCTTTTCACAACAGCATTTAGCACAGAATCACTAAGAGAATGCAACTCTTTGGTAACAGCAAGGTGCATCTGCATCTCCAATATTTGAGACAATGGCACAACTTCTCAGTACCAGACAATGCTACCGGGGCCACAGAACTCACATTCTCTGCAGGATATGCCCTTGACCTGGGGAATCTTGGGCTGATGAATATATCCTGAAACCAGTGTAACTAGAATTTTAACTAAACAATGATATTATCATCTCGCTGGAATTGAGCAGGGGAAAAAATTAATGACTTTCATGAAATCTAAGAACTAGAGGTGACTTATGAGGCCAGCACCACCCAGATATCAAAACCAGATAAAAACATCACACACACAAAAAAGAGAATTACAGGTCAATATCTCTCCTGAATATAAAAAAATCTTCAACAAAATATTAGCAAACTGAATGCAACAATATATTTTTATAAAACAATACACCATAATCAAGTGGAATTTATTCCAGGATGCAAGGGCGGTTTAACATTCACAAAACAATCAACATGATACATTACATCAATAAGAGAAAGGATAAAAACCACATGATCATTTCAATAGATGTATAAAAAGCATTTGACAAAGTATAGCATCCATTCATGATTAAAAAAAAGAACCTGTAAAGTAGGTCTAGAGGAAACATACCTCAACATAATAAAAGCCTTTTATGAAAAAAAACTCACAGCCAGCATTATACTGAATGGTGAAAAACTGAGAGCTTTTCCTCTCAAGTCAGGAACAAGACAAGGATGCCCAGTCTCACCACTCTTATTCAACATAGTAGTAGAATCCCTAGCCATAGCATTTAGACAACAAAAGGAAATAAAGGCATTCAAATTAGTAAGGAAGAAGTAAAACTTTCATTATTTGCAGATGATGTGATATTAGATATAGAAAACCCTGAAGACTCCACCAAAAACTACTACACTGATATATGAATTCAGTAAAGTCACAGAATACAAAATCAGTGTATAAAAATCTGTGGTATTCCTATGCACTAATAATGAAGCAGCAGAACATGAAAGTAAGAAAACAATCCCATTTACAAATGCACTAAAAAGAATAAAATATCTAGGAACAAACTTAACTAAAGAGGTGAAAGACTTGTATTTCTGAAAACTATAAAATGCTGATGAATAATATTCATGTTGACACAAGGAAATGGAAAGATATTCCATGCTTGTGGATTGGAATAAAGTTATTAAAATGTCTATACTATCCAAAGCAATCTACACATCTAATGCAATTCTTGACAAAATCCTACCAGCATTTGTCACAGGAGAACAAACAATCCTAAACTATGGAACTACAAAAGACCCTAAATAGTCAAAGCAATCTTGAAAAATAAAAACAAAACTGGAGGTATCACAATTCTACAATTCAATGCATATTCTGAAGTGGTAGTAATTCAAATATGGTACTGGCATAAAAATAGACAGATAAATCAATGGAATAGAATAGAAAACCCAGAAATAAAACAACTATATGGTCAATAAGTCTTCAATAAAGGAGAAATGAATACACAATACAAAAAAGTCTCTTTAACAAACAGTGTTGAAAAAAACTGAACATTCAAATGCAAAAGAATGAAACTCGACCATTTTCTTTTACCATACATAAAAAATAAACTCAAAATGGGTTAGAGACTGAATGTGAGACCTGAAATCATAAAAATCCTAGAAGAGAGCACAGGCAGTTTTCTCTGAAATCAATTCTAGCAACATTTTGTTAGATATGTCTCCTGAGGCAAAAGAAATAGAAGTAAAAATAGAATATTTGACAACATCAACATAAAAAGCTTTTGCACAGTGAAAGGAACAATCAAGAGAACTAAAAGACAACCATGGAATAGGAGAAGATATTTGAAAATGACATATCTCATAAATGGTTAGTATCCAAAATATAAAAGTACTGATACAAAGGTCTCTTAACACATGTGAGTGAGTCATTTTTTAAAGTTTATTTATTTTTAGTTTATTTAAAGAAAGAGAATGCAAGCAGGGGAGGGGCAGAAAGAAGGGGAGAAAGAGAATACCAAGCAGGCTTCATGCTCCCAGCACAGAGAATGAAGTGGAGCTTGATCTCACAAACCATGAGATCATAACCTGAGCCTAGAGTCTGACACTCAACCTACTGAGTCCCCCAGGCGCCCCATGAGTGAGCCATTTTGAAGCGTATCCACCAGGTCCAGTCAGGTCTTCAGATGACTGAAACTCTAGCATTTAGACTGACAAGGGAGGTCTTGAGCCAGAACCACCCAAACTGCTCCAGAATTCTTGACTCACATATAGCATGAGATAACAAATGTTTATTATTGTTTTAAGGCTCTAAGTTTTAAGGTATTTTGCTTTGTAGCATTAAAATTAATACAAAAAAATTAACTACTCTCTTGACTGCTAATGCTATAGTTTAGCATAGTATGTATGTTTTTAACTTTCTATTAGTAGAAGCATTATTATTTATTATTTTGCATTTAGCTTATTTCACTCAATATTATGTTTGTTAGATTCATCATATTATTATATATAGCTATAATTCATTTCTTTTCACTGTGGTATAATGTTCCAATGTATGAATGTACCACAATTTCTTTATCCCTTCTACTAACGAGGTTTGGTCTGCTTTTGATTTTTTACTTTTATAAATAACATTTCCATAAACATTCTTGTACATGTCTTTTGGTGCATAAACATATATGTTTTTTTGGTTTTTTTAATTTTTTAATGTCTTTTATTTATTTTTGAGAGACAGAGAGAGATAGCACTAACAGGGGAGGGGCACAGAGAGAGGGAAGTACAGAATCTGAAGCAGACCCCAGGCTCTGAGCTAGCGGTCAGCACAGAGCCCAACGTGGGGCTTGAACCCACGAACCATGAGATCATGACCTGAGCCAAAGCCGGATGCTTAATCAACTGAGCCACCCAGGCACCCCTGCATAAGCATATCTGTAGTAAATGTATACCTAAAACTAAAATGCCAGGTCATATGATTTGTAAATAGTCCAATTTAGTCCTCAATAACAATATAGTTCCAAATTGGTTGGAGAAATTTACACTCCATTAACTATAAATGAGAATTTCTATTGCTTTATATCCTTGACAGAAATTAGTACCATCAGGGATAACATTTCATTACTTTTTCTGACTTAAAACTGATCCTATAAAGATATGTACAGACTATAAGGAGATATATGCAATTCAGATACCTGACAAAGGAATTGTACCATGAGCATATAAAGAATTCCTACAGATCAATGTGGGAATGTAAATGAAAACAACTCATTTTTTTTAAATCAGAAAAAGACTTGAAAAGGCATTTTTAAAAAGAATGTATCAAATAACCAGAGACAATATGGTAAAATGCTAACCGTCAATAGTATAGGGAGGGGAATGCAAATTAAAATCACAATGATATATCTATAGCCACACAGCCACCAGACATGCGAAATTCAAAAGCCTGCTAAGACCAAGTTTTGGCAAAAATGTGGAACAAAAAGAATTCTTACACATTGCCAGTGAGTGTAAGGTGGTACAACTTTGAAAAATTGCTCATCAATCTATTTGAAGGTAATACACATACTTACCTTAGGTATTCTACACCTAGATGTTTACATTATAGAAATAAAAATATGTCCATGAGAAAGATATATATTATTTTTAAATTGCAGGTTTATTTATAATTGTCCAAAACTTAAAAAAAATTCCAAATTTATATCACAAGAGAGACAATAAATAAATTGTGGCTTATTCATTCAGGGAAATATTATTCACCTATCAAAAATGGCCATATGACAAATATTTACTGAGAATCTACTGTGTGTTACATATTGGGATATAAATGTAAAAAGCAGTTTCAACAAGTTTTGCATCTTTTATCTTGAAGGATTTAGAAGAACTTCAGACATTTTATTTCCATTCTCCTTCCAAATCCAGTACTCTAACCTCTTAAAAGAGAAACAAAATAATACAAATTTGCAAACAGAAAACACAGTTTATGTGTTGTAATAAATTTGTAGGATTGCCTGGGTGGCTCAATCGATTAAACATCTGACTTTGGCTCAGGTCATGAACTCACGGTTTTTGGGTTTGAGCCCCGCATCAGGCTCTGTACTGACAGCTCCGAGCGTGGAGCCTATTTCAGATTGTGTCTCCCTCTCTCTGGACCAACCCCGCTCATACTCATGCTCTATCTCTGTCTCTCTCTCAAAAATAAACATTAAAAAACATTTGTAATCATCCAAAAAGTATCCCCAACACATGAGGAGAAATATGACATAAAGTATTTTTTCCCAAATCATGTATCTATTTGTTTACATAATAAGATAATTTAATCTCTCTGGATTTAAAGAAATTATTCCATTTTTTTAAAAAATTTATATTTTTTATTTATTTTTGAGAAACAGAGAGAGAGCACGAATGGGTGAGGGGCATAGAAAGAGGGAGACACAGAATCTAAAGCAGGCTCTAGGCTTTGAGCTGTCAGCACAGAGCATGATGCAGGGCTTCAACCCAAGAACTGTGAGATCATGACCTGAGCCGAAGTCAGAGGCTTACCTAACCAACTGAGCCAGCCAGGCACCCCAAAATAGTATGTGTTTTAAACATACTTTAGAATCTATGTAATTAATGGTATCCATGCAAGTTTTTATTCAAATGACAGATGAAAGGATTCCCAAATCTGAACTTTGTCTATAGTTAATTATCCTTTCTGATGTTTTAACAATTAGGACCCAATAAGGTGCTAGTAAATTATAACAAAAAATAGATGATATATATTAAAAGGCTTCTTATGATGCTTTCCCACACATATATTCCTGTTTTCAAAGGCACAGGACAAGTCCAACAGACTGTTTAACATCCTAGCAAAAAGGAAATACAAAATAGCTTACATATAAGATGCATTAGTTCACTACTTCATACATAAAAACACAGATATCCAGAAAAAAAATTAACATGACTGTGAACTCTAAGACTTCAGGACACATGATTTGGGCAGCTCTATTTCTGCTCTGTAAATATTACTTCACCAAAACAAGAATAAGAATCCATATTTAATAGAAGAAAAGATGATTAATTAATTATTACAAGTAATCTCTTAAATACATAAGTTCTTGTTTTCATCTACTCATTAATGGTTCCCATGCACCAAAACTGCTAAAGTCAAGCCCTTCACACACACACACACACACACACACACACACACACACACACACACACACATGAAAAGACAAGACAAGACAAGAAGAAATTAATAGCAGAACCCAGAATGCGTAACAATCTTTTTAATTAAATACTTACAGTAAATGAGCTTACTACTTTTGAGGAACTGCCAGAAAGAAAGAAGACTGGAACAGAAATTATAAGTGAAGAAACAATAAAGGAAGTAAGGTATCGAAAGGGCAGGTTATGAAGGATCTCTTTTTGGAATTTATTCTCAGGGTGATGGGAGGCCACTAGTGTTTCTGACAAAATTTGACTTCTGTTTTTAAAATATGACTCTGTTTGTAGTGAGTAGAGTAGAATAAAGCAGTGAGAGTGGAAGCCCCAAGTTAAGTAGGATGTTATAGAAATGAGGTGCTGGTAGCTTTATGAGAGCAAATAGTAGTAGAGGAAGGAGAAGACAGAAGACATAATGAATATGAAGCCAAACAGATCTGAAGCACGAGGAAAAGCAAGCATTCAAGCATGACTTCAAGATGTTTGTGACCAGTAACCGGGTGATGTTTTATTGGTAGGAAAGAGGAGAAAGGAAAACAGTGGATAACAAATGGAAATCAAGAGTGTGATGTAAGACATGCTAGGTTGTAAGGGACTATTAGACATCGAAGTGGAGGTGCTGCATACACAAACTCAACAAACTGCACAGAAAAGTGGAGCTAAGAGGAATGTTCCCAACTGGGAGTTACGTATATATGTACATATAGATAAATATAAATACATATGTATATATACATCCAGAGAGAGAGAGAAAGGAAGGGAGCTGGTCTCATTGGTAATTATACATTGTGTAAAATAATATATATATATATTATACAGCCAATGCTCTTCGATTAAATTCAATGACCCAGGACAATGCAGAATTGACTAGACATTGAGTATAGCATGCAGATTCCTTTTAGTGAATCATATCTCCTCCATTTAGAGCCAGGGATTTGGGGGCGGTATTGAGCCCTAACTAAAATTCCTTGGCTTAAGCCAATCAGAAAGGAATTCCTTCTGCTTGGCTAAACACTGATTTCAGGTTTGGGTCAAGTCCAATTTGGGCTGTAAGAAAAGATGAGCTTCTAGGAAAAAGTTTTTCCTGTCTCCCATGAAAGCCAGAAAAGAGGTAGTCTTTAAAGGAAAGCCTGAATTAAGATGAAGCTGACCCTGCAGAAGGTAAAGTACACAAATGGAAAGTAACTACTTGGGTGGTCTCTGACCAACTATCAGTTGAAGCCAGCCTATGTCTGAACTTCTAATTTAAGAAAACCAATAAGTATCTTAACTCAAGTAGTTTCAAGACAGAAAAAAATTCTTTAGTCTGAGAAGTACAAAAGAAAAATGAACCAAAGAAATTTATTTGTTCACTCCCTAAAAGGAGCTTTAACAGAGATTTTCTTGCAAAAATCTACAAACAATACCAGATTTAGAGTAAGACTGAACCTTCAGAGATTTGGTCCTCCCAGGTGGACATCTGCCAGAAAGGACCTAACTCCTCTCCATTTTACAAGCTGAAATTGACCTCAGCGAATGCTGGGTGCTCGGTCAATGTGACATTACCCCACGCTATCAGGTGCCACCCTGTTGGAAAGAAAATACACTGGCTCCTGAAAATTTGCTTCCTCAAGGCACTCTGAAAAGAGCCATCAAGGAACCCTGATGCTTCTGAGAACCCCACAGCCCACTTGAGGGAAGATTTGTCACCACACTGTTCTTAAATCTCAATGGATAAGATCGGGATTTTATGGTATATGTGTGGGGTGGGGGCAGTGCTTAGGGCATTGTATTCGGCTCTTATTTTTTTTTCCATAATATTTTATTGTCAAATTGTTTTCCATACAACATCCAGT
>NC_043705.1:76189263-76200953 GCF_006229205.1 Suricata suricatta | reverse complement strand
TTTTATGTGTCTGTAGGCCATTTGGATGTCCTCTTTGGAGAAGTGTCTGTTCATATCTTCTGCCCATTTCTTCCCTGGATTATTTGTTTGGCTCTTATTTTCAAGATACCAATGACAATACCATTTAAAGTACTTTTAAAATCCATTTTTAACCCAAAACATAACAACTGACATTTTCTATTGTCTGAATTTTCAAGAAATACTCTGAACAAAATGAAACCACTTAAATTAGCATGGCATTAATTCTGCTTTGGAGGAACAGGGAAGGGGATGCAGGGCTCTTTCCCCCTTGGTTCTCTATGCTATTCACCTGGACTTGGCCTGAGTGTTTGGCAGATGCAGGGGGAGTAATTGAGGATTATGTTTATCCTTTCTGTTGACATCTGGAAAAAACCCCAGGCAAAAGTCAGCAGCCGTTAATTCAAATAAGTATAGTTCCTTTGACAAAGCAATTGAACATCTTTCTTTTTTAAAGATGTAAAGCCTCTTTCTAATCCATCATGTTTTTACCACATCTAAGCTTTGCCACATTACTTACATGTTGGCAACCTGTTCAAATAACAATGTAAGCACTTCCTGCATTTCTAATAAAGACGTAGTTATAAAAGAATAATATTGTTCAATAGCCCAATTTTGGTAGTTTCACACATACCAGAAACACCTGCCAACTACCTCTACAGACACCTTGCTTCCTAACATTGTATAGTTTAAATATTCATATGAATTATTCATGAGATCCTAATTGATATTTGTTATTCAGATGAACTACAAAGCTATGGATCTTCTCATCCTTAAATAGCATGTAGTCAGGTTTATATGAGATTAGAAACAAATTCAAATATTTTATTTATTTATTCATTTATTCTTATTTAGTTAGTTTTGGCAAGCAATATTCACTTGTGTTTGTGACTGGCAACTTATAATTTCTGTCTCCTAAAAAGGCAAATAAGATGCTGGCCACCAAGGTTGTCAGAAACATATTCAAAGTGCTTTTGACAAAGTTCTTATATCTCAGTGCCTGCTATGTCAAAGAGCAGAGTGTTCAAAGGAGAGAGAGAATATAAAATATAGATGAAATAATTATCACAGTAACTATTTAATGGCATGTGAGTAGTTACACTGTATGACTAATCAAAACACTATTGTAGGTCATTATTCCTTTGTCTTAAGAGTTTATACTCCAGTCATTTTTAATGAAAACATCCTGTTTTTAATCTTCTAATGGGAGGGGGAGTCAAACACAAACTGCTTCCATGGTACAGATAGTGTTTGCAAAACGTGATCATGTGCCTTCACTGCAGTATGTTAATGTATGGCAAATGGCTGCAAGCCCTCAACACGCTGGTGAAATCTCTCGTGGTATAATTAAACACGCCTTGACCAAGATTTCTTGAGAAACTCCAGATTGGTAAATCCAGTCCCACCAAAAAAGTTTAACTAGAGCACCATCACTAAATCCCAAATAACAACTGAGAAAGCTGCCCACGGCTCCCAGGTGCTTCACGGCTCCGTTCGATCTTAGCCAAAAGGCCGAGAAGTGACGGTGCTTCACGGCTCAATGTAAATGTTCACTCATCGTATATTACATAAATGTATATATTTTTTAAGTCATCTTGAAATGTTCCTAACTAGATATGCTGGCAAGTAACTAAATCAATCTGTTTTCTCTTCATTTTCATTTTGTCACAGCTGGTGTGTTTCTGTTTTAAAGCAGATTTTTTAAAAGGTGTCAACACCCAGTAGTCTATCAGTACTCTATCATACCACATCAAAGACAGTTTTTTCCATTGACAGAGAGGAAAATATCTTGGAAGGTAAAAAAGAGCACCATCTTAGAATCATGGTTTGACACTGATTCTGTTAAATTTATAAAATTGCCAAAGCTTAGAGTTAGGAGTCCTCGGATACCTAAAGGGGGTCTCATTGACTTGAACAATGAGACAGACACAGTAGCAAAGGATGTAATTTAGCTGTAGGCCATGTTCTCATCATTACTGAAGGCACTGCATCCTGATATGGAATAAAGGAAAACAAAATAAACTTGAATTTCAAGTGAAGAAAAGTAATAAAACATTATGATAGAAAGGCTTCAGTCATAAAGTTTACATGAACAAAACTAAATGCCCAATATTAATTTAAAAGCAAGTTCATATTAGAAAAAATAATAGTAAATTTTAGGGTGCACATTGAAATAATGAGTTGTTTCTTCAGAAGAGCTATTATGAAAAAATGCACCTGAAAGACTTGGATAGTGAAGCGCTATGAAGGATTTAGCAAATTGCCTTGACTCATTGTGTCTTATTCCTTCAAAGATGTTGAGGTTATGTTTTATGTTATATTTAAAATGTAATAATATCTATTTTTAAAACAACATGATACATATTTGTTTTCTCTATTCCATGAAGGTTATTATTTTCCTAGAGGATTTGAACAATATAGCTACAGGTTTTGATTTAGATTTGACACATTTAGAGGATGTTATACTTAATTCCTAGAAGGAAGTGCCTACGTGGTGAACAGGACTAGGGAGCTGAAATCTTAAACTTTGGTGCTGGCAAGGTGTGGACTGATAATGCGTTTTCCTTTAGAAGTTTCCTCTATCTCAGGTAAAAATCAAAATAACTATCTTGATTTTAATGCATTGTTTTTTTAATGGCAAAATACTCTTAAGGGCTAAGTATATTACACACAAAATACACAAGAACACAAATGTGGCAAATAATGAGCCTATGTCTAGAAATACTTTCCAAATCACCCACCCCAACCACAAAAAAATTTTTTGAGATGGCTTAAATTCAACATATAAAAAATATAAGATATAAAAAAACAGATACAGTAATTTTTAACAATTTAACTCTGAAATCAGACTGCTTAAATGCAAACCCCACCTCTAATAATTATTATATGGCGACCTTGAACAAATTACTTAACTTTTATGAACTTTCATTTCCTTATGTGAAAATATTCTCTCTCCCTCATCATTTGTTTTGATGATAACAATTGTTATAATGTATGTGAAAGTACATAGAACAATTCCCTGCTTCTATGAAAAATTAGGTAGAAATTTTAGTTATGATTATCATTGCAATAATGTAAACAGAACAAGGTAGTTTATACCACCAGAATAAAAACTTAATCAATCAGGCAATCTAAATGAAAAATTAAAGAGCAAAAGAAGTAAGATTTTATGCTTGTCTTTACTCAAAAAAGAATGCAAACTTCTACTTATTATTTTCATTATTCTAATATCTTCTATAAACTCTCTTAAATCCATTAAATTATATAATTTCTTGCTTTCCCTATTGTTTGTCTTCAATCAGGCTCTCTTCCTGTGAAAATTTAAAACAAAATGAGTTGCTTAGAAGCTTAGTATTTATTATCTAAAAGGCTTTTTTTTAAGTTTTATTTATTTATTTTGAGAGAGAGACAGAGACTGTAAGCAGAAGAGGGGCTCTGGGTTGACAGGTCAGAGCCTGGAACCTGCTTTGGATTCTCCGTCTCTCTCTCAAAAAACAAACAAACAAACAAACAAACAAACAAACCATTAAACCTTAAAAAAAAAATCTAGTCCCAGAAAAAGCATATTTAGACATTTGAAATTTTACTTCAGCAGAATGCCTTTCAGAGTTTTGCTTTATATTCTAATGACAGTGCTACACATATGCTTACTGATTTCTTAGGACTTCTCAGCATGCTTATGAATTCTGTTTGATTATTATTATTTGGGACCAAAGCCTACATCTGCAAGGCTGGAAAGATAAGACCAACTTTTTTTTTTCCTAACAAGATTTCAAAAACCTTATTAAAGAGACTTCTCCAGCATCTTAGCATTCAGTTTAAATTCAAATTAGATTTTTATGTTAACATATATATTGGTATTAGAATGTTTAGTTATTTGTTTGGATAACTTTAAAAGTCATAAATTTATTGACCCATTTATTAAGTATTTCCTTAGTTATAAAAATGGTCTTTTTTTTTCTTTTTGGAATAAATATGTTTACCACATCTAAATAGAGAACAGCTGTTTATGTTTCTAAATTTTTTTAAATTTATCTTCATCACTATGTCTATTTTTACTAGTTACTTAGCACCAAGAAAATATATACCCATTTCTTTCTATTCCTGGTTAATCTGCTCCAAAGAAACATATCATGTGTTGAAGGTCCACCCTGTGTTGCAGGGACCAAATTTCCCTAAAAGACACAAAGCCAGATGAACAACAATATGACCTCTACTGTAAAAACTATCAAGGGATACCAAACTCAAATACACTGAAATCAAAAGAAGCCTGACTTTATTGACAAAACCTTTTTAATTATACTATCTCTCACTTTATGATAAAATTCAGTTTCAACATCATCATCATCCAATTCAGAGTCATAGTAATAAATACCCAAAATCTTAGATTAATATCCTGCCTTTCATTTGAGTAGCTCAGAAAACTTTTACATTTATAACTCTCCTATAACGTTTAGTCTGGAGAAATTATGTTCCTCAATAACAACGTAGTAAATAGGTTACCTTAACAAACTTAAATGTAGAGGTTCCTGAGTGGCTCGGTCAGTTAAGCACTGGCTCTTGATTGCTCAAGAGCATCGGCTCAGATCATGACCTCACAGTTCAAGGGACTGAGCCCCACAATGCTGTCAGCACAGAGCCTGCTTGGAATTCTCTCCCTCTCTTTCTCCCTCTCTCTCTCTCTCTCTTTCTCCATCTGCCCCTACCCTGCCATGTGCTCTCTCTCTTTTAAAAAAAATAAACATTCAACAAAATTAGATGTATATTATTTATATCTTTTAGTGTCTTTATCATACTTTTTATAATCTATTTACCTTAAACTAGTCAGATATAAAAAAATTCTGTTACAAAAATATGTATTTCCACGATATCATAATGCTATTCCCACATAAAAAGTTGGACAGGAATGTTCATAGCAACATTATTCATAATAGCCAAGAAACCAGAAACTACCCAAACATCTAACAACTGATGAATGAATAAACAAAATGTGATATATTGATACAAAAAGGAATAAAGTACTGATACAAACACTGAAAATATATCGCTAGGTGTAAGAAGCCAGTAACAAAAGACCATTTATCATAGGATTCTACTTATGTGAAATATCCAAAGTAAGTGAATCAATGGAAATAGATAATAGTAGTGACCCAGAGTTGAACCTTGAAATGAAGGTTACTGGTGAATGGGGATCATTGTTAATAGGTGGTGTTTTATTTTGTAAAATGTTCTAAAATTGCATGTAGGGATGGTCCCCTAAGTCTGTGACTATACTAAAAATTATCAAATTATATCATTTAAATTGGTGAATTGTATGATATATGGATTATTTGCCAACAAAACTGTTTTTAAAAAGGTGGTATATATCTACAATGGAGTACTACATGGCAATGAGAAAGAATGAAATATGGCCATTTGTAGGAAAGTGGATGGACCTCGAGGGTGTCAGGCTAAGCAAAATAAGCCAGGCAGAGAAGGACAGATACCATATGTTTGCACTCATAGGTCTAACAGGAGAACAGAAGAAACCTAATGGAGGACCAGGGGGAGGGGAAGAGGGAAAGAGAGTTGGGGAGAGAGAGGGATGCAAAACTTGAGAGACTATTGAATACTGAAAATGAACTGAGGGTTGAAGGGTAAGGGGGGGAGGAGGTGGTGGTGATGGAGGAGGGCACTTGTGGGGAAGAGCACTGGGTGTTGTATGGAAACCAATTTGACAATAAACTATTTTAAAAATAAATAAATAAATAGACATTTAAAAAAATAACAGCAAACTTTAGTAGTACTTCTGCTGTATTTTCAGCCTCTCTTCCCTCTTTTTGGAGGCCATTCTTTCAATATGAAACTTTCTAAACAGATATTTGCAGTTGGTGATCCTCTTGCCCTTTCCCCCTTCGGGATGACTCGAAGGGAAAAAGGGACTTGCTCATTATTACACAGCTTGGTGGCAATAGCCAGAATAAAAATATTCCCTCCCCTCATCAGGCTTTAGCCAATGCCAGGACAGCTTCCTGTTTGCGTCTCATGAAATGGATCTGCACCTACTGTAAGTGCCTCCGACAATCCTTTTGTTATATTATGATATTATATTAAAATATGTATTATTTATTTTTAAATACTTTGCCTCGATATAAATTAACTATCTTGCTCCTTGGTCCTTTTCTTTTAAAATGGAATGTTCTCACTCTCTATGCGGGAGTTAGGTCCTACACATTCAAAACCTGGCCAGTTAAAAAAATTACTACTATCAGAGTAGTCCATCTGATCACTTGTGCTTAGAAACATGTTTCCAGGTATCAGTTTGAAAGTAATAATTCATGTCATTTTGAATAAAGCTATGATTGGTATGGCATGGTATGTGGTACTTAGAGCACTGAAGACAATTCCTCCAAGGTCATCCTCTTGACTTCATAATCAAAATTCTAAAACATAATACCTATATGGGAATTCATAGATTCCCTCATTGGTGATATCCTGATGATTTGTCCATTGAAAGATGGGATCTGTTCACCAACCCTAAGGAACTCTAAGTTTTTACTTTCCTTTTTAATTCTTCTGAGAATAACTCTCTATTTCATCCCTTTGTTTTAATCATCTTCTCATATTTCCCTCCCACCCATTCCCTGAATTGGCAGACTTTCTCTCCACGTGAACCATCACGTTAGCTTTTTCTTAGAGGGTGTCACAATTTTGTCTCTAAAGTATTGAGGACTAACCATATCCTACACTTAGAAATTTAAAAAACTGAGACATAAAGATCATTAACAAAGTTATCATGATTAGTTAACATTAAGTCTACACATAGAACTCAGTTCTTACTTGAGATCTACTGTGGACCTCCAAGTTACACTGATTAATATACACTTAAATCAGGCCCAGATTTCATGAAATTAGACAGAAACACTGAAAAGCAACTGAAGAGACAACTACAGTCTTTAAAATCTATTATAATATCATACACTATGTACAATGTTTTTTTCTGTTAAGCCTACCCATAATTAGGGTGCACATATTTTAAATATTTATTGAAGGCTGTCCACTAGCCTAGATATAATTTTATAATCATCTCAGGTCAAAGACACGTCTTCTTCCTTTGACAGTATGTTATATATAATGGCACCTAGGATTTTTCTACCTCATATTCAGATCCACATCTGAATCTTCTTTCTCCAACAAATTATAATAAGAATTCATTTTCACCCAATAAAGTTCAGTATTTGTTGCAGGAGGATATGAGTCTATCCTCTTTATAGCCTATGGGGTTGTTGCAGGGCTGTGAGGTAGGTTTCAAAGTTGTCATTAGCTTTTGAGCTATGAGCACTTGAGTTATTTTCTCTCTTAACTAAACTGGATAAGAATAATTGTTATTGTCAGAATTAGGGGAGGAATCACTCCCTGCAGTCTTTAGATGAAACCCAATTACTACAGAGGGTATTTTTTTAAATCCCTAAATTACCATATGCTACCATTTCTCAATGCTTTCCACATCAAATGTGTCCTTTAGAGACCACACCGGATAAACCGGATCCATGCATTTCTCTTGAATGACAGACAGCGACCATCACAAGTGAAAGGTGAACAATCTGTCTGGTAGGAGCTCCACTAATTTAAACGAAATGTAGACCCCTGAAAAACTCAGAAATTCACAAGAAAAATTAACTTTGTCAACATAATACTAGCCTTTCTTTAAAGACTCATTTATGCTTTAAGGACTTCAGACATTTCATACCAAATTGTTCCGCTAAAAATGTGTGGGAAATGAGACTATATAAGGGCCTGACTAACAGCATAGAGAGAGCAAATATATATTTCAAGCAAATAAAGTAACAAATCTCATTTTTCATAATTTTTTCACAGAATTACATTTAAAGATATTTAAGTGAAAGATTATTAGCTATTCTAATTCTTGCAAACAAATTTGGTTAAAGTAGAACAAGGATGTATTACACTGATTAGTAGAATGACTTCTGATTTAAAACCTATATTTTAATTCATGCCCGACTACCTATCAGTTGTGAGATGGCAGACAAAGTGGGGAATCTCTCTGTTATAGTTTTCCCATTTGAAAAACAAGCATATAATTGTACCTACCTAATATGGTTATGTGGCTTAAAGGAGATAGAGCTTATAAAGGGTTTAGTAGCATACTGGTACATACTTAAAAGTTCTAGATATCTTTATTATAGAAATATCATACAAGAGCATAGATAATTAAGGTTTTGTAGTAATCCTTATTTCAATTTACTTTTGAAGTTTCAAAACAAAAATACATTATTTACACAAGTAATCTCAAGAACTGTTACTAATTTAGAAAATAATCTCATTATAACAACACATTTAAGTTTTAATTTTTAGGAAACATGACTCATTCAAATAAGACCCAAAGTTTTAATGTTATCATAGGAAAGGGTGCTACTTCCATAATCTTGGGCAAAGAACAATTTCCTATATCAAAGGACATTATCTTCATCTATTTTACTCTAATAACTAGGTTGGTGGAGGGAGGCAGAAGTAAGGGGTACTTACAGGAAGGAAAGCAACACTCTCCCAGCTAGCCAGATTAATATATGAAACCCTTATATTAGATTTGGTCACCAAAGTGAAGCTATATTGTCTATCCATCTGAACTAATGTTCAATATATGCATAGAACTTGTATTTTAACCAGCAGGAGATGGTTATCAGCAACTGGAAGGCAGGCAATTGCTTTGCCATGTTGTCAAAATCAAGTTGAAAAATAAAACTCTAGTTCTTTGGGGTTGAAGGTAGAAGGGAAACTGGAGACCGCCAAGAATCTAACCCTTAAGGGAAACTTCATGAAGTCCAAAGAGGAAAATCAGGCATGGAGGAAACACAGAATTTTGATAAAAACTGGGTCTTGGGAGGGGCACCTGGGTGTCTCAGTTGGTTAAGCATATGACTCTTTATTTCAGCTCAGGTCTTGATCTCATGATTTCATAAGTTCAAGCCCCGAATCAGACTCTGTGCTGACAGCATGGAGGCTGCTTGGGTCTCTCTCTCTCTCTCTCTCTCTCTCTCTCTCTCTCTCTCTCACTCTCTCTTTCTGCCACTCCTCTACTCTCACTGTCTCTGTCTCTCTCAACTCAAAATAAATAAATAAAAATTTTAAAACGTTAACAAAAAACCTGCGTATTGGGATAATATCCTATAAGGTCATTTGACAATAAGTCTCAAAAATTGGACCTTTTTAAATTCCTCCTGCCTAGAATAAGAAATAGTCTAAAGATAGCAATCAAGCAACTCCTAGAGGCAGAAAGTTAAATGGCTTCAATTTGAGAAAACAGACTTCAATATCTGATGGCTCTCCTCCTGGAAGGGAGTCTTTCACAGAACACTGAGCAATGGAAAGAATACTAGCAGCACCTAGTGGTCTATCTATGCAAGCACCCTTGTACCTAGGTCCCAGGGTTGAAAAAGTGAGATCCTAAATAAACATGGTGAACTACTGATGGGCTTTACTGGATTTCTCATTTCTAGGAAAATAACAGTGGACATAAAGGCAGATGTCTGGACTACCATGGGGGCATCGTGGGGGCAACAGAAAGAAGTATAAGACATCCAAATAGTTTAGTTTAACTGTATTCTGCCTGCACCATTCCCAGTTAAACAAAAATCAGTAAAATACCACTGAATATATATAGACCTTTTCATATTTTTGATCAATCAAAATATAGAGCATTAAAGTGATGAAGAACTAATTTCAGGAGAACACATGACATATTTCCTTTCCACAAGGTAGATACGGTCACAGAGCCTGCTTAGACTCTACCTGGAATCTGTAACCATCTTCTTGCAGGAGAGTTCTATATTGTAACATTAAATGGAAAGACAATGTTCTACTATTTGCTGTTTATCGACCTGTCTAAATCATTTACCTATGTCTATGGTGATCAAAATATAGTTTATTGTAAATACAGCTGAGGAGCAATTGAAATAAATCATTTGGAAGAATTATCTATGGAGGAGACAACTCTATTTACAATTTTGCCAAATATCTGTGTATTAGAGGACATCAGTGTATTTTTTTCCCAAAGGGATGCATATTTAACAAAATTGTCAAAAATCATCTTAAGGAGATGGAAGCAGCTTTCTAGAAAAAGAAGTGTCTGATAACCAAAAGAATAAAATCAACTAACCAAGATCCCCTTTAAAGGTAGAAAAGAAATGGACATTACCTGAATTCTCATTGACATGACTGCTTTTCAAATATTAAGGAGTTAGTTAAATCTTGCCTCTAACTGCTCTATTAGAATTTAGCTTTGATAACTAAGCATCATCCCTTTTTTGAATGCAGTATAGTTTCAAGTTTTTCCTTAAAGCCTTTTTAGAGGCAGTTCTTTTTATTCACAGCTCACTTCTCTTCTTTTTCTAATTAGTAGCTTGAATGCAATTTTCCTTTTTTTTTTTTTTTTTTTAAATTGAGCAGGCTGTGTAGCTAAATGGTGTTTTTGACATTCCTGCACTGGGGACAGATTCAAAACGAAGGCAGAAGACAATAGAGATTGACTACATACTTCATGGACACAAATCAAGGGAAATGCTGGTAATTACAGGAATTCGGCAACACTTTGTCTCTTGGCATCTGTACTTGGAAAAACAATGAAATAATCATGGACAAATATGATGTGAAATGTGTTTATGGAGCAGCATGTTTTATTAACACTGAGCACTGCAGAGAGATAAGCACCACTTGCTAATTTTGAAATTTCTATGAACTGTGGCAATTAAGCCTAATAATTATTTAAAGACTATGATAAAGATGAGTCCATTTTGTACTGCATTTTAAAGAAAAAAGTAAGTACAGTGCTAAAGTTCAGTGTAAATGATGTACCACCTGTATAATTTTGTACTTCCCCCACCTCATATGATTTGAAACTGGAAACATCTCTTGACATATCAGTCTCAAACTTAAGGATTTTCTCAGTTCACATTTTGCCTCTTTGCTATTTTGGGGGGTTTTGTTGTTGTGAAAACTATTTGTTGGGGGCCTTTTGTGCTTTAGATGTTAATTTTATAGAATTTTGCTGAACACGATGGTGGGATCAAGAAAGAGTAGGTCTAATTGAACAAAGCACTGAATATATTACCTGTTTCTTCCAGAATAGTCATTTTTCCCACTACAGATTCTTTCTAAATAACCACAAAAAAGCTGCTGATTGTTTTTAGTCCTTTGATGGAAAACTAGGGAGGCTTATTACAGCCTTAGGCAGAATGCAACTTCTCCCACCGACTTAGCTCAATGATAACAGATTCAGACTGGGTTTCAAACCACTGGAACTTGCATTGAGGATTAAAAACAGAAACATTGAATTATCTGTCATTAATACAGATTTATGTTAAGGAAAAATTTATTTTATTTTAGCTTGATTTCCTACCAGGGAAACAAGACATTTCTATTAATTAGTACATCCTCTTTTTTCTCCCCTCCACATTCTTGTGCTATCTTTTGCGATTCATTGTCATTTCTTGAGTAATTTTATTTTCTTCCCTGAGTAATTTTAAAAGATAAACTTGCATATTTTACTTTGTAGGATGAGAATAAAACACAATGAGGAGCTATTATCTGAGTATAAACCAGGGAACCGCCAAGCTTCATTCATCTCTGTTCTTTCCTAACAGAGCAAGTTTATTATGGTATTTATACTGAAAAAA
>NC_043705.1:76170639-76189163 GCF_006229205.1 Suricata suricatta | reverse complement strand
GTCATGCTGTGGCAACACCGTGGCGAGTGGCAGGGCCTGCACAACCATTCGTGGTTAGAGCACTGCAGTCCAGGAGCTGTCCCGCTAAGAACTATTTATCAGCCCCAATCTAGCCTGACCACCCCAACAGGAGCACCCATTGGTTCTTGACCCAGCGACTCTGCTTCTTTAAGTTGGTTCTAAAACTCAGTCCTCTAAAACTGTTAGTTCTGGGAAAGAGCCCCGAGTTATGCCCTTAGAGAATCTCTGAGATGAAAAGCAGGGAATAAATAAGACTGGCAGGAAGACCTGGGCATAAAGGCATTAGGTTTTAGCTAAAGCACTGAAGACAAATGCATGGGGGTCTGGAATATGGTGTTGGTCAAATGTAGGAGTTTCTCTTTTAAAATGTGTTCACATCTCCATGTGGAATATATGTAATTAAATAGCAGGTGGTATTAGGAGGAACTATGAGTATTACCAGAGATTTGAGACACTGGTGAAATGATAAACCAAAAAAAAAAAAAAAAAAAGAAGAAGAAACTACAAATTTTTTATTCCAGTATGAAGAAAAATATTAGTTCTAGAAATTCACATAAATTTCATAGTGTGGTTATGTAAGGACTCAGGTCTGAAACTGACTCCATGAACACCTTTAACATTTCTAAGGGCAGGCCTAAAGATGGAGGTTAAGACTAGTCACGCCCTACGTGAGGGTCCTGGGCCCACTCTGTGACTGGTCAATACTCTAGGTGTTGTGATTGGCCCCCACCAAAAGTATCAATGAATGGTTAAACCTGCTGTCAATATGCCTGTGTCACCATCTCCTGTAACTCCCCTTCCCAAACTCATAAAAGCCCTACCCCGCCTTTGTCCGGGGCTCGCTCCACGTGGATCCAGTGTGTTGGTGGAGTCTGTGAGCCCGTGCTTATATAAACCCATAATAAAGCCCTTTGCTTTTGCATGTGTGACTGGGTCTCCCAGGTAGTCTCCGGTTTTGGGGGGCAATACTAAAATCTGGGTATAACAGTGATTTTTTTGCCATGCAAAATAAAAAGTATTATACTTATTACAAATTACACTGCATTACTGTTACTTTGCTTAACTTCATGCAATCTTGCATGCTTAGCATGTGCTTTTCTGCATGTTCTGCTCACTACTGCTTTTAGTCCAAATAATTTGAAATGTAATTTATGTTGCTTTCCATAACAAAATATTATTTGAGAAGAATCTAGATTTATATTCAGCATTTCTCAAAGTATAATATGAATGCCTTACCAAATAACTACAAGAAGCTTATTCAAACAATAAGTACTTATGCCAAACCAAATTTTCTTTGTATAAGAAAATGGAAAACTTATGTACATATGAATTATGGTTCAGAGATTGCCATTTAATAGCATGTAATGTAACAAATTAGTATAGATGTGATTTGGAGTACTACTAGCATACTCCCCACGTGCCATTAGCTTGTGATGGAGGTTTCTCATTCACATTGTAGTTGAATGCAGGCATGCCTGACCAGAAAGCTATTTTCCTTCACATAGTGATTCAGGGATACAGGACTTATCTACCTTGTAGGTCTTCTATCCTGTAAGCCCACACAATCCTCTGCACCCAGTTGATAAAAAAATATGGAAAGGGCATATCTGTTTTCTAAAGGGCTTGCCTTTGCCATTGCATTTTGCTGACTACGAACAACTAAGGATTTGCCGCCATTTTTTTTCTCCCAGGTCTCTTAGTTCATACAAGTTATTCTTTTGTCCCATTACCAATCAGGAAATTAAAACAACCAATGAGGTCAGAGCAGAAGAGTGACGAAAAGGCAAATGGAGGTCACTTTTTAATGTTAGGACTTAAATTACTGGTGGTCTAACATCAGTACAATTGTGAAAAAGAGGGTAAGTTAGGAGCCACTCATCCTAATTCCACTGGCATCTTGCCCTTGTTGGGTAAACTGAAGAAAATAATTCTACTCTTCGGGCCTGTGTTGTAGTAGTTATAAAATAAGGGAGCGGCACTAAGGGAAACCTCATAAAACCATAATCTGGGATTAGATTATCACATAATTAATTAATATAATTAATAACCTACACAGCCTTGCCACAGGCACATGTTTGGCTTTATTTATTATTCTTAAAATATTAGAAGAATCAAATACTTCCTTAGTAGTAGTACTAATGTCTCCACACCTATTATTACTGTAATTAGAATTAAGATGACCCTTTATTGAGTGCTTATTACATACCATACATTCTGCTAAGTAATATAAATTTATATACCAAGCTAAACCAGCCACCAGTTGCACAAGTGAAGACACAACCTCTCCCAACTCTCCTCATAACTTCTTATGGCTTGTTATACCAGATTCACTGACCACTGTAGTGAACCCCCGGATGAGATGAACTATCATTCGTCAGTTCTATCGCACCTGTATACCTCTGAAGTCGGACAAAAGCATGAAAAATTGCTATAACCCAAGATCCCACCAAGTGCCCTTTCTCAGGTTGAATATTCTGTGTCACCATTTCCATATTTGAAAATGAAGTTTATGTAGCTTACCCATAGCTCCCTCAAATGCCTTAAGTGTCCATTAAGTCACTACTCCAAAGCAATAAAAAACCCAACTTCTGAGAATTAGCTATATGAACATAAGGTAATGAAGCCAACTCAATTATCCATGGTAAAAGATGACAAGGAAAAGCAAGACTAAATTGAATATGCAGGTGTCCCCAAACCATATTTTTGCCATTTACCTAAGCTCTTAACTAGCGCTAATAAGCTGCAGAAGAGATAGATTTGAATTTTAGCACTTTCTCTCTCCACCCCCTACTTTTGTCTGCTTCAAGTCCTAATGGGCAGTCAACCACCCTTTAAAAGGCAGGAAAAGCAAAGGCTGGACTGTGCAATCAATAGACTGGATAATTAGCCCCTGAGTAATTGAGTTAACGGTCTTATATTAACCTCACCCCATTACTCCCAGAATATGAACAAGCCAAAGCAAGTTGGACATGAATACAAGAGAGCAGAAGGAAAAAAAGAAGGGTGGTAAAGGAACTGGGTTATTTGCCTTGGGGCTATCATATACTGTGAACTGTAATGACACAAAACCAGATAACAATGGCAGCCTAGCAGAGTGACTCCAAACATGACAAGATGGTCCACAAGAGCTGTAAGAGAATTGTTTCCCCTTAGCACCAAATTATTTTTCTTTTTTCTTCCTACAACAAAAGACTCACTCTAGGCTTTGGCTGTGTTCCCAAAAGATTGGGTAATTAAGAAGGTAAGATTTCCAAGGAGAAATAAATATTTTTCAGTTACTATACACTGTCATTGGGCTTTGATTCAAATGTGCATAATTTTTGAACAGGAAACATAATGAAAGGAATGTTTCACAAATTAATATAAAGCCCAAAGGCATACCTGGCACTCTCTTACATGAAATCATTGTCTTTCATAAGCCAGGAATGTCGACCAACTATCCTTCTTGGAAAATGCTTTCTCCTTGTAATATTAGCACTGGTTTTACAGAAGGAAAGCTCAACCTCAAGAAAACTGCTTATAAAATATGACCTGAGCCTGTTTTTTCTAGGTTTGATCACATTTTAAAATAGAAGGATATTGGTTTCAGCATTATCAGGGAAAACAGTGGGTGAAAAGCTACAGAGAAGGGTTAAATGGTCTGCATAATTTTACAGAGTGACTAATTCAAATTAGAGGTTTGGATATAGAGTGCTGGGCTCTAGGCCCAGAACCCCAAACTACCATTTTCTAAAAATAATGTGAAACTCTGAAAGGTAAAATGGCTTAAGAAGCTGAAGAAATTCCCCCAAAGTATAATTTCAACAGTGTAAGTGAGAAATAGTCAAGCACAGGTTGAAAGACAATTTTAGAGTGTTGGAAATATGCCCGAGTCATCACTGGGGAGACTGAACAACTTCTTTCCTTTACAGTGATGATTGGTTTAGGATAATCATTCCATACTCTCTTGTCTGTTCTTCCAGAAGCAAAGAGTAAGGTAATGGTTTAACCATGTGATGGAGTATAGCCTTTGTGAAATTATGTTTTCTATGAACTCGGCTTTGGAAGTTTAAAGTATTATGATAAAAATATATTTATGAATCTCACTTTATGCAAAATATAAATAATATCAAAAAATAAACATCAAGAATTGCCTAATTTCTTTTTTTTAATTTATTTTAATGTTTATTTATTTTTGAGAGAGAGAAAACAGAGTGTAAACAGGGGAGGGGCAGAGAGAGAGACACACACTGAAATCAAAGCAGACTCCAGGCTCTGAGCTGTCAACACAGAGCCCGATGTGGGGCTCGAACCCGCGAACTGTGAGATCATGACCTGAGCTGAAGTTGGATGCTCAACCGAGCCACCCAGGCTCCCCAAGAATTGCCTAATTTCTAAAATGATGGTGACTGAATTATAAATTACACATTCATTTAAATTGGTAAATATTCCTATTATCTGAGCAACACATTTTTTGTGCTTAAACACTTCTATGAATGATTTGACTGCATATCATACCATTATTTTAATGTTCATCTTCAATGTTTTATAGTATTTTTATTTTTCAAGTGATTAAGTGGCCATAATGGTGCTTGATAGTATGAAAAAAAATCTGGAAGTCAGTAATTTGGTGGTAATGTTTAGAGGCAATAAAATGTTAAGATAAAGCCTTTGCCTGTTATCAAGTGATTGTCTGTTGGCTCCAAATACATGTTTCATTGCCTGTGCAATTAAAAAAAAAATAGAAGAACCCTTAAATGTTTCTTTTTTCTTTCCTTGCTGGTATGATGTTAAGCTTTGTCAACGGGGTGCTAGACGGACATTGCACAAGAAAAGTGTTTTGCTTCCTGGGTATGGTGTGCTTCTGGAAAGGCTCTTGCACTGCAGGTGGCTTCTTTTAGTACCATGCTCCAGCACCCAGAGCACAGCAGTTTCCAAAGCACTTGGCTCAGGCAGTCTAGTAGTTGAAGACCTTGTGGAGAGCTACCTCATTGTGAAGAGGTTTCCCCAGAACTCTCACAAGTAGGTTTTTGGCAAACTCTAGAGGGCAGATTTCTAGCAATTTCTAGCAGTGCATCAGCACAATGATTTTTCTGCCATCCAATCAGCCTCACCTCTGTCATCTCCTTCAAAGACTGCCTCTGAGCCAGAGAGGCAACTCCTCCTTGCGTGCTCTATTTCATACCCAGAAGTAGTTGCTGCTCTTTGGCGCTAGTAATACTAGAATCTTTAGATCCTTAACTACCAAACCCTACTAACTATAGTCTATACTGAGTAATTCTGTAACACAACTTTCCTTATTCAAATCATTTCGCAGGTTCTGTCTTCTGAATGGACACTAACTGATACAAACCAAAACTGAATGGCTCTCATTCTCCAGAACATTACTATCAGAGAGATTACTGTGAATATTTTAGAGAAAATAAAAAGAATTTTTGAAATATGCTAGTAACTTGAATATTTATGCATTCAAAGGAGGCATCCACTGTTTATATTTATTCTTACAAGAAAATTTTCTTGAAATACAATAACTTTGAATTATGCTTAGTTTTGGGGAACTCATCCCTTATATGTGGCTGTCTTAGGCACAAACACACAAGCTTTCTAAAATGTTGATGTTTTATTCCAGCCAATAGCTTACTAAGTGTTGAGGCTGCAATTTATGTGTAAATATAAAACTTTATAACTGCAAAAATGAAACTAGACACTGACCAAAATTACAGAATGTTTAAAAATATTTTGAAATTGAAATGAGGTATGACTTTGTTCTCCAAGTGACATTCTTTTATGAATTTCCTACCAGGACTTGCATCATGATGATCCTGTCTGCTCAGTCAAGTATCTTTTCCTTTGCACTGAAAAGCAGTCACGGGGGAATAAACTACTAGGCAGAATGGATCAGCATCCAGCTTGCAAACCATTGTGAATATTTATAGAGCATTTGAGTATTATTAGCTGAATCTTTTTCTCAAAGCACTGTTTTTTTAATATGTGACCAGAATGATAACTGAGAAAAGAAAACTCGTGTGTGTGTGTGTGTGTGTGTGTGTGTGTGTGTGTTGTGTGTGGTATGTGTGGGTACGAGCACATAGGCGCAAGTGCTCACATTTGTGTAGCTTTCCTACTGCACTTTTCCTGTGGTATTTTCATTCTCCTCCTCAAATCCGTTCTGTCTTAGCATTCCTCATTTTAGGTATCTCTAAGACCAGACCTTCTTTCTCTTGAAGCAATGAGAAATGGAAGCAGAGTTCATTTCATCAAAGCAGTGTAAGCTCATCAACAGAAATCAAGCTATAAAAATCTATAACTAATACCCATAATTATTCTAACTTATCCAGAGTCAACTTCTCTTACCACCTTATATACATACACATTTATGGACATTCACATACACAAGTCATGTTCTTCAGGATATTTTTCTAAATATACAGTATATGTATTGATTGCTTTCTAACAGATGTTTTCAACTAGCACACTTACATTATAGGTTACATTTCAGTACTACAACATTTTTTAGTTGAAAAATTAAAAGAGCACAAGGTAAAATGAAATGACTAAAAAGAATATGAAATAGCAAAGAATAAGAAAAGTCTGTAAAAAACCTGGAACTAGGAATATTTATTTTCTCTCTTTTTTTTTAACATTTATGTATTTTTGAGAGACAGAGAGAGAGATTATGAGCAGGGGAGGGGCAGAGAGAGAGAAGCACAGAATCAGAAGCAGCCTCCAGGCTCTGAACTGTCAGCAGAGAGCCCTACATGGAGCTTGAACCCATGAACTGTGAAATCATGACCTGAGCTGAAATCAGATGCTCAACCGACTGAGCCACCCAGGCACCCCAGAATATTTATATTCTAACAAAGCATTATGTTGGCCAAACAAATTGCTTTTGTCTAAGTCTCCTTTAAAAGGAGGAAAACAGCATTGTTTGTAATAGAATTATTGAAATGCAACGAAGAATGTATGAAGTATGTTCAGAGATACCAGAAATAGCAGTCAAGTCAGAAGTTTAAGCTTGTGAATAAACTATTTAAATAAAAAGAAGTTTAAAGTTCAAAGGACTGAGATCTACAGTAGCAAACATCAAAGCAGATAGGGCCAGTTGGCTCTCACTGAATTTTATATCTTATTTCATGCCAAGAAAGAAAGAGTTATAAAGCTATCTCAAAGTCAGTTAGGAAACCACTTTCCTTCATTTATGGAGTGGTCATAATGAACTTTCCCCAAAAAAAGTAAATTAGTGAGTTAAAAGTTTGGAATAGGGTCAATATATATTTTCTAGGGCTGTATGTCTACCTTTTAGGAAAAAGGGCACTGTCTCAAATATCTCAAGTAAAGGCTGTTCTTTTTTTTTTTAATTTTTTTTATGTTTTTTTATTTATTTTTGAGAGACAGAGAGAGACAGCGCGAGCAGGGGAGGGTCAGAGAGAAAGGGAGATACAGAACCTGAAGCAGGCTCCAGGCTCAGAGCTAGCTGTCAGCACAGAACCTGATGTGGGGCTCGAACCCACGAACAATGAGATCATGACCTGAGCAGAAGCCGAATGCTTAACTGACTGAGCCACCCAGGCACCCCAAGGCTGTTCTTTATTATACAATCATATCTCAGAAAAGTAACTTAACTAATATGTAAATTCCGTATAGGTTTTTTTTTTCCTTCTGCCAAGAAAACTAAGATTTGTGCTGAGATTTGTGTCAGCATTATCTAGGAATGAGGTGACATTCTACATTATTGTAACTTCAGAGAATAAAGAAGTTCTTAGTATGTAATGATTTATTTTTGGTGTTGAACTAGTCACTTGTAGAAATATGTAATTCAATTTAAGAAATGTTTTCAAAACAGCATGTTGCTATCAATAAATAGAACTCTATCAAAATTAAATTAATGACTTAAGAGCAGTTAATAAACTTAATTCACTAAAGACATTTTTTTACTTTATTAAAACTTTAGTCAGAAATGAAAAGCACAACATTTTTTATACTGTTCACTCACAAGAAATTTCCAATATGATTCTTAAAGGATTTCAATATGAAAGAATGTTCATTCTATCTTTTAGTCCTAATGTATTGCTACTGGTCATATTTCCAATGTAAGAAGATGACCAAAAGAATCACATATTGGGAAGTTCAGTTCTTTAGAGATGAAGCTAGAACAGTTCCCAGATGAGACATCTTCATAGTAAATTCGATATAACTCAGAGGTTTAGAATGATCAAGGAGACAAAGAAGAACCAATAATTAAACTTATCCCCTATGCATGGACTGTTCACCCAGGCAGATATATATCTACATACAGTTACTACTGCCTGGCTACTTTAGAAGTCATGAGGTCATTACAAGTAATCTTACAATATCCTGACATTTATACTTGGCAGTTTCAAATGCCTTATCAAAATATCCATATCATGACTTAGTAAACAGAAAATCTTCAGAGTCAACAGAAAAATGGAGTTTTACTTTGGCAATTGAATACTTAATATATATATGTATATATATACACATATATATATACATATTCAATATGCACAAATAAGATCTTTACTCTGTAGGAATTAAAATGTAATCAGGGGGAGAAGACATAAATATAAAAACTACAGCTAGATGCTTGTTTTAAGAGACAGCATTCACAAATTAAAATCCCTAACCACGAATATTTACTCAACTATGGTTTCAATGTTAGCCATTAATGTAATATTGCATTGCCAGACCCAAAATTCTTCATATTCACTGAACTTCCTCAGTAACCAAGTAACATGATTTGCTAGTTTAGGGGGAAAAAGTTCATCAGTAATTTCAGACTGTTTTCCTACTGTAACCATCTGTTGACTGTAATAAAACCATAACCTCAGATATAATACCTCTTTCATCTATTTTATAAACTACTGTTGAGATGAAATTATTAAAAAAGATGAGCCCTACAGATCATCACACACTCAGTTATGAGTAACTGAAATTGTGAATCCTGTGAACAAATGTGGGAACTTGAGCAAGAGGTTAATATCTGATGATATTTACATATTTACATATTTACAAGAGAACAGCCTCAGTAAATAACTAGAGTATATTCAGAATGCAAAGTATATACAGAATAAAGGACTTACAAGTCCTCCAGAGATATTTTAGATGGTGGGAGATAGATTACTTCATTTTTATACTTCACAAACACACACAAAAACGTCATAGACTCACAAGAATTCTCAAAAGTCTCACTGATAGTAAAAATACAGCTGATTGAGGGTTAAATATTAATAGTTATTCATCTATTTCTCTAGTATGCAGTCAAATTTTTTTTCAATGTAAACAGAAGTTGAAGATTGCATACCAGATTGGCTCTACAAGTTGAAGACAATAGTTTATAAGCACCTTTAAATTTTGCTTTGTAATTATGAAAAGTTGGATTCCAAACTGCCCTAAGTTTGGGAAATTTCTATTTGACTCTTAAGTGTCCTGTGAGTTTACCTTCACTGCTTCTCAAAGAAAAGCACCAGACTTTTCTCACTTCAGAAGCCTGACTTCCCCTGATACATTTTGAATTGAACCGTGGTTGACAGTTTTATTACAAATATGTTGCACTTGTAATTGTTACACCAAAGGAAGTGATTGAAAAAATTTGCAAAGTTATAAAATTGGACTTTGGTTCTGTGAAGAATGAAGAAATAAATGTTAGGTTTAAAAATAATATCCTCAGAGATGTATATATCAAGACAAAAAAGATTCAAATTTGATTTATTATTCACTTTGGGTATAGCACTTTCTGATCTAGAAAAAAAAACTGTCTGAAATTATTCCACTTTACATAAGTAGTGACAAATCACTACTTATAGATTTCTTTCCAAAAGCCTCACGGTCCACGGCATCAAAATTGCTCGAACGGGTTCTGCGTGTGGCTATTTTAACGCCTCCCACCACACTATACAAATGCCAGTCTGACCAGTCTGCCTTTAGGGCTTTCAGAAGCAGCTTTCTTTAAAGGTTACAGGGGATGTTATGTCTTCTAAGAATGTCAGCTCTCTTGACAGTTCTCCGTGATATCAACATGGTTGATACCAGAATTTAGGTAAACGGGTGTAATTAAAGAGGGTATTCGTCAGTCCGTTTTTAATGTTTGTTAGTTATTTCACACATTAATTTTATTTTTAACAAAAGCCATCCTGGTTCATTCACGTAGCTTTTAGCTTTAATTATTTCATTTTTACTCTTCATTAGGGAAACCTATACCTTTAGACCTTTTCAGACCTCTAGGCTCTTAGACCCTGAAGGGGAGATGTTTTGTTTTAGAAACAGTACTCAGTTCCACCTAGGGAAATTAACATTTTGTCACCCTCTTCATTAAAAGTCCTCACATACAAAAGAACAAAACTATAAAAACCTATGAGAATACACTTATAGGCAGAATGGATTTGACTTCATAACATTCAAAATTATTTCGGGGTTATTTCAACTTTAAAAAGCTGAAAAATATACCATAGGTTTTAGTGTATTCTTCCATAACTCAAAAATTAATTCACTTAAGAAAAATAAATGTAAAAACGTCTAGATCATCAGCTGAGCTAATTACTATGCCTTTTTGAATTAAAAGAAAAGTTGCATAGAAATTCAGTTTGCACAAAAACAGAATTCTAATGCAAATATGCACCGTTCTATTCTATGAAAAGATTATTTTCAATACCTGAGTAACAGCTCACAGACTAAGCTAATTAATGTTCTAAAACTATATCAAATATGCATTAATATGTTCTCCCTCCTGACTTTCTTAATTGTAGATTATTACAAGTTAGGTATTTTTTTCTACTAAATAAACAAACTGAATTGTTACTACCTTCTACATTCTGAGTAAGAATTGGAATGACAGATTGTTAAGGCATTTGACAATGATTTAATGCCAACCCTCACTATGCCTTACAAACACTAAATGTAACCTGCAAAGATGCAGAGAAAATACATCACATGAAAGGTGACAATGTTGCTAAAAATAAGTATCTAGCAGAAGTAGTATTAACATTATAAAAAAATCAAATGATCCTATAGTTTGCTATAAATATATACATATTATATAGAAATGATCCAAAGTTTACTCCAGGGAAAACTGAAGGCAAAATAATAAAATATAAAGGTTTCAAAGATTTATAAACAAAATTGAAATAAAAGCATCACTTAGGCTTATTAATTCCATCGCATGATCTCTGAGTCAAATTACCCATATGGTTCATAAGAATTGGGAAATAAAGTTGCATTGTTCCCGCCCAACTGTAGGGCAGTAGCTTCACTGATTTCCTCCACCTTCCCCCCAAAAGAACACATTCTGGGCTTAACATTGTGCTTCATGCTGAAGAATTTTTAAGAATTGTTGAAACATTCCAGGAATAAATTTCTGAGAACTGTAGTCATTCATCTCTGTTATTGGGCAAAGTTTAAGAACCTACCTGGATTCTGAGTTTCTTTTCACATAATGGTCTATGTTAATATAGAACTGTTGTTAGGCTATGTTCCTAGTAGCTAGGACCTTCTATCCTTAAATACACGCAGACAGCTCTGCTAACCTCCCTCGGCCTGAGGCGTGATAACAGTGGCGTATTGCCATCTCACATGCTACCGTCACCGTATGTTTACCATCAATATGTAATGTCTGAATTGTACATTTCTTTTTAAAAATTTTAAATGTTTATTTGTTTTTGAGACAGAGAGAAAGACAGAGCATGAGTGGGGGGAAGGACAGAGAGAGAGGGAGACAGAATCTGAAGCAGGCTCCAGAACCCAAAACGAGCTTGAACCCACGACCTGAGCTGAAGCCAGACACGTAACCGACTAAGCCACCTGAACTGAACATTTCTAATCAAGGATCTGTTTTATCTTCCACTGCAGAGTACCAGGATTCAATCTGAGTTTATCTGACACCCATCTTAGTGGAGGTGTGCAGTCATCTAGCTGGCAGTCCTATAGTGACTCTCTCTCACCCTCAGCTACCCACCTCTGACTATCTGTGACCAAGCACCAAATCATGTTGCTATTTCTATGGGTTTGCCAAACTTGTAGCAATTTCATTAAGAGTTCATTAACTTAGGTGTTCCGATTTTAATGTTAAAGGTAGCATATACCCCTGTGGCAAGTATAAGTCATCATATTCTATGTTCTGAAAGAAAAAGACCGAAGGAGTGAGGGAGAGAAATAAGGAGGAAGGAAGGAAGGAAGGAAAGGAAGTGGGTGGGAGGGAGGAACATGAAAGAAACTTCTGCTTTTCACTGACTGGTTGATTATGGGGAAAAAACTTAAGTCAATTTTTTTTAGTTGTAACATATAAATCACTGTTTTGTACAATTTTATTTTTTGCAACCATACATTTAATTAAATCTGAGGTCAAAGTCCAAAATACTAAACAAAGGCTTGGCTCTTCAGTCCTATGGTATCTAACCACATTAGAACATAGTACCAATATTCTCAGAATAAGAAAATAACTATATTTAATGACAGTTTACCACATGTCAGGCATTCTATTAGTATAGTCACATACACGATCACTTTTCTAGCAAAATGAGCTAGGTGTGAGTATGGACAGGGAACAGTATGAAGTGTTGGGTTAAAGGCTAGGATGCAAAGTCTGTCTGTAAGGGTTGGAAGGCGAGCATTTGTTTAACTATATCATTTGGACAAGTTACTTAATTTATCTATGCCTCAGTTTCTTTATCTAGAAGACAGAAATAATATTACTGTCTTTATGGGCTTAATGACGTAGGCTTTGAATAAGGGAAAGTGTTCAAGCACACAATAAGCTTACTATCTCCAATTTATCTATTAGCAAAGTGGGGCTCAGAGAATTTAAGTAATAATCCTAAATTACACAGCAATCAAAGGAAATAGCTAAAAAATCAGTTCTATCTATAGTCCCTAAATCACACTCGTATATGCTACACTATGCAGAGGTCAAGGGCAGGCTGTCCCAAAATATGCCACTTTGGCATATTGTTTTAGATAAAAGTTAATTAAGAGACAGCCTGTGAAAGAAGGTCACTCAGTCCCTTCTCCGTCCTCCTGGAAACAGAAACTAAATCTCTCCTATGCCAGGAGGTAAAGAGACATCCTCATCATCAAAGAGAAGAAAGTTGGAGCCACGAATCCTGCATAAAAAAAAAAACCCTTATTACTTTTTATTAATTTACTACCTCAGCCCAAATTCTGTTTAAAATTCCTTACTAAGTGAATCTCCCAAAGTTAAAGTTCTTTGCCCTGTCAATTCCTCACAGATTGAGTCTCCTGGTCTAAAAAGTATTACAACTGTCCTCCTTGGCCATTTCTTTTTTTTTATTTTATAAAGTTTGTTTATTTTGAGAGAGAGAGCAAGAGTGA
Organism: Suricata suricatta; assembly: GCF_006229205.1. Lineage (NCBI taxonomy): Eukaryota > Metazoa > Chordata > Mammalia > Carnivora > Herpestidae > Suricata > Suricata suricatta. The sequence continues at coordinate 76,175,822 of NC_043705.1, read as the reverse complement.
GCAGAGGAGGGGCAGAGAGAAGGAGGAGAGAGGAGGAGAGAGACAATCTCTAGCAGGCTCCATGCTGTCAGCACAGAGCCCGACACAGGGCTTGCTCTCATGAATTCTCACGCACCCTGAGGTCATGACCTGAGCTAAAATCCAGAGTAGGACCCTTAACTGACTGAGCCACCGAGGCTCCCATGCCTTGGTTACTTCTTTAGGACTCAATTTCATTATTGAGCCTCCATGTGCACATAATAAAACTTTTTTACTCCCATTAATCTTTCTCATGTTAATTTGATTCTTTGTCCAGCTGGAGGAACCTTGGAATGAGGAAAATTTCTTCCTCTTCTTCAACTAAATGATAAGGCATCACACTGCTCATCTTTTTTAATTGATTTATATTTCTGGCAAACTGGTTCTTAGTAATCTTAAAATACTAAATAGAACTATGGTAGTTCTACTAGCATTTTTTATGAAAATAAAAACCTTTTTTAAAGTTTATTTATTTGTTTTGAGAGAGAAAGAGAGAGAAGGAGGGGGCAGAGAGAGAACCGAAAGAATCCCAAGCAGGCTCCACCCTGTCCACTCAAAGTCACAAACTGTGAAATCATGACCTGAACCGAAGTCAGGTGTCGGATGCTTAACCCACTGAGTCACCTAGGAGCCCCGAAAATAAAAACCTTTTAAAAGTAAAACTATACTACCTAATTGTTGTGCAACTTGTTTACTTTGTGTCTTAAGCACCTTTTCATGTCAGAACTTACAGAACTACTTCTTTTCTTTTTTCTTAATTGATTCATATTCTTAAATCATATCATCCCCTATAATAATTTTCAATTATTCTTGGTCACTAGATTTTCTTCCAGATTTGGGTTGAGATCATTTTGTTTTGTTTCATCTGTTACTAAAACCATCCTGAAATAAATACTCATTTACAAAACTCTTTGTGCACTGGCATGACTATAGTTATAAAAATTTCTAACATTGATAACACGACATCACTATGCCAAAAGGTGTATGCTTTTTATATTATATTAGAAACTGTCAAATTGCCCTTCATAAAGCTATACCAATTCACATGTTCACCAACAGTGCATGAGTAACTATTTCCTGTCTCTCTTGATGTATTTTTTAAGTAACAACATAATTTAAGAGAATTCTAATCAGGGGTGTCTAGGTGGCTCAGTCCTTTAAGAGTCTAACTCTTGATTTCAGCTCTGGTCATGATCTCATAGGTTTCTTAGTTCGAGCCCCATATCAGGCTCTGCACAGTCTAGGGCTTGGGATTTTCTCACTCTCCCTTTCTCTCTGTTCTCTGCCCCCACCCCCACCCGCTTATGCCACTCTCTCTCTCAAAATATATAAATAAGCATAAAAAAAGACAATTCAAGCCAAATCTGCAAGTATAGTATCCTGATTGGTTTCTTACTTATTATTTATTTGTTCTCTATTATACATTTAAAAAGATCTGAGGTAGCTTATAATATTAACATACATATAAATGAGGCTGCACAACTTAAAATATAAATATTTATCCACACCAATAAAAAGAAGGGCAAATATATCAGAAAGTTGGAAAGATTTAATTCTGAATGCCTGGAACTATTCTAGACAACAGCAGTATGACAGAGAGTAAAACAGATAAATCTCTGTTCTGTTCATATTTTCATAAAATGAATATAAATGAATAAATTAAAATATAAAATATGATTTCAGCTAGTGAGAGAGGCTATCATTAATTAAAACAGTATAACAATGGGTAGGTTTACTTTAACACAGATCAATTTTAAACAGAGAGGTCTGTCGATACACTTCTATACCATAGGATGATTCTAGTGAAAGCAATCAGTAGGTTTTTAATTACCAATTGGAAGAGAAACTTTATTCCATGCCCAAATGGAGAGATGAGCTGGTTGGCAGACCCATGTCTTTGGTAAAAGGGAAAACAGGCAGAGAGATGTAGGTGGATTATGGCAAATCAATCATTACAACTTAAAAACCGTTCACACCTCCAGATGATGTTTGTCCTGTCATTTTCCACAATTGATGGGAATCACTGATTCCTAATCATTTACCATATGCTGTGAGGAGACAGAGGGAATTAAATCTCATACCCAATGAAGGTCAATAGAAAGCCAAAGGAACAGAAAACAACCAGATACACTTTACTTCCATAACTGGCTAATACAAAGAATTCCCCCATCTTTCAATGAAATTGTTTTCAGGCTTCTCAGAAGACCTCCACGTTTTCATTCCTAAGTAAAGATACGAAAGTTAAGTATGATTTCCTGAAAGTCAGTGATGAGGCAAGACAACCAGGGTATTTATGAGTCTCTTACACTGTCGTGCTTGAAACTGCACAATGTTAAGCAGACTATTCATTCACTAGAGAAATACTCCCAGTCATATCAGGTTTGTTTACAACAACAGACAAAGGAGAGACGTTGCTCATAGATCAGCATGTCATAAAATAGAGACAGCTCACTGCCAAGGGCAAATTTAGAACTCTGAATGAAGAAAAGACTCTGTGCCCACAGAGCACCCAGGCACAGAAACTCAAGTGACATGATAAGGGGGTCAAAGTTATAACTGCCATATATAGTACAAGAAAACTTATAAAAAGAAATTTAATTCCACTGTTGTAATTAGAAACTAATGGAAAAATCTCAGCAAAATCTTCAGAGTGCACTACAGCTCAAGGGGAGCTACCTGAAATAGTTTACCAAATTACTGATTAATTGTCAAAGGACCTATACAAGCAACAACAGAGAAGATTTTTAAATTATGTATGTATAATTCTGTGATGATAAATTTAAAAATGTCAATGAGATATATACCTTTCTGGGAAAATAGTTACAAAATCTAGTTCAAACAGAAGTAGAAAACCTAATGGGCGCCTGAGTGTTTCAGTCAGTTAAGCATCTGACTTTGGGTCAGGTCATGATTTCACAATCTGTGAGTTTGAGCCCCACATTGGGCTCTGAACTGACAGCTCAGAGGCTGGAGCCTGCTTTGGATTCTGTGTCTCCCTCTCTCTCTGCCCCTCCCCTGCTCATGTTCTTTCTTCCTCTCTCTCAAAAATAAATAAATATTTTTTTAAAAAATTTAAGTAGAAAACCTAAAAGAAACTAAAGGCGATAGGGAAATAAATGTAATTATGAAAAAAGTTACAAAATGTCTCAAAAGAAACTTTAATCAGTAAACTTCTTTCTAATTCTCAAGGAAATGATAACTGGTATATACATCATCAAAGAAAGAAGGTAGGAAAAGTGACTTTGGATGTTTACTGATAATCTGATGTAACTCTCTCATCAAAATCAACATGAAGCAATGCTTTCCTTAAAACTTTGTTAGCGGCAATATTGCCTTTTTCCTGGTTCCTTCTTGATTCCTTTCTAATCGGAATGGACATTAACGGAAGGAGTGGTGGGAGGAGAAGTTTCTGATGTGATGTTTCTTCAGAGTTTCTGGCCTTGCTCTTTGATGTTCCAGGATGTATACTAACAGTATCAAGTCCCTGACTCTAACTTTGAAGAGCCTTATTTACGTAAATGTTACCTATGGGAAGAATTTGGGAAATAACTTTCTAAAGCAATTAGTTTGGTACAACTCAAAGAACAAAGGAACAACAGCAAAGAGATTATGCAAATGTGTGCCTTTTCAAAACTATACTGCCTGGAGAAAAGCATGGTCAGATGCCTCGCAGAGACTGGCATAAAAAGTTTGAACCTGTCCTGCTACTCTATATTCACTTACAATCTGTGTTAATATTAAACTTCATTTTGATTAAAATTATACATTTGACCCATAAAACTAACCTTAAAGGAAAGTCACTTGTGAATATAGATATGACTATTTCTAAATAAGATACAAGCATATCGAATTCAACAGTATATCTACCATAACCAAGTCTGTTTTAATTTAGGAATCCAAATCATAGGAAATCTTTTGTAACATCAATTTGTTCAAATAAGAGAACACTTTTAATAATTGTAATAGACATCAAAAAGATATCTGGTAATATTAGTACTAAATCTTAATACATATTTTAACAAATGAACAAGTCACCATTATGTCTCTTAAAATTAGACCAAAATCATTTTGGTGATCAAATTCTAAAGGTTTCTGGAATGAGATTAACATACTGAATTTCCTAACATTATTTAACATTTTTCTAAATGCTCCAACAAATACAAAAGATGTGAAACAGGAAGAAAAATACAGCACTTAGAAAGGAGGAAACAATATTCTCATTGGCATAATTCTATATGGAGGAAACCTCAAATAATCTACCATAATATTTTATAGTTAATAATGGAAATAGGTAGTATAGCTTCTCATAAGAAAAAAATGAAAGCAAATAATTTAAATTAGCTTCTATGAACTATAATAAAAACGTCCTTTCAGATAGCAAGCAAAATTTAGGTAGGATCTTCATGAAAACATATAAAATATTAAGATCTGAGTAACTCATATTTTTATACACCAATAATGAAACAACAGAAAGAGAAATCAAGAAACTGATTCCATTCACAAATGCACAAAAAAACCATAAAATACCTAGGAACAAATCTAACCAAAGGTGTAAAAGACCTGTACAATGAAACCCATAGAAAACTTATGAAAGAAATTGAAGAGGACACAAAGAAATGGAAACACATTCCATGCTCATGGATCAGAAGAATAAACATTGTTACCCAAAGAAATCTACACATTCAATGTAATCTCAATCAAAATTGCATCAGCATTCTTCGCAAAGCTAGAACTAATGATCCTAAAATTCATATGGAACCCAAAAAAACCCAAATAGCCAAAGTAATATTGAAGAAGAAAACCAGAATGGGAGGCATCACAATCCCAGACTTTAGCCTCTACTACAAAGCTGTCATCATCAAGACAGTATGGTATTGGCACAAAAACAGACACACAGACCAATCGAATAAAATAGAGAACCCAGAACTGGGCCCACAAATGTACGGCCAATTAATTTTTGACAAAGCAGGAAAGAGTATGCGATGGAAAAAAGACTGCCTCTTTAGCAGGTGGTGCTGGGAGAACTGGACAGCAACATGTAGAAGAATGAAACTAGACCACTTTCTTATACCATACACAAAAATAAACTCAAAATGGCTGAAGGACCTGAACGTGAGACAAGAAACCATCAAAACCCTCAAGGAGAAAGTAGGAAACAACCTCCT
>NC_043705.1:76139960-76170539 GCF_006229205.1 Suricata suricatta | reverse complement strand
CATCAAGATAAAAAGCTTCTGCACTGCAGAGGAAACAATCAAGAAAACTAATAGGCAATTGACAAAATGGGAAAAGATAGTTGCAAATGACATATCAGATAAAGGGCTAGTATCCAAAATCTACAAGGAACTCACCAAACTCCACACCCGAAAAACAGATAACCCAGTGAAGAAATGGGCAGATGACATGAATAGACACTTCTCCAAAAAGGGCATCCAGGTGGCCAACAGACACATGAAACAATGCTCAGCATCACTCATCATCAGGGAAATACAAATCGAAACCACACTGAGATACCACCTCACACCAGTCAGAGTGGCTAAAATGAACAAATCAAGAGACTATAGATGCTGGTGAGGATGTGGAGAAATGAGCACACTCCTACACTGTTAGTGGGAGTGTAAACTGGTACAGCCACTCAGGAATATAGTATGGAGATTCCTCAAAAACTATCAATAGAACTCCCCTATGACCCAGCAATAGCACTGCTGGGGATTTACCCAAGGGACACAGAAGTGCTGATGCATAGGGGCACATGTACTCCAAGGTTCATAGCAGCACTGTCAACAATAGCCAAATCATGGAAAGAGCCCAAATGTCCATCAACTGATGAATGGATGAATATATACAATGGAATACTACATGGCAATGAGAAAGAATGAAATATGGCCATTCATAGCAAAGTGGATAGACCTCGAGGGTGTCATGCTAAGTGAAATAGTCAGGTGGAGAAGAACAGATACCATATTTTTTCATTCATAGGTCTAACAGGAGAAACTTAACAGAGGACCATGGGGAGGGGAAGGAGAAAAAAGAGTTAGGGAGAGGGAGGGAAGCAAATCATGAGAGACACTTGAATACTGAAAAACAAACTGAGGGCTGAAGGGAGAGGGGGAAAGGGGAAGGGGGGTGATGGTCATGGAGGAAGGCATTTGTGGGGAAGAGCACTGGGTGTTATATGGAAACCAACTTGACAATAAACTATATAAAAATAAATAAATAAATAATAAGATTTGAGTAACTCATTAACCATCCCATTATTATAAATCAGAAAATTTATATATCTAGGAGTACACATTCTTTCAAACTAATATAGAGATTTAATGACACTGCCTATGAAATTCAGATGGATTGTTTTTATGGTTAGTATGGTAATTCTCAAGTTTATATACAGGAATTAACAAACCCCACAGTTAATATATCTTTGACAAAGAAAAAAATGGAAGAAAATTTGTTGTGCTAAACAAAAATGTGTATTAAAAATCGACAATAGTAAGATAGTGTGATAGTGCAAGAAAATTTACAGGCATAATGAAAACCACAGACACCCTGAAATAGACCTCTGTACACAAAAGAATTTAATATGTGATATAAAGGGTGATGGATATCAATAACAAAGGAGTAAATTATTCAATAGGTGATATGAAATAATTATTTTTTAAAAACATCAGATTTACACTTCCTAACATACTTCAATACAAATCTCAGATGATTCTAGTTAAAGAAAAAAAACTGTATCAAAAAATACCTTATTAACAGAACTGATTCAGAAATAGCAGGAACTTAAAAAATAGTAAATGGATCAGAAAGGTGTTACAGCAAATACATGGCATCCAGGAAGAGACAAGTGACAGGTACTCAGGGAATCATAAAAGACTGTTTGTTTTGCACCAGTGCTGGCCCAGCAGTTACCTCCAAAGGCTGAGCTGAGAGCCCTGGCATTGGCCTTCTTTTGTGCCTGGCTAGCTTCCGTGTACTTGGAAACTTTCTATCGGCTGCAGGGGTGGGTGGGGAACTATTGGTTGTGTTACCCTGGCAGTTGGCTGATGCAATAGGCAAGCAAGATTATAGAAGCCAAAAGCATGCAGGGGAGGTATCTGGCCATGGACATCTGACTGGCCTTTTTTTTTTATATGCTCTTGCCGACTTTCCTTCTCAAAGGAATAGAAATACATTTATGTGCACGTGTGTTTAACAGCATGTATTCAAAAAACTGAAAATGAAGTAAAAAGCAAAATAAAATTTGGAAAAATTTGTCACACATAGTTAACTTTTATGTGATTTTGAGATATCAAACCAATGTCATTGCAACAGGGCTTTTCATGTCTAGGGAGAAAAGCAAAAGGGGTGCCTGGGTGGCTCGGTCAGTTAACCAGCCTACTTCAGTTCAGGTCACGATCTCATAATTTGTGGGTTCGAGCCCGGCATCGGGCTCTCCTGTCTCCCTCTCTCTGCCCCCCACACCTTTCTCTTCCAAAAAATAAATAAACATTAGAACAAAAAAGGAAGAAGAGCAAAAACACAAATTGGTTTTCTGCCATTATGCTTAGAAGCATAAGAAACAGGCCAGAAACCAGAAATTCATGATCACTAGGCTCAACTGTCTGAGTCCTCGTGTGGCCAGCTTCATATTTACTTACCTTCCATATGCAAATCTTTTTTTTTTTTTTTCAGAAAAACACCTAAAGAGGCAACAAATAACCAAAATGAAGAGAATGTAAAAATGCAAATGGAAGTTACTATTTTGATTATTCTGCTTCCAGATTAAGTAAGAAAAGAAAAACAATGTGGTGACTCACCAAAGAGAGAGAGAGAGAAAGAAAGAGAGAGAGGTGGTAGACTTTGAATTTCCAATTCAATGAATGAAAAATACATTGGGGAGGAAGGAAAAATTATTTTTCTTCTACCTTTCTAGGTTCTTGGTTGATACCCCTCTGTATTACAAGACAGATTAACAAGAGAAAAACAGAGAAGTTTAATATCAGTGTATATATCAGAAATACCCAGGAAAACTGAGTATCTCCTCAAAATGCCCAAAGCTACCTATCATCTTAAATACCATTTCCAGCTAAAGACAAAAGAAGAGGGAAACTAATTATAAAAGGTTATTAAGCAAAGCAGAGTAAATAAAGGTCAGGCTGTTTGCAGATTTAAAATCAGGAGGAGGGTAGATTTGGCCATCTTCCTCCTTCTGGTACAGACAGGGAGACACCCTTACAAATGGAGATTTTCCTCATATATGCAAATATCTCTTATAAAAGGTTAGCTTCTACTCAGTTTTCAGAGCTTCTACCCTGTGTCTGCTGTTTCTTAAAAATACCCCCTCACAATATATCTGCATGCCAGAGAAACATATTTGGGAGTGGCAAATTCTGCTCCCCTTCCATATTAAGGATAGATGACTAACAGCAACAGATCATTTAAAACTACATGTAATTTTTAAGAGTTGAGTTTCCTAAATTCCTTCCCCACCTCCCGTGACATCATCTCTCAGGGCCATATAAGCACTACCCCCAAGTAAGACACCTTCCTTACCATACTCTTCTCTCCTTTCCTTCACCAATGTTTCATGCTCTGCCTCTTGTTCACTCAAGTCCTTACTTGTAACTGGCTATCTTATGTAATAAACTAATTTTCCCCAAAGTACAAATAGACACAATAGGGCCACCTACACCATTTCAGAGGATAAAACATGACTTTGCCTTTGCTACACATATAGTCTCAAAATGTGGTCTCCCAAAACACTTTCAATAAATAGTCTTTTCAGCATCTGCGTGTGGATGTGTATGTGCATGGACATGTGCATTTTTGTTTTGCACAGCACAACGTGTGAAATCATTCTCTTTGGGGATAATGCATGCCACAGTCATGGGCAACTTCAAATTTCTGTGGTTAAATGAAATTTCAAAAATTCTGCCTAAGTTTGATGTAAAGGGCTTACTGATCTAGGTCCTTTGAGAAGTAAAACTTTTCAAAAATACAAAGCAGGAAATTGTGATCACTAAGCGGAGTTACCACTGTGATGTTCCCTGTGTATGGCTTATTCAGAGCCCTACAAAAAAGAACACAAGGTAAGCTGGGGGCTTCTGAAGCTCCAGCCTCATGCTTCTTCAAGGCTGCAATCCTGTGAGCTATTCTTGCAATGGTGTTTGATGTAAAATAGTGAAAACATCAGATTATCCTAAGAATACCATTTTAAAAGGAGGAATTTTTGGGATTGCTTTTTTTTCTACTGTGACCCAGAAAGACCCACTAATCCATGGGCAAGCAGATTGAGAGTGTGACAGGACCAGCGCAAATTGCTCAGTTATAATGAAGGACCTGGAGTCACCGGTCCCACAGCAGGGATAAATTGCAGTCCCTGTTTCTCTAAGGCAGGGAGTTGCTAGGGAAGGGAAACTGAACCTGGGGAAAATTCTAGAGCCAATTCGCTATTCCAGTACTCCTGCTTTTTCACTAAGGGACAGGGAAGGACTTCTTTTCTACCACTAATTACTCATAACTACCCATAAAAAAAGCGTAAGTGTCCATAAATACCATTTTTTGAAATATGGATGTTCTGATCAAAGGTCTGGCCTACATTAGCTCAATTAATTTATACATGTATTCTCTCCTAGTGCTGTGGGCAATGTAATGTCTTCGTCATCACCCCTGAAAGTTTTCCAATTTAATCTCACTCAATTGCAATCACTGCCTTGGGTTATTCATCCTAATGTACTTGGCATTCCGTCCACAATGCTCCTTGTCACCTGGTCTCCATTCACCCATAATATGCTGGTTTCATTACTCCAGCAACCATCTCCTGGACTTTTCTTTAACAGTCATGGCAAACAAAGTGAAAACTGAGTTGCTTTCTGTCCGCCCTTGGGATGTGACCGCTGAATGCTCCTTCACATCTCTGGGAGGCAACCAAGCTGCTTGAACTGATTTTTCGAGTCAGCCCTTTGCCCCATGTGGTCTATTTTGATTCTATCAGCTTATGTCGCGGACAGAGGATACATGCCCTTGAGTGAACACCCAATGCCAATTTGAGTCCATTTTCTTCCCCTGTTTTAGCCAAGCGTGGCTCCTGTCTCTAAACTCTCATTGCCTTTCCTTCTGCCACCACAGCTGGTTGCTGTCCTAGAGTTTTATCTCCCCTACTGACTAAAGTACAGGATTGATTTCTGCACTGGGAGGAAAGAATTTAATTGGTGAATAAGAGTCACTTTTATTCCCTTGCATTCAGCGAATTTACAAGCTATCTCAGTATTTCAAAAAATAGGGCCTTCAGGCAGAAGTAGTGTTTGAATCTGAGCATCAGCCATCTATGTACCTCAAGCACGCAGAGCCCAGTGAAGTTCAGTTGTTACTTAGCAAGTCCTCATAGGCACCATGGGACCCTAACACATTCTCTCTTTCACACACAGAAGCAGTCTGGCAACTTTCTAAAGAACAAAGATCCAGTACAGCAGCTTAGCTCTCCACTTGCCTTTCAAGTCTGTTCCTGTTCATCTAATTTTTGTATATTCCACATTAAGGGATATACTTAAGGCATATTCCCCACTAAAATTATAACTAAACTAATGCTGTAGAAAAGAGAAATGTTTGTCAGTCTTTCTCAGAAATATAGGAGTTGAATTTTGAATTCAATATCAATACTTCTTTTTAAAAGAATAACTGTATCGGGGCCCACTGTATCCCAAGATTCAAATAGCGAGCGCAGCCCCTACACTAGGGGGAAGAGTGGGGCCCCCTAAAGTCCGTGCCTTCCTGCATGAAAATCCACAAATTATCATCGGGTCATTCCACATGTCTGCTTAGCCACAGGGCCACTTCAGGTCTGTGCTGGAGAACCCAGCAATATCAAACTGTCCTGCATGCTGGTATTGAACAAAGCCAGCTGTGAATACTAACATACAAAAATAAACACCATGTCACAGGACATGGATCCACTGAATGAAGTAACAGAAGGATTAATTTTGTTCCTGTGATACAGGATGGAGAAAACCCACCCTGAAAATCCTATAGGAGAGAAGGTGAGTAGTACGAGTGTGACATAAACTGAATGGAAGTCTGGGAACCTGCAAATGGGAATCGAGGAGGAAGAACAGCTTGATAAACTTGATGGTCTCATTCCTGGCCCTCGCTTCCACTCCTGCCCCCATCCATATGTAATTCACAAATAATACTAAATTATATACTTGGTATAAAAAATTATCCACATGGATTTCTCCCCATAATGATAACTTAGATTACTTTCTGAAATTTCAATTAATAAATTCTAATATTTTCTTCTGCTGGTGTGCGAGTCACCTCCTAAAAATGCCAACAGGCTATCTGTTATTTCCACATCAACAGAAATATAATTAAGAGTATGCAAGGTAAGAAGGAAGTCACAGAGGTGGTAATTTTTATTGTGGTGCACTCACATGTTTTTTGAGATGTGATTATGAATGAAATGGTAAGATCAATTTTGGGGGGAAGACACCAAGGCTACTCTTGAAAGACAGAAAAGAGACTTTTGTAAATAACTAATAATTAATAAATATTGAAGGGGTTCAGGACAGTATGTCGATTATTTTGAGCTGAAGGTACTTGAGACCTTGCAGGCTCAAGAGAAAAGTTTGTCCCTCCCTTAACCACATGCAAGAATCTACCTTGAGGGTCTTTCTTAGAATCAGAGTTTTTAGCAGAGATAAACTTCATCTGTGTGGCCCATCTATATGGCAGGGCAAACATCTAATTACCAACCACTGCTCTTCTTATTACCTAGTGGAGTGCATTCCTTTCCTCTGAAATCTCATACCCCTACCCTAGCTCCTTAATTCAGAATGACATCTACATCTCATTTTGCCCATCTTAGGAATTCCCATATTTATGTAGATTCCCCATATGTGTGCCTATTAAATTTTATTTTTTCCTGCTAATTTGTCTCATGTTAATGTGATTCTTAATCCAGTTCGAAGGACCTTTGAGGGGACAGAAGTTATTGCTCCTTAACAATAATATAATTTAGCACTGTGCAATGTGAGCTAAGCAACATGTCACACGGAAACAGATTAGATTCTTACTTTATTTGGGGAAGGAGGAATGGTATTAGGGAAAGCTTCGGAAATAGGTGGCATTTGAACTAGGTCTTAGGTGTTGAGTGGGATTTTGACAATCGGGTGGTAAGAGTCGAAGGACAGGGCCAGGATTAAATTCTAGTAGGATTAGTAAAGCAGAAAACAGAGACAGCAGGCAGCACAGAGGCTGTATCTGTCTGCTATCAATGTTTTTAAGGCAACAACTGAAATTTTTTTCTGACTTTCTTGCTTATAACATAAACTTCTGATCAAAAATTTGCTCTTCTAAAAGGACCTTTTCACTATAGATTAGCCATTAAAAGATAAAGATTATATTTTTCTAAAGAAGATGACAAAACAGAGCAACAACAACAAAAAAAACCATTAATAGCATCAAGCCATTTCAAATATCCTGAGACAAGTTTAAGCCTTTGTCAACTTACAGTAGCACTTTGCCAGAGTCAGGTGCCTGGGTGGTTCAGTCCATTGAACTTCAGAGTTTGGCTCAGGTCATAATCTCATGGTTTGTGGGTTTGACCCCAATGTCGGGCTCTATGTTGACAGCTCAGAGCCTGGAGCCTGCTTCATATTCTGTGTCTCCCTCTCTCTCTGCTTCTTTCCTGATCACCCCCTCCCTCTCAAAAATAAAGATACATTTAAAAAAATTTTAATAAAATAAAATTTTGCTAGAGTTACAAATAATTGTATCTCTTAACCAGAAGCCAAACAAGAACTAACATTCTAAATTTTATGACATAATCTTGACTAACAGAAATGACAGAATAGTAGAGATAAAGCAGACTTGTTCTGAAGATGTAGTTTGGGGTCTGCCAATTAAAAATATTTATTTATGGGCAAACATTCTACATCTCTGTTTTACCATATGTATAATAAAATAAAATTATCTGTGTAGTGGAGGAAATATAATTTTCCCTCTACCCTTCATGTTTCTTGATTGAGACATTCCCCCCATCCCAATAATATAAGAAGAATTAACAGAAGAAAAACAAACATTAGTTTAATAACACATGCACCTCCAGTACAGATGAGAGATACCCTGGAAAACTGAGTAACTACCTAAAATGGCCCCAGTTACCACCTTAAATACCATCTCGATCTAAAGACAAAAGAAGATGTTGGGGTGGTAGGGGCCAGTTACAGGAGGTTACCAAGAAAAGCACAGTAAACAAGGATAAGGTTGCTATGTAGATTTAAGTCATTGCCTTCTGCATTAATTGCAGTTGCTAGAGATTTGGAGTCATCCTTCACTTCCTGGTACAGAGAGGGATTTCCCCTATATATGTAAATGTCTCTTATGAAAGGGTAACTTCTACTGTTTTCAGTGTTTCCTGTCTGCTGTTTCCTAAAAATAATCAGCCTAAAATAACTCATGTGCCAAAAAGAAATATTTTTCAAAGGTGAGTATTGGGCAATTTCTGGTTCAAAGTATTGTTGGTATTATTATTATTATTATTGAATATAGAAAGTCACTAAGCCACCTAGAGTTCATAATAAACAACTAAAATTTTGGTATAGCCCAGACTTCAGAAAAACATTACAAAACATTCAGAGAAAAGATGCATATGTCTTTATAGTCATAGATTCTTAACAGAAATAAACATTTAGAGAAAAGAAAACAGAAAAAAGTTAAACTCTAATTTTACAATCCTGACTCAATTTGGTCCATAGGCCCATGCTATTTCCTTTTGCTGAATTTTCCTTTTTTACTTATTCAAATTATATTATTTAACAAATCAGGCAGGAATTGCTTCCGTATGGCTAATCTTTGCTTTCTGCATACATGTGGCTGTATTTTCCTTTATTCATTTTTGCATTGTCTCTCTTTCCTCTTTTTTCTTCTTTTCCTGTTTTATTATTAGAAACCCCATTGGTTTGCTGAAACATCGGAGAAAACACAGAATGCTGGTACCTAATACTGCAATCTGCTCCTGAAAGATGCCCCTTATAGATGTCACTGAGCCACACATACATAGGAAGGATTAGAAAAGTTCATCACAAATACCTCACTTGAGTTTCTCCACTCCAAGTAAAGCTAACACTAAGACTGCATGTCATAAAGCTACATCATCAGCAGTTTCACCTCCCTGAGGACAAGGACCAAAATATCCATTATTGAAGTAAGAAGTCTATTATCATTTTGCACTTCAGCTCTCTAAATCTATATAAAAAATACATTAAGAATCATGCAAGTATATACTCTGCCTTTTATTCAGATAATTTTGCATGAATTATCTCAGGGCAAAAATATAATAAGTTAAATCAAAACATATGAAAACAACTGCAGTGAATAATAAAACGGCACTTAAAGTATAGACTTAAGCTGTCAGGATATTCCTTAGTACTTTACTATCAACCTAGTAAAGTATATATATATAAAATGGTCTACCATTATGCCTTAAAGGTTAGATCATGACATATTCTAAAAGCATGACTATCAAAGAATAAAGTTGCATGCCAAAGTATGTATTCTCTGCCTTCAGTTCTGTGAAGTATATATTTAGAGTGGGTTAACAGAAATATGCCAACTGATTGCAATATTCATAACAATACAAAAGAATAATTTTCTAAAATAAGGCCCATTTCATGGAAACACTAATTTTAATATTTCCTAGAATTAATGTGTATGTGGTGGGGAGAGTGCATGCATAAACGTGTCTGTAAAGGACATTACTGTGAAAGAAAAAATAAATACACCAAAATATCAGTAAGAAAATGTCTGTTTGCAGAAAGAGGAAAAGTAAAAAGCCTCCATTCTTAGAAAATCTTTGACCCCCCTTATCCTACCCATATTTGCTCTGATTAGCTCAATAGCAATCTTTATCTAATCCACAGCCTTCAACCTTGAAAAAGGACTCATCTCTATGCAAAGCAATTAGGGAAATAGTGTTCCCTGCACAAAGTAGTTTCTCAGTAATGATGCTTTGGCCATCCAGAACAACATGGAAAGGAAACAGGCATTAATGAGTCAGGTCTGCTGGAAATAGTACACATTTTAGAAATCAAAGGCTTTGCTAGAAAGGGCATAATTCCATCTCTGAAGGTCACAGAGTCCTTCACATTCACTTCATTTCTGGATATTGTATGCTGAAATTACAATCATGCTCCAAAGCCTGGTTAGCATCTGCCGAACCAGGTCAGCAAAAGGAAGCCAACTTTAACACAACTGAAATTCTAATTATTTCTACATGGGTCATTATTTCTGGGGAAATTATTGCTGGGGCACATATCTGTCCAACTATGCCCACTGAATTTTTATTTTTTGCTCTCAAACATATGACCATTGCTGGAACAACTTACCTAGAAAAACCAAAAAATTCTAAATCCTTTAAAAAATACAGAATACTAGTCTGAAATAGATCTACACTCCCAAACCAAGCCTTAGTACTATAATTTATGTTAAATTTTATAAACCTATACTATAGCTTAAGTTGAAAGTTCGAGACAGGCACTGTAATCTTTTCCAAAAATGGCCACAATAAGACTTCTGGTCCCACATGTTTTCCAGAATTTTGCCATTCTCTTACCAAGCCTATTTCTCTTCCCCTTGAAATTGAACACGATTCTGTGACTGCCTTGACAAAGAGAATATAGGAAGAGATGCTATGTGACTTTTGAACATAGGTTTAAAAAAAAACAAACTACTATTCAGCTTTTGCTAGTGTTCCCTCTTGTCCTGGGTATCAGCCTTGGGAGCCTTTTGCCAATTTGTAAGTAGTCCTACTATCCTAAAGCCACCAAGTTGGTGAGATTATATAGAGAGACTAGAGACAAAGATGCCCTGAGAAACCTTCAAATAATTCCAGTTCCCAGTCTTCAAATCTTCTAGCTGGCACTGTACATATTATGGAGCAGAGACAAACCAGCCCACCATGCCTTGAAAATATTTCTGACCCATAGAATCACTGAAAATAATAAATGATGTTTTGTGCTACTAAAGTTTTAGGAAGTTTTATTATACCTAGAACACTTACATAAAAGAAATAAAGAGCAGGGGTGCCTGGGGGACTCAGTAAGTTAGTGTCTTACTTCAGCTCAGGTCATGATCTCCTGGTTCATGGGTTTGAACCCTGTGTTGGACTCTGTGCTGACAGCTCAGAGCCTGGAGCCGGCTTCAGATTCTGTGTCTCTCCCTCTCTCTGCCCCTCCCCCCTCACTCTCTGTATCTCTCTCAAAACAAATAAACATTTTAAAATGTTAATAAGAAACAGTATTAATTATTGAGAAAATAAATAATAGAGCAAACTTGGGGCAAATATACCATTTAGTGAGTCTGACTCCTCCTTTCATTTTTACTATATTCAAGGAATAGTGTAACCTTTCCAAATCAGTATTCAATTCCTTAATGAAATGGAACTGAATGTCCTACCAAATACACAAATACACATGATATAATGCCCATTAAATACTTTGAACTATCATTAAGATCAAAGGAAATGCAAAATCTTCCCAAAGGAGACCAAAGGATCTGCCCTTTGCCCACATTTCCTGGGACAACACCCATCACGCCTCTTCCCATATATATATATATACACACACTTTCTTTATTATGGCCAACAGGCAAAACAAAAAACAAGATAGATACATGTGTCTCTTATTCTTCATTCTTACCTTCCTAATGTAGGAACCAAGGGTAGGCTGCCTCTAAATGGGACTCTTTGGCATATTGATTATTTCAAATAAAAGCTATTTAGGAGATAGTCTAAGCAAGAAGGACACTCAGGCCCTTCTCTGTCCCCCTGGAAAGAGGAAACAAATCTCTCATGTGAAAGGTACCCTCTCTGTATCAGGAAATAAAGAGACATCTTTTTCATCAGAGATAGGAAATTTAGAGCTGAGAAGGCTATATAAACCACCCTTATTACTTCTTACTAATTTACACCACAACCCAAATTCTGTTTAGAATACCTTACTAATTGGAGCTCCCAAAGTTAAGTTTTCTTTGTCCTGTCAAGTCTTCACAGATTTATTGTCTCTTTGTCTGTCTAAAACGTACAAAAACTGCCAGTCTTGGTCATTTTTTTAGGATTCAATTTCATTATTGAGCCTCTGTGCACATGTAATAAAACTTTGGTTCTTTCTCTTGTTAATCTCTCCCTCTGGAAGACGCTGAGGGTAAGAAAAAATTCTCCTTGCCTTCACAATATTCCAGCATCTTGTCCCTGAGAGTAAAGTCCAAGCAAGAGAAATTACTAACTCGAGGGGACTGTCAGAAGAAATTGATAACCTTCAATGACAAATCTCTAAACAGAGAGAAATAATAGTTTTTAATGAAAGATTTGCTCATTATCTAGCTTTCAATTAAACAATGAAGGTTGACATCAAAGTTTTGCAGTCCTTACATACTTACAGATTTTTTTAGGATCTATTAAGCACAGACACTTATTAAAAGAAGTTCAGGGAATAAGAAGAATGATAGTCTTAATTTCTCTGAAACTAATGTTTTATTAATCTTGCAAGTTTGAAAAAATGTTCATCTGAAAACAATCTCATTTATATTAGCATTAAAAAAATACTTAGGAATAAATTTAACCAAGGAGGTAAAAGACCTACCCACTGAAAATTATAAGACATCAATGAAAGTAATTGAAGAAGAAACAAATAAATAGAAAGATATGCTATGCTCTAGATTAGAAAAATTCATGTTGCTAAAATGTCCACACTATCCAAAGTGATTTACAGATTCAATGCAATTCCTATCAAAATTCTAAAGGCATTTTTCACAGAAATTGGAAAAACAATCCTAAAATTTGTAAAAACCACAAAAAATCCTGAAGAGCCAAAGCAATCTTGAGTTAGAAGAGCAAAGTGGTAGGCATCACACTTCCTGACTTCAAACTATATTACAAACTATTGTAATCAAAACAGTATGGTAGTAGCAAAAAGGTACACAAGTAGACCAATAGAACAAAATAAATTCATACATGTATGGTTAATTAGTTTATGACAAATGAGCCAAGAATATTCAGTAGGGAAAGGATAATCTTTTTAAAAAATGGTGTTAGAAAAACTTGATTGCCATAGTGAAAGAGTAAAACTGGATTGCTATCTTACACGATACATCAAAATCAATTCAAAATGGATTATAGACTTGAATACAAGACCTGAACTATAAAACTCCTAGAAGAAAGCATAGAGATATGTTTCTCAGACATTGGTCTGGCAATGATTTTTTGTATTTGACCTCAAAAGCAAAAGCAACTACACCAAAAATAAACAAGTAAGACTACATAAATCTTAAAAGCTTCTGGTCAGCAAAGGAAACCATCAACAAAATGAAAAGCCAACTTATGGAATGGAAAATGGAGAGGGTATGTGCAAACCACACATCCAATAAGAGGTTAGTACCCAATATACGTAAGGAACTCATACAAATCAACAGCAAAAAAAGCAAATAACCAAACTAATAAATGGACAGAGGACCTGAATAGATTATATCTTCCAAAGAAGAAATACAAATAGCCAACAGCTGCTAATCAGGGAAACAGAAATCAAAATCACCACAAAGTTATCCTAAACCACTATGTTAAGATTGGTATGAAAAAGATGAAAGAGAACAAATGTTGGCAATGATGTGGAGAAAAGGAACCCCTGATACACTGTTGGTGGGACTATAAACTTGTATAGTCACTATAGAAAATAGAACGGAGGTCCCTCAAAAAATTAAAAACAGAATTGCCCTAGGATCCAGCAATCCCACTTCTGATATATATCCAAAGATAACAAAGCCATTATCTTGAAGAGCTGTCTGTATTCCCATGTTCCCTACAGTATTACTCACAACAGTCAAGGTAATGGAAACCATCTAAATGTTCATCAATGGATCAATGGATCAAGGAAACGTGATATGTATCATAGACGTATACCATATATATATATATATATATATACAAAGAAACATACAATGGGATGTTATTTAGCCTTAAAAACAAAGATAATCCTATTATTTGTGACAATATTGATGAAAATGGAGACCATTCTGCTAAGTGAAATAAGGCAAACAAAGAAAGACTAATACTGCATGGTATATCACTCATAAGTGGAATAAAAAAAGGTCAAATTCATAGAAACAAAGTGGAAAAGTAATTTCCAGGGGGAGGTTGATAGAAGAGTACAAACTTTCAATTGTAAGAGGTATAAGGTCTAAGTATCTAATGTGTGACTCTAATTGATAATATTATATTGTATAATTGAAATTTGCTAAGAGAGTGGAACTTAAATATTCTCACACACAAAAAACTCACCCTGTGGCATATCAACAAGTCCCCAGAGCATGTGCCGAGGTATACCCAGGGCCAGCGGTGCCAGAGAGCTCTGTGTGAATATGAAAAGTGTCAGAAGCAGAGTGTGGAGTATGTGCCTGCCTGCTTCCTTCACAAAAGGAGACGGAGGGAAGACCAGATGGACAGCTCCGGGCCACCTCACTGGAGAGAAACCTTCTGGGAACCTGCATCCACCAATGACAATACAGCTGTGAGGGAAGTGATGACAGCATGACAGACCTCAACCATCCAAGTTGTTTACCAGAAAGAACCTGGGAGGGACTGAGCATGGTGACAATACCAATGACTTTTTAATAGAGGAAGAGGACAAGAAGTCATGGCACCCAACAGAGAAGGGCCCTGGGAACAGAGAAGAGATGGAGGTGGACTGGGAGTTGGGTCTCAAGCATGGGAAGAAGCAGTAGGGTTCATTGAAAAAGTTCAAAAATCATCACCATAAACCCAAGAGACTCAGCTCCTTTAAGCAGTCATATTAATAAACGGCGGCTGGAGAAAAGCAAAAATAATAATAATTGTTTTAATGTCTATCAAATCACCATATTGTACATACTGAATGTCTACTATTTTTTCAATTATACATCAAAAGCTGAAAAGTTATTTTAAACAAAAGCAGTAAGTTCTTTTATAGATATTTTGCAAATATTATAGAACAACTAAAATGTGCAGTAGGAAATTCTAGGTATTTGGGAGTATGAGGAACCTTTCAGAGAAGTAGAATATAGGAGATAAGGTCTGCCCATAAATAATGTAGAAAGTGATGAAATAGAGAAAAGCAGATATGGCTTTTCAGATATTAGAGAGATCACTTCCATATGTAGGAGACAGTCATAAAAGACCTCATGAATGGATAGCAAATTGAGTGGGAAAGAAAGTTCTGTGAAGAAAAAATTAACATGTATAAAAGCTCAGAATTTGGAAAACATCATTGAGATTAAGAGTGCATAAGATGGGGGTGACTGGGTGGCTCAGTCAGTTAAGCGCCCGACTTCAGCTCAGGTCATGATCTCACATTCGTGGGTTTGAGCCCCGTGTGGGGCTCTGTGCTGACAGCTCAGAGCCTGGAGCCTGCTTCCAATTCTGTGTCTTCCTCTCTCTCTGCCCTCCCCTGCTTATGCTCTGTCTCTCAAAAATAAATAAACATTAAAAATAAATAAATAAATCAAAGAGTGCATAAGATGGAAATAGAATTGGAAAGGTAAAATAGGAGTAATATTAAGGGGCAATATTAAAGTGGGAGATTGGGGTCCTTGAATGATAGGAAAAGTTTGAATGGGTTATTTAAGAAATAGAAAACAATTGAAGATTTCTGAGCAAGGGACTGACATATGTGGGTGATGCCTTTTACTTATATGACACTTTATCATTAAAAAGCATCCCAATGTATTTTATCTCATGTTTTTATCACAAAACTGTGAGGCATGTAGAGAAGAGATTATTATCAAATAATCCACCCAAAATCATAGTGTTATTCGGTGGCATAAACCAGACTCAGAGCCAAGCCTTTACTAATGTACAGCAGGCTTTCTACTAAAATGCAAAGCGAGCTTGTTGGTGGTATGTGAGAATGAAGATGAAGTGACAAGTCAGGGAGGTTGTAAATTAATCCCTGTGAAAGATGATCAAAGTGGGGACAAGATGAGACTCATCTCAGTGATACAGGAAGCAAAATTATCCAGGTAGAAGAAATTCAATGGCATTTTCACTGAAAAGCAGCAATTGTAAAACATTTAAATTTTGTTTCATATGTACTGCCTTTAGTAAATCATCCTATAACTCTCCAGTATATAAAAAGAGATTTTATAAAGCTTTCAGTAACTAAATTACCAGCATAGAAAATTAAATGGAAAATATACAGATTCCTTCCTAAAACAAAATAAAATCTTAACGAATTCTTATTTTAGAAGTTTATTTTTACACTGGATTATGAAAATGTCATGCTCTGACACTTATAGTGGAATGATAGCAAAGCACAGTATTATAAAGGTTTTAAAATATTCAAAATACTCTAACAAGAGTAAAATTCTCCTTTGTATTCATTTCAATCACCATAAGGAAAATCACCACGAAGTAAAAAGATAAAGTGCTTCTTTCTTTTTCTTTCTCCTAAACCTTAAAACAATTCATAAAAATTCTATCAACAGTTTGGACTTATATCTACAGAGCTAA
Source organism: Suricata suricatta (assembly GCF_006229205.1). Taxonomy (NCBI): domain Eukaryota; kingdom Metazoa; phylum Chordata; class Mammalia; order Carnivora; family Herpestidae; genus Suricata; species Suricata suricatta. The sequence goes on along the minus strand of NC_043705.1, from coordinate 76,154,244 downwards.
TTAAAAAAACAAGAAGTGCAGGCTAAGCTAAGTCTCAAGCATTTGGAATTGTTAAAAATCGATACGAAATTAACATGGTAAACTGTGGTTAGTCTTGAAGATCTTTGCAAATTTACAAAATGCTTCCAAATAATGGCAGTTCATCCCAAATGCACCAAGAAAACAAGATAGTTTTGCCATATTCCTGTTTTCCCATGAATGGTAATGGTAATTATTTCCCCTTCCTCCTTAGTGGTTTGTGCTTTGCCTTATTACAAAAAAAAAAATTTATAAACATGAAATCACACCAAAAAAATTAGGGCCAAATGGATATACCTGAGCACCAAAAGCCCCCAGGGCAGAATAAATGTCCAGGATTTCCACAGAGAAAGGGCAGAGTTTCAAGAGCTATTTGAACAGAAAATGAACTAAAACAATTAAAATGTTGATGCATTTTAACTGACTCAGAATCACCTTCTCTCCTTCTTAACAACTCTGCCAAAGCTATCTTCACAAGCAAATGTCAAGAGGCACAGTTCATAGTTAAGTCGACAATCAAACAAGAACAGCTGCACGTGTCTGGCACATTGGAGACTCTGAGAGCATTTACTAAACAGACAACCTAGAAGCCAGATTCGTTAAGTAAGGACAGTACCCACCTCGAAGTTCATGAGAAGATATTCTACCAAAGTCCAAGAGAAAGGGGAAAGAATGTTTACTCCCAGGAATGAAAGCATTCACACTGGCACTCCTGTGAGCCTCATCCTGTGACACTCAGAGCTCTTAGTGCATTCCTCTTCACTCTCTCCCAGATGCAACTTTATAGGTCGGAAATACCTAATGCTGGATATGCTGAGTGGGCCCTTCTGTCTGTAACAAGGCCACCAACTGTACTGAAGGAAGTGCCGTAAATAATGAGCAAGAGAAGTGTCATCAGTGTTTCTCCCTATATTGTAATCTTATCACAGTCACTTCACTCAGATATCATTTTTTTAAAATAACCCATTGAACACCACGGAAAATACTCTTCTGCCTACTGGAAAGTATGCTGATTGGAGCTCAATTGGCTTAATCTTTTTTAGTGTTTTGATCTTAAGGGTTTTTATTCATCTCAGCCTTTTCTATCAAGAAAGATATTTTTGTATGATCCCTGTTCATCAACTAATTGGCTTGACTTGAAAGTCACTACATCTCTGTGTAAGTTCTTCTATTTGCAAGATGTTAAAAGGGTTATAAAATCTATAATGTAAATTGCTGAAAAAAACGTAAACTTCATTGTTAAGACTGTGGTTCATAATACATTTTATTTTTTATTCCCATTAATTTTCAATATATCCATTATATTCTTTCCCAAGTATATATCAAGTATCAACAGAAAGAACTGTAACTTTCCTCCTGAAATTCTTGTGTAGGATGTTGTTATGTTCACTGATACTTTAACCTTGATAAACTGTCTCAACACATTAATAATAAACACAATCTCTTCAAAGAGGCATAAATAGGCTGATCAACATACCAACTACGTTGAATAACAAGGGCTAAGTGTGCCTGTTAAAAAAATATCTAGAACGAAGCCACTAGTGATAAGGAATTGCAGTAAGTGTATTAAAATGGAATGACCACTGTAGGAGGGCACCGGGTTGGCTACATCAGGTGGAGCATCCAGCTTTGATCTCAGGGTCATGAGTTCGGGCCCCACATTGGCTGTAAATATTAAATACAAAACTCTTAAAAAATAAAATAAAATAAAATGACCACTATAGTGGTCATTTCTCTCCCATGTTGATAGGACACAGATATTTGTCAATATCAGTATTGTATCACATGCACCAGTGTTTTGCTGGAGGGTTTCCAGACAAAAAGGTGAGGTATAGCTTCAGCCCCAACTCCCCCCAACCATACTTTTTCTCTTTTCCTTCGCCTGTTTTCACAGGGAGAGTGGTGATGGTAGCTGGCCTAAGAAGCAGTTCCTGAATATAAATACCAAACATTACAGAGAAGGAATCCCTGTTTGATGTGACATAAGTAAGTCAGATCTCATGACTTCCCTGCTAAAAACATTAGCAGACTCCATAGTTTATTTGCACAGTAAAATCCCAGCTCCTTCTAAGAGCTCATAAGCCCTGAGTGGTCTGACTCCAGCCACACCAGCCTTCCTCCTGTACCTCCAGTTGCCATTTATAACTTTGAAGTAAAGATAATAGCTACCTCAAAGGATGCTTTGAGCATTAATGGAAGTTCATATTCATGAAGTATGAAGTATGTCTGACACATACTGTTTTGTTGATTGTTCCCCACTCTGGGCTTGTGTAATTTTTGTCTGTTCTATTAGGAATGTAATTATGCTAGCTCTTAGCTACTCTTCAGAGCAGCCTTCCCAAACATATTCAAAGAAGCAAAACCAGCCACCCTGACAAGTTACCCTTTCTCTCAATGCATTCATTGCTCGCTATCATTATCTCCATCTTATATTTCTTTCCTTTCATTCTGCCTTTTCATCTTCTCATTAGAATACAGGCTCCATGAGGGGAGAGACCCGACCCTGCTTCCTTTTGAATCTCTCACTCTTGTCATAGAACTTGAACACATATTGGGTATTTGTCTAAATATGCGGTTAGCTAATTAGTTAATGGAATCATGAGATCTGGATTCCAATTTCATTATTTGTAAAATCTCCTAATTCCTCAGAGTTTCAATTATCTCATTTATAATTAAAGATAATTACTGCTTCTCTACCTGTGCTTCACTATGAAATGCAAATTGGCTAATCTACATAAAAGTGCTATAGAAACTGTAACTATTACCCAAATATTAGTTGTTATTTTAACGAAACAAGCTAACACAGTAGAATAAGTATTAGATCACAAGAGTCTAAATGCAACTTCCTTCCAGTCTTTATTCTGAAACTTTGAGTAAACATGCACTTCCATGAGCATCTTATTCTTTATTACAAAATGATGGTAATATGATTTTATGAGAATTACATGGTTATCTAGACAATCACAAAAGTCACGTGAAGTATATAAAAGGTTACTTATAAAATAGTGGAATCATACCAACACAGCCTTCCCATTCCCCTCACTTTGAATATACTTTAGACAGGCATCTTTCTGACTATGAACCCCAGTCTCCTTTTTCTTAGGGCATTGTTTTTAGAAAACTTGAAATTGTAAATTTGTTCTCTGCCTTCCTGATATATAAATCTTCTCTGAGCCTCTTGTAACCCAAATTTTTTCCTCTAAGACCTGAGAACCATCCCATTGAAAGTAATCATCGACAAAGATAGTACCCCTATCTCTGAGTTTTGTGGGAAGGTAGGGGCCTAATTTTGATGACCAACAATTGCAAATACAGATAGTCTAATCACAATGACCAGTGTCCTCCTTTATGTTTTCATGAATTCACTCCAGTGCTTAAAAACTCTTCTAACTTGTTTCGATGGAATTGAGATCACTGTTTCCCTTATTCCAATAACCTCAATTCCTATTACAATAGTCTTGAATAAAAACTTCCATGGTAGTTTAACCTGTGTGGTGAAATTTTTCTGTAAACAAATTATAGGAGTGTAAGCAATGGCTCCTTTGGATTAGACTGAGTTTATCACAAAGTCCACCAAGAAAATCTGGATCAGACTAACCCATGACCATCTCTCTCAAACTTTTCTATCCTTAGGACTATATTTTTAGAGAAGTTTTAAGTTCACAGTAAAATGGAGAGAGATATATAAAGATTTCTCAAAATTGTCCTGCCCCCATACATGCATAGCATTATCCCCTGTTATCAATATCTTCTACTAGGGTGGTGCATTTGTTACAACTGATGAACTTACATGAACACATCCTAATCACCCAAAGTCAATAGTTTACCTTAGGATTCACTCTTAGTTTTATACATTCTGTAGGTTTGAACAAATGTATAATGACATGTACACATCATTATAGTATCATAGAGTATTGTTGCTGTCCTAAAAATTCACTGTGCTCTGCCTATGGATCAACCCCTTTCCTCCATTTGCTGCCCCAACCCTTGGCAACTTGGGTTTTATGGTTTCCACACTTTTACCTTTTCCAGAATGTCATATAATTGGAATCATACAGTAGGTAGCCTTTTCAGATTGGCTCCATTCACTTAGTAATATGCATTCATGTTTCTCTGTGCCTTATCATGGCTTGATAGCTCACTTCTTTTTAGTGCTGAACAATACCCTATTGTGTAGATATACCAGCTTACTTAACCATTTGCCTAATGAAGGACTTGTGGTTGCTTCCATGCTTTGACAATTCATGTGCACATTTTTATATGGACATAAATTTTAACTCCTTAGGGGAAAAACCAAGGAGTGCAACTGCTAAGCACATGGTAAGTGTATGATTAGCAGATTAGAAACTGTCAGGAGCACCTGAATAGCTCAGTAGGTTACATCTGACTCTTGATTTTGGCGGAGATCACAATATCATGGTTCATGAGATGGAGCCCACATTGGGCCTGCACTGAGAGTGCAGAGCCTCCTTGGGCTTCTCTCTCTCTCTGCCCTTCTCTCTCTCTCTCAAAATAAATAAATAATCTTTTAAAAAAAGGAAAGAAACAGTCAAACTGTCTTTCAAATTGGCTGTACCATTTTGCATTCCCATCAGCAATAATAAGAGTCTTTGAGGCTCCCTCTCCTTGCCAGCATTTGGCGGTGTTAGTGTCCTAAATTTTGGGCATTCTCACTGTACAGTGGTAACTCACTGTGGTTTTAATTTGCATTTTTCTGATGACCTATAAAATGTGAAGTATCTTTTCAAATGTTTATTTGTCATATTTGGTCATCCTTTTATCTCTTCTCTTTTCTATGTCAAATACATCTGAAAGACCATCACCTTCAAGTTTCTCCTTAAAATTGATGTTCACATGTAAAAAATTTGATGACAGTGACTTCTTGTTCAGTTTGATTGTAAAATCTTTGTAACTCTTGTCATTGTTGTCATTCAACATAACTCACTGCAGTGCCTCAGTCTCTGGTCCTACAAAATGAGTAACTTGGACCAAATAACTCCTTTATAGTCATGTTATTTGGGGAATCTAAAATGCTTTTCAGAGGCTTTCTCTATGTCTTGATACTGCATCTACAATCCCTTTGGATGCTTAAGGGAAAATACAGGAATGATAGCCCTCAATCCAAAACACGCAATGTAACTGTGCTACATAATTTTTTAAAGTTTGATATGTATGGATTTTATAATTTTATTCCCATAACCACTACTATCCTGACACTACATTTACTGGCAATTTACTTAATCCTCTCTGGGATAAATTCAGCTCTGACACATGGAGAAAGTGAAACCAATTTTAAATATGGTATGTCAAAATTAAATCAACACTTATTTAGCAGGAAATTATGACACTGCTTTAAATTTCAAAAGATGATTTTAATTCTGTTGCTCTTTTTAAAAGTTATCAGCCTTATGAAAAATATCACATTATTGTGCTTTATTTGTTCTGAATTTAGACTTACTCATCTCACACCTTACCTGTGGGTCTCCCCACTTGCTAAACTTCTCTGCTCAGAGTATCCCTAATTTTAGAACCATTAAAGCATCTGCTTTAAGGAGATATATTTGGAATTTACAGACAGAAATACCCATGAAAATCAAACCAAAAGTGAGTATCAGAGTAAATCAGATTTGTATTTGACTCAGTGGCTGATTTTCATTTGATCAACTGCCTGATTTCTTTATCATTCTGTTGCAGGTGAGTTACTGTTAAATGTCATGGTTGCTTTATGTCAAAACAAAGTGAAAATCTGTTACTATCAATCTGGGAACATAAATTCAAATTTAGTAAGAACTTCCTTGAGACCCTATGATAAAAATCTCAGCTTTTCAAAGAATTAATCAGTACAAATAGAACACAAAGAATGCCCTCCATGTTTCATTTGATTTGCCATTTTGTTACCATTTGATACTGACTGTCTTACTGATATCATAAACAGCAGATGAGTATAAAGAAACAGTTATTCTTTAGATATAAAAATTATGAGTTAAACTCACTGCAAATCAATGTAATACAAGAATCTTAAAAAAACAAACTACAGAGTTCCAAAAGAAGCAGACACTTGATACTGAACCACATAATATAAAGTAACATTTAAATGGTCTCAAATGATTTATTCCTTCTTTTTAAGTAATTCTAAGTAATATTTTAGATTATCAGGATATATTCCCAAAAATCTTAATAATTATTTACACTTAGTGATTAGGAGTCACAAAAAAGGAAAAGATGTCTAGCATTTACTGAACACATACATTGCTCATTTATTTTTCACAACAGCCTTACAAGGGAAGAACTGCTATTTTCATTTTATAGATGAGAAAACTGAGGCTTGGAGTACCTAAGTAGAACTTATCCAAGGACATAAAATAGAAATGTTAGAGTCACATTTGAAATTATTTCTGTTTAAATCAAAACCTATCTTTTTTTTCTTTATACTACACTGCCTCTGACGTGAAAAGAATATTCTACTATCAGGAGAATAGAGGCAATGTTAAGAAAACAGCCAGTTTGCTGATACATGTGATCTTTCCTTCAGTTTCAGCAAAATGGGAGGACTGAAGTGAAGCCTACGTTTGGTTTAGAGCCTTTGCTGTATTGTTTCATTAGACAGGGGAACTACAAAGCAGTGTGTTTTATATGGTATGTGAGAAAAAGAATTTGAGGACTTGATAGTGGAAGTAATTTTGCTTGAAAACATTTTGAAACAGATTAAAGAGATAACAGTGAGAAGTCAAACATCTCCATAAATATAATGGCCGCACATATTCCTGGCACAGAACTTTCTTAGGAGTTTGCAAAGATATAACTACAAATCAGGGCCAAAGATAACTACTCAGTTACAGATGCCATAGAGTAATTGTTTCTGTAGCCACATTTATGAAATCCAATTGCCACTTTGTTCATACTCCTGGAAGAAAGACCTGAAATACCTGGTGGTTTTTCCTAAAGCAATGTTCTAAATGTATTGCTCCCAAACTCAATGATCTTAAAAAGAAACTCAGGGCTGCCTGCAATTAGTGAAGATTGGAATTAGATGCTATTACTGTAAAACTCATCTTGTATTTCCAGACTCATTGCCTATGACTCTCTCACATGGACTCTTGTCCAGCAAATGGAGGTTAATAACTGTCCTAAAGTCTACCCAGCCTTGAATTTGTTCATGCTGCTTTCTCTATATGAAATAGTCATTTCCCACTCTAATACTACCACCAGTACTCCTAAAGAATCCCTAGATTATCACTATTACTTGTAAATAATAGAAAATCCAGCTGGGGCACCTGGGTGGCTCAGTCTGTTGAGTGCCCCACTCTTGATTTTGACTCAGGTCATGGTCCCAGTGTTGTGAGATGGAGTCTGGTGTTGGGCTCCACACTAAGTGTAGAGTCTGCTTAAGATTCTCTGTCTCCCCCCTGTCCCTTTCCCCCACTTGTGTGCTCTATGTCTAAATTACACATATATACATTTTTAATATGCATATACATTTTTATATATGTATATATATTCATTTATTTTTAAATAATTAAAAAAGGAAAAGAAAACCCACCTAACCATGAGTTAAATAACGAAGACCTTGAAAATACATATTTCTGTAAATGCAGAGGAACTCAGTTGCATGTTTTGGTTAATTTTCTGTCACAACAGTTTTCAAAGAGCCAGTGTTTTTCTTCTTTCATTTGTATCATCACAAGTCTGCTGGGATTCATTACATAACTAACAGTCAAGACCACAGCTGCTGGAATTAGACTACTTGAGTTCAGTATCTCCTGCTTCATAACCTTCAGAAAATATAGAAGTTCTCTGAGCTTTAGTTTTTTCATCTATGACATAGAGATAAAAATAATGTCTATAATTTAATGACTTAGTAGTACATTAAAGTGAGGATTTAATATTCTAATATGAAACATTAAAAATCTTAAAATAGCATGTGGCACATAGTATTTAGAAACATTTTCTATATTTCTGTGTTCATGGGAAAATGTAGTGCCTGTCTGTTTGTCTGTCTCTCTCTCCTTTCTGTCTTATAATTAGAGATGAAAGATCTCCTAGAAGCTACCCAGTAGCCATATCTTACAGATCATGTCTATGCCTAACTACAAGAAAAGCTGGGAAAGTGAGCTTCTGGTCTGTTGTGGAGTCAGGGCTCTACCATCAAGGACTTGGAGTCCTTGGGACTCCACGTATATTCAGCCAAAGGTGGGTGTCAAAATCTCCCTTTAGCCCTCAAAAAGTCACTAGTTATTCAAGAGTCTCTCTAAAATGCTCCTCCTTCTATGAGGCTCTTCCTGATTTCCAAACAAGGCATCATTTTTTTTTCCTTTTTCAAGATACTGTGAATAGTTATGCAAAGTGTCAAAATCAATCATGTATTATACTTTTTAAGATATTTAAGAGAATTTAAGGATGTACAAAACTATAAATATAACCTAGTTCAATCAACCTTGTGATGATCAAATTACATCTGTAACACACAAATCAACTAAAAGAACCAAAAATAGTTACCATTTAAATGTTTGTCCTCTGTCAGGTACTATAATAAGTGATTTATCTAAGTACTTTATTTACTCTGCACAAGTCTTACAATATTGGAGTTGCAATTAGACTTGCTTTACAACATATTCTTAGTAAACCTCCTCTCTCTTGATCCTTTAACAAATGTAACTATTTTTCTATCCAATTTAATTCTCACAATAAAATCAAATCTATAAGCATATACAAATAATTAAAAAGATTTATTACGGAAAAATGCTTTAAGAAAGCAGAAACTAATAATTCTCTAACTCCTCATTTTTCACTTGGGACTGATAGCCATTTTGAAAGAAAAATGGTTGAATGCTCAGATATTTGTTTACAGATTTTTTTATCCTTTCATTTAGTCCTATTTAGAGATTGCCAAATTTCAGTATAGAAGGGGTATTGTGAAGCTCTGTATATACACAACAGTGGTTGCAGTATTTTATAAGTTATAGGATATTTTCAAGTATAACCATTATATGGAATTATAATTTTATCTTTTACTTTAGAAAGTAACTCAAGTACAACGTGAATGCATTGTATTATTACCATTTTACAGATCAGAAAACGGTTTCAAAGAGAATACATTAGTTACCCAAGGACATATAGCTAGCTGGTAATTAGTTTAAGTGTGTAATTATAACCCCTATTTGGTCTGACCCAAAGTCAAAGTGACCAATAACTACAGTTCCTGTTTATTGACCTCCACCTACAGTGTTAATACTTTCAGTACAGAGATTATCTCTTGGTGGTGCCCTAAGTACATAGCCTAGTGTTTTACGAAGAGAAGATGATTAATGTATATTTGTTGTAATGAGAACTCTGAAAATAAAGCACAATTCTGATAGCGGTCTTTGCCTTTCAAATGCTCCAAGTCTCAGAGGTGAAATAGAAACCAAAGCTGACTAGAGTTAGCAGTAAGAGAGACAGTCTACACTAATTCTGGCAGTATACATAAGAGAGGCTTTCCCTGTGCTTTTTTTTTTTGAGAGAGAGAGAGAGAGAGAGAGAGAGCAAGAAGGTGAGGAGCAGAGATAAGGAGAGAGAATCCCAAGCAGGCTCCACATTCTCATTGCAGAGTCTGATGCAGCACTCCATCCCACAAACCCTGAGATCACGACCTGAGCAAAAATTAAGAGTTGGATGCTTAACTGAATGAGCCATGCAGGCTCCCCTGTGCCTTTTTAATTCCTTTTTTTTACTGTTTATTTATTTTTAAAAGAGAGAGAGAGAGCACACACATCCACGCCATGGAGGAGGAGCAGAAAGAGAGAGAGACAGAATCCAAAGAGGGCTCTCAGATGACAACAAATAGGTGTCTTCTCATAAAACCAAAAACCTAACTTATGAATTAGTCTCACCCTCTTTGGCATTCTACATCATGTTTAACACTTAGTCCACAACTCTGAGTATGAAAAGTAAACTACATTTTTTCTGTTTATTTGAATCAACTTAAATCTAACTCTAAGCCTTCATCTCTCCAGTTGATAAAGCTAATCTTTATTATTTCTAAGACTCTATTCACACCTTCAACAATAGTCATGATAAGACTTGTGCAGCACCAAAGTTAAGATGTATGCCTCTTGTCATTAGGCATCTGGCTTCCCCTATTACTGCTGAGGTTCCTATGCTTTGGCCTATCTGGTCTCTTCAGGGATGTGGTGTCTAGAATCCAAATCCCCAGGAATGTTTAATTTTATGTGTCAACTTGGCTAGGCCATGGTACACATATATTTGATCAAACACATCTGGATATATTTTTAGGGAGATTAACATTTCCAACCTGTCAGCCTGCTTACCTGCAGATCTCAAACTTGCCACCCTCCACAATCGTGTAAACCAATTCCTTAAAATAAATCAACCTCTCTCCCTCTCTTTCCTTCTTTCTCTCTACTTCTCTCTTTCTCTCATTCACACGCACATATATGTATGTATCTTCTGTTTCCCTGGAGAACCCTGACTACTGTAACACAGTAGGTGTATCACATATCAAAATATTCTGGAAGTGATCCTTAATAGTGAACGATAACAGAACTTTGTCTCCCTCCAATTTCCCAGAATACTCAGCCCTCAATTGATCAAATGACCAAGGTGCTAAGACTCCATTATTCATGTTCTTGCACCCATGGAGAGCTTTTGAAATAATTAACCAAGCCTAATGTTTCCTTTCTTTATTAACTTAATATGCACTATTTAATTAATTCAATCTCAGGAGACATAGGCAGACATCATCTCTTGTCCAGATTATTACAAGAATGACTTTACTAACTTCTTTGCTGTAACTTTTACATTCTCCTTTAAGTAGTCAACATGATCTTTTAAAAACATAAGGCAATTCATGTTATTCCTCTGCTCAAAATCTTCCTATGGATTTTCTTCATTTTTGGTAAAATTTAAACTTATTGTCATCATGGCTGATAGGGCCTCTCTGATCTGACCTCTGCTATCTCTTCAAATTCATCTCATACACTACCCACTGCATACTAGCCACAATGATCACATTTCTGTTGCTCAAACAACTTAAGATTTATAAGCAAATGAGATTTTAGTAATTGCTATTAAAAATGCTTGGGATGCTCTTCCCCAAGGTATCCTCTTGCTGACACTATATTTCCACAGGGACAGAATGAAACAGTTTCCTCCTCAGAAAGAGCATAATTGCCTGACTAGTTAAGCCCAATTACCCATACCACCCTTCATATCTTCTCACAATGGTTTCTTTTCTTCATGACACTTTTTTATTTTCTAAAATAATCTTGTTTATTTGTTTACTTATATGTTGTCTGTGTCTCCTGTAGAATCTAAATTACATGAGAGTGAAAAGTGTCTATCTTGTTGATCCTAAATGTCTAGGGTCTGGCATAATAATCATTTAAAAAGTATTTACTGAATGAAGAAATCCAAACAAGACACTATCCTGTTTCAGAAACAAATACTCTTGAGGCAACCAAATAGCAATCACCTATTAGAAATGGAATACAATTTTTAAAAATATTTTATTCATGTTTTGAGAGAGAGAGTGAGACAGAATGTGAGCAGTGGATGGGCAGAGAGAAAGGGGAGACACAGAATCTGAAGCAGGCTCCAGGCTCCAAGCTGAGCTGTCAGCACAAAGTCCAACATGGAACTTGAACTCAGAGACCGCGAGACTATGACCTGAGCCAAAGTCAGATGCTCAACCAACTGAGTCACCCAGGCACTGCAGGAATGGGATGCAATTTAAAGGCTTGTCATCAAGGATAAAGAAAAAGACAACTTTCTAGAGCAACACTAATCAAGTGAGCAAAAGTGCATTACATTCTTAGCCTAAAAACAGTATCAACTGAGAAGTATGGGACAGGACTGAGCCACCAAGAAAATGTTAAACACCTGGCCAGAAAAAGGCAGCTGCTGAAGCAGAGATGGGAGAAGTTCATCAAATAGATCAGGGTTCAGCAAACATTTTCTATAAGGACCCAGAGAGTAAATATTTTAGATTTTATAGGCCATAAGGTCCCTGTCACAATTAATTAACTCTGTTGTTTCCATACAAAAGAACATATAGATAATACATAGACAAATGAATGTGACTGTGTACCAATAAAAAGTTAAAGACACTGAAATTTGAGTTTACTAAAACTTTTGTTTTATTTAGAGATAAATATAAATTAACTCAAATTGTAAACCATACTAAGGAGAGGTCACATACACCCTAAACCCTATTTCCCCAATGGTAACATCTGACAAAACTATAGTATAATGTAACAATCAGCATATTGATAATAATATAGTCAATGCACAGAATATCTACAGCACCACAAAGAACCCTCATGTTGTACTTTTATAGCCACACATATTTCTGTCCCTCAATCCCCATTCTTAATTCCTAGCATCCATTAATCTATTCCCCTTCTCATGATTTTGTCATTTCAAGAATTCTATACTACAACTCTTTTTATATAGCATAATTTTCTGGAGAATCATTCAAATTGTTGCATGCATCACTTTTGTAGCTCTTTACTGCTCAGTAGTATACTATGGTATGGATAGAATTCTATAATTTTTCTTTCTTTCTAACTGCTTTGGTTCATAAGTTAAATTAAGTACTCCTAGCTTCATAAATTAAATTAAGATATATTCTCCCTCTTCTATTTTCTGAAAAAGATTGTGTAGAAATAGCATTAATTCTTTAAACTTTCAGTAGAATTCTCCAGTAAAAACATCTGGGCTTAGATATTTTCTGATCCTTGTTTCCTTAATATCCATTTCATATTGAGTAAATTGTGGAAACATACTTTTTGAGGATTTCAAAAATCATCTAAGTTGTCAAATTTATGTATATATAATTGTTTAGTCCCTCATTATCTTTTTGATATTTAAAGTCTCTATAGTGATAGGTCCTATTTCATTCCTGGTAGTGGTAATCTTTTGCTTTTCTCTTTCTTTTGTCAGTATTGCTAGAGGTCTGTCAGTATTATTGATCTTAACTAACAGCCATTAGTTTCATTGTTATTATCCACTGTTTTCCTATTTTCAAAGTTCTTAATTTCTGCTCTTTATTGTTTTCTTTCTTTTTCTTCCTCTAGGTTTAATTTGGCGCTCTTATTATAGACTCTTTACATGGGGTCTTAGATTATTATTTGAGACTTTTCTGCTTATTTAATTTGAGAAATTAGTGTTATAAATGTCCTTCTCAAATATGCTTTACCTGTGTCGCACCAATTTGTTTTAATATTCATTTAATTGAAAGCTTTCTTTTCTACTTTCTCTCAAGACTTTCTCCTTGACCCATAATTATATAGAAGTGTGTTCTTTAGAACTGTGTGTATTTCTAAGTGTTTGGAGATTTTCCTGTTATTTTTCTGCTATTTTGTCTCTAGTTTAACTATATAGTTGTAAAAGAATAAATTCTTTATGATTTCAATTCTTCTAAATTTTATGAGGTTTGTATTACACTCAGAAAAAAGTGGTCTATCTTGGTATATGTTCTGTGGACATTTGAAAAGAATGTGTATTCTTTTGGTTGATATAATATTCTATAAATGTTGATCATATCTTATTGGTTGAGAGCAGTGTTATTATTTTATCCTTGCCAACTTCCTGCCTCTTTTCTCTGTTGATGATATAAGAGTTGCAATAAGTTAAATGGTGACCTCAGAAAATGTCTCTTCACTCAGAAGAAGTGAGTGCCACCTATTTGTAAAGGGGGCTCTTTACAAAGGTCATTATGTTAATGATCTTGGAATTAGATCATCCCGAATATAGGCCAGGCCCTAAATTCAATGACAGGGCCCTTACTAGAGAAAGGGAGAGATATATTTGAGACACAGAGACACATACACTAGATTATGGAAAAATTGAAATAGAAACTGAATTGGTGAGTCTGTAAGTTAAGGATTGCCAACTACCAGAAAGTAAAATAGTGGCATAAAACAGACTCTCCTTAGAAATTACACACACACACACACACACACACACACACACACACACACACACAAAATTTGCCAACACCTTGATTTGAGACTTCTGGCTTTCAGAATTGAAAGAGGATAAGTTTATATTGTTTTAACTACCAAGCTTCTGGTACTTTGTTAAGAACTCTAGGAAACTAATGCAAGGGTGTCGAAGTCTCCAACTCTAATTATGTATTTGTTTATTTTTTTTCTCCATAATATTTTATTGTCAAATTGTTTTCCATACAACACCCAGTGCTCTTCCCCTTAAGTGCCCTCCACCATCACCACCACCTCTTTTCCCCCCTCCCCCTTCCACCTCAACC
>NC_043705.1:76110006-76139860 GCF_006229205.1 Suricata suricatta | reverse complement strand
GGTTAGGTTTATTCCTAGGTATTTGATGGTTTTTCGTGCAATCGTGAATGGGACCAGTTTCTTAATTTCTCTTTCAGCTGCTTCATTTTTTGTGTATAGGAATGCAACTGATTTCTGTACATTGATTTTGTACCCTGCGACTTTATTTGTTTATTTCTTCCTTAAGTTCAATCAGTTTTTGCTTCACACTTTGTAGCTGTTATTTGATGCATGCATGTGTAGGATTATAATATATATGCTATTATAACTTCACATGATCTTTATATATCAACCTGTTTTGTTATATTTAAAGTGAGTTTTTGTAGACAGTATAAATGCAACGTCAAGTTTTTGTGTGTTTTCAAATCCACTGTGCAAATCTTTTAACTGATATATTTAGATCAGTTACATTTAGTGTAAATTTTGATATGGTAAAGCTTAAGTCTATGATTTTATTTTTTGGTTTCTGTTTGTTCATTCTTTATCCTGTTTTACTACGGATTACTTGAACATTCTTTTAGAATTCCATTTTGATTTTTCTATAGACTCAGTGTGCTTTTTGCATTGCTTATATAGCAGCACTTCTATCTATTACATTATATATAAATAACTCATCAGTCTTCCTTTGTTAACATTTTACCACTTATTAATACAATTTACAATTTTTAAATATAGTTGCCCATTTTATAATGTAATTGCCTTAAATATTTCCTATACATATTTGTAGAACCATATAAGACAATACTATAATGTTAGCTTTAATCACCAAATGTAAAATAGAAATCTCTAGAGGAGAAGAAAATTTTATAGTATTCATCCATATCTTTGCTCTTATCATGTTGTTTATTTCTTCCCAATGTTCCCAGATCTATTTGTTATCATTTCTTTTCTGTTTAGAGTTTCATTCAGTCATTCTTTTCAAGTAAATCTGCTGGTGGCAAACTATCCTGATTTTCTTTCCCCTGGAAATGTTTTGATTTCCCTAACATTTTGGAAGGATATTTCCACTAGGTAGAGAATCTATATTATAAGCCCTTTTCTTTTAGGGTTTGGAAAAATGTGTGCTATTTTCATCTAACCTCCATGGTTTCTGATGAAAAATACATTGTTATTTGAACTCTTTCTCCGTATTCATAGGTAGTCATTTTTCTCTCATTGCTTTCAAGACTGTTTTTTTATCTTCAATTTTCAGAAGTTTGACTATAATGTGTGTATGGATTTCTTTGTGTTCTGGGCTTAAACAACTTCTTGACTGACTTTTAACATATTTAGGAAGATTTTAGCCATTATTTCTTGAATATTTTTTAGCCCCATTCTCTTTCTCCTCTCCTTATGAAGAGAGTCCAATGATGTGTTAGATCTTTTGCCGTAGTCCCACATGTCCTGAAGATTTGTTTATTTTTTTTTTCAATCAATTTTCCCCTTATTTTTAAGACTGGGTAAATTTTACTGTTCTACCTTCAAGTGTAGTGATTTTTTCCTCTGATCTTTCTCTTCTGGGGTTGAATCCTCCCATTGAGTTTTTATGTCAGTTATTGTATTTTTAATCCTAAAATTATCATTTTTATTTTCTTTATATCTTCTATTTCTTTGATGAGAATTTCTATTTCATTGTTGAGACTATTTTTTCATTTATTTCACTGTGATTATAATTCCTCATCAAAGCATTTTTAAAATATTTTAATGTTTATTTATTTTTGAGAGAAAGAGACAGGACAGAGTGTGAGTGGGGGATGGGCAGAAAGAGAGGGAGACACAGAATCTTAAGCAGGTTCCAGGCTCTAAGCTGTGAGCACAAAAGTCCTGAGCTGAAGTTGCATGCTTAACCGACTGAGCCACCCAGGCACCCCTTATCAAAACATTCTTCTGATCTCTGCTTTAAAATCTTTGTCAGATAATTCTATTTTTGTCATCTTGATGCTAGTACCTATTGATTTTTTTTTTCATTCAAATTGATATTTTAAGTTGAAAATAGGGGATATTCAGTATTACGTTCTGAGATTCTGGGTGCTATTTAAACCCCCTATTTTTAGCTGACATTTTTTCTGACAGTGCTCCAAAGGAAAAATGTGGAACACTACCCCCTTATTACTTTAAGGTGAGAGTACAAATCCAGGTTCTTCATTTGAGGTCCACTCACTCTCAAGGGCAGAAGGGCCTCCTTGATGTGGCTGGCAGGATGGGCATTCTGGATGCCCAGGAGGCCTCCACTAATACTATCCTGGTTGGGAGGAACAAGAGTACCTCCACTGACACCATGAGGTAGAGGGTGGCCTCATTACACCTGAGTACTGCTAAAAGTCCCAAATCACCACTAAGCCTCCTCTGACACAATCACAGTGGGAAGGAGGAGACCCACCTCATTACTACTAGATAAGAGTCTAGGCTCTCCACATGGTTTCCACAGATACTAGGAAGATGGGAGTAGGGACCCACACATGGACCCTGGTAGAAAAACCAGGGAGTATGGAATGTCTCATTACAGCCTTGCAAGGGTTTTATCCTCAGCCTTTGCCAGAAGGGTTGGAAGTTGGACTTGTCTTCTCTGGTGCCTGGCTGAGCACCAGAAAATTTTCTGTCTGGCTAAGCTGTTCCTTTCCTAGTGTATGCCTACAGAGATGAGGCTTTTGATGTTATTGTGTGACCACTGACATTTCCAGTTCCTTCAGCTCCAAGTGTAGGCTATACGAGGCAAAAAAAAAAAAAAAAAAAAAACTCAGCAGAGCATTACAGTGTTATTGTTTGGGTCCTGTGGACCCTAGTAGGTCTTTTTCTCTCTATTTTCCAGGATTTTTGTTTATTTCACATGTAATAGTTTTAGATATATTTAGCAGGAGGAGGAATACTTAAAAGTTCATTTACTCCATTTTCCTGAAAGTAAAGGTCTCACAACTCCATACAATTATCAGTCATGAAATATTATTCGTCTCTTCATTTTCTTCCTACCAATAAAAAGGTAAAACCTTTTTTAGAAGGTAGGCCATACAGAAATTATTGGCAAACTGGATTTAGTTCATGTGCTATCAATGCCAGGCCCTAAAATAGTTCAAGACTGGAACTATGACCTTTTCTGCTCAGTAGACAAAATAGCCTGCACATTAAAAGGATGAGGTAGACAATAGATTTTTTTTTTAAATTAGCTTTCTCTTTTCTAATATCTAGAGACCAGATAAGAAGAGGAAACAATAGTTGGGAGAATGCATGAGTAGGATCAGATTAAAATTATTAAATATCCTGAGGGTCACAAGATATTTCATAGTCTCCTGGATATAATTCCAAGTAAAAACAACACTAAGTCTTAAAATAAGAGTAAGAAATTCCAACAAAATTCTGTTCTTTCTAATTTTGACTACTTTTAGTTTATTGAGAAATATCCATGACTTCAAATGAAATTTTCAATGACTTTTTTCTTTGTTTTCACTTTAATCATACATCTAACCTGCTTGCTGAGTAATCCAAGTTGACAAATTAAATACATAAAAGCAATAATTTCCCTTTATATAAGACATTAATTATATTAAGGAGGTACCAAAACACATCCAAGAATATGATAGTCCAGAGTGTAAAATATGGTAAAAAAAAAAAAAAAGTCATAGACAGGAGAGATAGCTTGAATGTAACTGAAAGTAGTAGTAAGATAAAAATAAAAAGAAGATTAAATATTTGGGAAGCTGAAAAATATCTGGTAAAGTAAAAGTTCCAAGAACTATCTTGACTTTACAAGAGAAATTTAGACATATTCTTAGAATGTGAAAGTCACACAGCTGCAAAATATTTCTAGTGAGGGCTGGGCAGGGGGTGGGGTAGGGGAAGACAATGTTGAACTCATATGGCAAATGAATGCACTGCCACATCCTAATTGCTCAGCTGAGCCAGCCTGAAAATTCATGCAAAGTGCAAAGTTAGTATACATAATTTTATTCTAAAGCTTTCTTCCTTGACTTGCTATTAAATTTTAAATAAACTGAGACATGAGCATTTACTAAAGTCATTATGATTCCATTACCCATGGCAAGGAGATCTGTACCCATCATGCCAGAAGCTCTTTGCATTGAATTCTGTTCAAAGTTTCTCCTCTGACTTTTTATTTATTTAGTTTGCAGATCTACAGTAAGAAACACCCTGTGTCATCTGAAAGGACACATATTGCAAAAAACTAATTTCCTCCCATACTGGAGCTATGTGATGTGTGACTTCCCATTGAGCACAATTGCCAACAAGGCACAGGTGTGCACCGCGTGAGGAGGTGAAAATGTGATTATAGGAAGAGAGACGTTATGATTTTGTCTCTGTATCCATAATGTAATCAGCCTCAAACGAGTGCCTGCTTTTCTTTCCCACAGTAAACACCAAGCCTGGAAAGCAAGAAAACCAAAATCTTTGCCATATCCAGATTCAAACTCATACTGTAATTGGCTTGAGAAATAAGAAGGAAAGTAGTTTTATCACCCTTCATTGATTCTTTGGCTTTCTACAGAAATGCATCCTAGAAATCCTTTTACTTCTAATATTTTCATGCTACACTAGCTGAATGAGTAAAACCCAACACTGAATGGGTTGTCCTTTTTCTTAAATTTAATAAAATCAATCATTTAATACTTCATTCTTTAAAAGATAATTCACAAAATAAGGTATAACATCCTTTTATTTTCAGTGACAAAAACATTTTAATTGGAAATGCTTATAAATTTAAGTCAGTAAAAGGAAAATCGGATTTCTATAAACTGAATAAGATAAAGCACTAAATATTATTAAATCAGAGCCAAATACTATCAATTCACCTAATTCAAATGTGATTCAACTCAGTTGTGTACCAATAATTTATGTACAGTTACTCAACATACAATTGTACTAGAGTAAGTTTGGGGAAAAACTACATTATCTATTAACAGGGATTAAATAAACTGTGGTATATCTCTATATTACAATCATAGTAAAAGGAAAACTAACATCTTTATGTACTAATATGAAAAATGATCTCTGATATGTATGATTATAATATTCTACCATTTGCCTTAAATAAGATCAACAAGGATGTGTGTATATCTATGTACTTACATATACATATACTATTTTCATAAGGATATAAATGAAGAGATAACTATGGTTGCCTATATGAAGAAAAGTCAAGTGGCTGAGAAACATTGGTTTTAGGGAAACTTTTATTATCATTTTACAGTTTTTGACTGTTTGAGCCATGTAAATGATTACCTATTCAAAAATATATTAAATTTTAAATTTTAAAATTTTTGAAATATTGAGTTGCCAGTATATTAAAATGTGATAAATGCAATCAATAACTATATTGTACACCATAGATAGATTATCACTATGTTGGAGATGAATGCATAATGCATCACACTTGTATCAAATCAATTAAAATCTCATGAGATAAACATGATCAGGTTCAGTTAACCCAGATGAGCCCCTAACACTGAAGTCTACTCAACAAAACTGATTTTACTTGTGGGAAAAATAGGCAGATAAAGATGCTTTATGAAATGGGAGACAGACTATATCGACATGTTCAAATTTACCTCTTCTACTGTTAAGTGACTCTTTTTGAAATTCTTCCTATTGATAAGATACAGGAAAAACTATTTGAGGAGAAGTTTAAAACATATTGGTTAGTTTACATAGCAACATAAATTAGAGCATATCATTTAACAGAATCTATTATGGTCTGGCTCAGGGAATCAAAGAAAGATAACACAGCAAAGTTTTATTCTTGCATAGAGGACAATTTTGGAACCATCTAGATTCTTTGCCAGATCTCCTGGATATAAAAAATAAACACTCCTAGTGCCTGGTTAATAAGTTGTTAAACATTTAAAGGGAATGATTTAAATGGAGGTTAGAAGACTTAAAAAAACTAGGTTTAATTTTAGATTTTGAATAAGGCTAGCCCTGAACAGTGAAAATAGGAGCTTTATTAAATATAGTCAAATACTCACTATGTTGTATCCCTGAAACTAATGTAATGTTGTGTATCAACCATGATCAAAATATTTAAAAAATTTTAAATATATAGTCAAGTGCCCATTTATATCAAGGAATTAAGAAATTCAAAATAATCTCTGATGATAAATCTGTATGAATAGCTGTTTGTATTGGTAAAGATCACAATATCCTAAAAGTGCTTTACTTCTTAGAAAACATTTCCTTAAATCGGTACCAAAAGAAGCCAAATGAAAAAATAATTAATAATGACAAGGACAATTAGGAATTAGAATCCCTATGCAGTAATTTAAATGACAAATATAGAGTGAAACTAACATGAGTTACCACCTTTATATTTAAATCAGCTCTGTGTGTGCCCCCCTCCCAGATATTTTCTTTTCCAGCAGAGCTTTCTGGAACAGGAAGCAGACCCCCAAAGTACTTTATGTTGGAATTTTACAACTACTCTTAGGTGAATACATTAAGGCTGAGGAAGGAATGCCAGTTTCAGATGGCAGCATATGTATTTTTTTAAGTGCCAGTAAGAAAGTAATAAAAAGGAGCTGTTTTAGGCAAAATTATTCCAAATGGTTAGCCAAAAAATGTGACTGCAGGTGCAACTAAAATTCTAATGCTGGAAATATTTTTAAATTTAATCTGGTCCTTAGGTATTTTGAAAATTCATCATTTTTCTCAGACAAAAAGAAAAAAGAAAAAGACATGGCCCAGAGAGAAAAATTAGGTCATGAGATCAATAGTAAACACAAATCTATTTATATGAATATGAGAAAAGTTTAGAAATAAATATCATCAAAGTTATAAAAACTTCAGTAATTAGAAATACTGTTTCTAAATTACACAAGGTTATGTTAGGGTCCCAAAAGTATAGGGATTTCTCTCTTATGGTAAAGTACTTATTATAAAAATCAACCAAATAAAGTTTTCTCAAGAAAGATGCTATAAAACATACTGCTCAACAGTGAAATAAAACAAATAGCCAGGCTAATCCTGTCCATACTTTCTAGTGCACAAACTTTTTCCATTCTTGAATGAGCAATAAAAAGCAAAATAAAAATTGAAAAGATACTAAAAAATTATTAAAAGTACAAAAGAGCATTGGTCCATTATAAGAGTACACACACACACACACATACACACAGAAAGACAGAGGGAAAAGAAAGTGTGATAGACACAATGTTATTCCAATTCTGTTAAATTTTTGTGTATCATAAAATTGAATTCAAAAATTTAAATTGGTCTTCATAAAAATGTTATAATAGAGAATGAAAACTATTGTAAAGCCTATAAATAAAGGTAAATAATAATAAAAATAGGGCTCCCTGGGGAAGTGATTAAAGGACAGAAAATTAAATCTGTCTCATTTTAACACAATGTTAAACAAAATGTTAAGTTCATGATAAATTGGATGATGTTGCAAATTTTGTAAGGACAGTAAAACTAGACAAATGGTCCTGAGTGAAGAGAAATGTGGACAATAAATAAAATTAAATTTAAGAAATTATAGCTAATTTTATACATCATCAGAAATGTAAATCACCAGTAGGAAATGTAGGAAAGAAATGTGAAGTTGAACCACATGAATCAGATAAAAATTTTAAATGATAGCAAGATGTGCCTAATCAGAGCCAGGCATAGTTTCAAATTCATAGTTGTGAGTTTCTGGAGAATGAACTTTGTCAATCAACAGAATGTATTATGGGTATACTGCATCCGTTTGTCAAACTAAGGAAGGATTGAAGTAATGAAATACCATTTTTTTTGGTCTGAGGTGTCATAAAATTGAAGTATATGCCTATACCCACCTTATAAGCCTCTACATTAAAGTTTTAAATTACTTTTATCTCTGGATATAGGTGTTATGCTTTTGAAAGAAACAAGCAAGCAGGAAGGAAGACAAGGAGGAAGTAAGGAAGAGAAGTTAGAAAACGGAAACATAAAACCATAGTTAGTAACCCCCAAATGCTCATTCACTTCACTACATAATTCTTATCTTCCACTTTCCCAAATACCTTTAGGTTGTACCACAGTGATCAGACAGAATATCTTCATTTAGAATCGCCATATAAATGCTTATGACCCAAACAAAAAATTAGGATCTTCACAAAGTCAAATGAGTAAAATAAAGATGGAAAGAGACAGTCCATGGTTGAATACATTCTATATGTCAAACAGGTGTGTACATTCTCAAGTTTAATTTTCACAATGACATTAACAGGTTTATCTTTTTTTTTTTAAGATTTTATTTATTTATTTATTTATTTATTTGAGAGAGAGAGAGGAGACCACGTGAGCAGGGGAAGGTCAGAGAGAGACGGAGTCACAGGATCTGAAGACAGGCTCCAGGCTCTGAGCTAGCCGTTAGCACAGAGCCTGACGCAGGGCTCGAACCCACGAACCGTGAGATCGTGACCTGAGCTGAAGCCGGATGCTTAACCGACTGAGCCACCCAGGCGCCCCAGGTTTATCATTTTAAAGTGATCACTGAAAAACAGAAGAAACTAGCGAATATCAAAGAACTAGTAGGTGGCAGAAAATTAATGAAAAGCCAAGCCTGTTTGACTCCAGGGGTACTACATGTTCCCCAAACTGTATCAAGCACTTTAAATAGAAAACATATTCAACTATATCAATGGGCCAGCAAGCAAATGAAATAAAGGAAAAAAAGAAAAAGGAGAAGAGGGGCACCTGGCTGGCTCAATCAGTTAAGTGTATGACTTTGGTTCAGGTCATGATCTCACGGTCTGTGGGTTCGGGCCCCACGTCAGACTCTGTGCTGACAGCTATAAGCCTGGAACCTGCTTCAGATTCTGTCTGTCTGTCTATCTGCCTCTCTCTCTCTCTGCCCCTCTCATGCTCACACTGTCTCTCTCTCAGAAATAAATAAACTAATTTTTTTTTTAAAAAAAGAGAAGAAAGAGGTTAAGGAAAAAAAGGAAGAGGAAGAAAAACCACCATGGTCCTTGACATCTAGTTACTTAAAATCCTACTGAAGAATCAAAGAACTAAAGCTTAGATATATGATACATAAATATGAAGTCTCCCAGATTTTATACAAGAAGAGGTTTCTCAGTATAAATTCTGAAAGGGTAGGTTTCCTGGAGAAGAAAACTCTCATTATGGGTAAGATTTGGGTAATAAAATCAGAGAAGGAAAAAATTCCAAGAAGGGAATCAACATCATTTCTAGAAAGAAATGATGAGCAGCATAGAGACAGGAAGGAAGGATTATCAATTCCAGATATTTTCTGGAACATCACATTTGCTCATATCCTCAAGTGAACTTCCATTTGTTAACATCTTTTATACTCCAACCAGCTTAGTTTTCCTTTTTTTTTTTTAATTTACTAAACTTTAAAATTCAGAGAGGTTTGCAATACTTAACTTTTGAAATGAAATCATGACTCATAATCTAAAATTCATTCAAGTAAGGCTGAATGTTCCATTTGACCAACTATTCCTAAACAGCTGACATTTTTTGTTGCATTTTAAATTTCCATCCTTACATTCACCCTGATTGAATGATCTCTCTTTGGTGGTGATAGTTCTTTTTCACAAGTGGTCATGTTATTTATTTCCACAACAGAAAGGCTGCTTAGGACCCAACACCAGGAGGTAGTTGTTACTGGGATTATGGTGAAAGAACTGCTAAATTTTCCAAACATTACATTATCAAGGTCATAACCCATGTATATTTATGCCTAAATAGTAGTTAGTGCAAACACTAAGACCATGCCTAGAGAGTAATGTCACATTAAAAGTGAATACCTTAGTTCAGCACCAGGAATAAAGCAAAAACTCTTACATAGAAACTTTTTACCTGTGTCACCTAACATTATTCTCCCAAAGGACATCATTCTTAGATAGAAATCAGTTATCACCTTCCACTTTTTCTTATTTCTTTTTAACACAGATAATATCAATTTATGCAGATCTAAATTATCAGAAGGCACCAATGGGCAAAATATGAAACTATTAAGCTAAAATAATTATAACATTTTTCTAAATAATAATAATATACAATAAATGCATTTTGGCCTCTAATTTTTATATCTTCCTCAAAGATCTGTGAATCTCATTGTCAATGAGTTGTTACTAATTGCAAGGATGAAACTGTAATTGGTCTCTTAACCCTCAAAACTCTGCC
This sequence comes from Suricata suricatta, assembly GCF_006229205.1. Lineage (NCBI taxonomy): Eukaryota > Metazoa > Chordata > Mammalia > Carnivora > Herpestidae > Suricata > Suricata suricatta. Next base: position 76,129,777 of record NC_043705.1, on the reverse strand, counting down.
CTTCATGTTTTAGTCAGCCACTTAACTAATATTTACTTAGCATTTATATATAGACAACAGCAAAAACTACAGTAAATAAGGTCTCTACTCTAAAGGGACTCAAGTGGAAGAAAACCAAAAATAAATAAATGTATGATTAGATGCATAGTATGTCAGACGAGAAGGGCTATCAAGGAAAGCAAAACAAACAGGGAATGCTGGAGACAGTGGGCAAAGAGGTTGTCACTCTATATAGGATAGTGAGAGGGGTGTCAAAGGTCCTATTATGGCCCTACTCTGAGCGTAAAGAAATAGGATGATACAGAGACAATGTGCAAACACTAAGACCATGCCTAGATAGTACTGTCACTAATGTGGCATCAAGGAACTCTAAGCTGGTAGCTATCCCAGCCCAGAGCCTCAGGGACCTAACTCAAATGTAATATGTCTGAGTTTCCGAAGAGTTACAATAGTTCAAATAGACATATCACTCAGAGTCACACCACAACAAAGACATGTGGCAATAACTGGACGTTTAAAGAGACAGAAGATGGGGAACCAAATGTGGTTCTAGAGGTATAACCGTAGCTATATTACATGATATTTTAAAAAATAAAAAAGGAAATTCAGATCCTGTGACTGACCTTATGGTTCTGTAACGTTGTCACAAGAACTTTTTTGACTTGGCCCCAATTTCTCAGAGGAAATGAAGAAATTACATGGCCTTTCTACCAACCACAACTGCTCAATGCATATAATGTAGAGGCCTGGCAGATATAGAGTTATATCTGAATGAGGACTTCGGACCTTGAAATTTTTATCATAACCTAGGCCCTGGAATCTTCAGAAAAAGATGTGATACATGTACAAATACCAAGTGCTCATATATCAGCAAACGAATTAAGAATGTAGAAATTGTGAGACAGACGATAGTGTGTAAATATAGGTTAAATCATGTAATAATAATATATAGGCAGGAAGAGAGTAACAAGGCACATTCAGCCTTTATTCCCCAAAGCTCGAGAATTACTACATGAGTGATACAAACCTTTTGGAAAAATGTTAATATGTCTACATTATACCTCTTCCAACCTCTTATGATTATCTGATCTAGATGCTTCCATAAATATCTTGAGACATTCTTTTAAAGTGATTGCCTATATGCTTTCTCTGCCATAAAAAAAAAAAGCAAAAACAAAGGGAAAACATTCCCCTTAGTTTATAAAATCAACAACAGTTACTTTTAAGATTGCCTTATGTAATCTATATTACAAAACAGGCTTTATTTTCATTCAAGAAAACAGGTTTTTGTATTGAATAGCATTCTGATGTTGATTAAAACTAAAGTCTAATCTCTTGTATCAGTAGCTGATAGACGGCTACACAAAATACCAGATATCTGATCAAAAATATACATTGTTTGATAAAGATTCCTAAAAAATAGTTGTCATTATGATATAAAACTTTGGTCATATTTCAGTGTTGATTATAGATACAAAATTTGGGATTTTGCTTAGCTAAATTCTAGACATTGAAGGAGTCATCCATGTATATTTTTCAGGTTGACTTCCACCACGGAAAGCAAGTCACTGAAAGTCCATGGCAATGCTCCAAACCATGATGAACCGAGGCAATTTCATTTTCGTTGACCATTGCTTCAGGTCATTGTAATTTAATGAGTAGTAATCCTATTTAAAAATATGTTGCAGGCAGCAAGGTGCCTGCTGGGAGAAAGTGGCTACGCATGAACAGATCAATATGCATTGTGTGCTTTCAACCATTCAATAATCGATTCACCCTTGTTATAAGAAAATAAATGTCAAAGTCCCCAAAGTTAATTTCTGAAGAAAGCATTTACAAGGCTATCAGATTATTAAAAGTTTCCATGGGTTATCATCCATTTATTTATTTGTTATTGAAATCTCTGTGCTGCGTATGACAATATCCCATTCAAAAACTGTAAAGGAATCCTAAAAGTAAACTGCTGCTAGAAGATTGGCTGCATTTTCTTACTATCACCAAAGTGTTAAAGGCTTATTTGGACTAAAGCATTTTACAAACTCAACTCTCTGCCCTCCCCCAGTCTTACTTTTAAATATACCAGCTGCATTTAATAAGCTATCAAATAAGGCTTTCAGCAGGCTTAACTATAAGATGTCAGATCTTCTGCTCCATGTGTTATTCAGTAATTTTCAATTTCTCAAAATTTGTGCATTAAAAGAAGATAACGTATTCCTTTAGATTAGTCAGAATTTTCAAAAGTCTTAGTTATATGCTACAGGCTTTCAACATTTCTCTGTTGCCATAGAAATGGGTTTGTGAAGGACTGAATCGGTGCAGCATAATCACAAACTAAATTGGCATATAAAAGCATTTCAGCCTAGCATCTCTACTGTCTATGCTAATGATTTCGCTGCTTTTATAGCAATATCTTACCAGGCTGTAATTCATTCAGGGAGCCCTAAACACTATCTTCCATTGAACTGGATTTCAGAGGAGTCTCTGATACATTGTGCGCCATTTTTCTGTTAGCTAGCGAGCTCTCAGCACATCATATTGCCCCATCAGTGAGTTCTCTGGATTAGAAATCAAATCAGAAAACTATGCACACCAGAGCACCAAAGGCAGTGCACAAGTCATACTTATTTGACTTCAGTTAGTCGGATAGTGTGAGTGGCAAACAATACTCATTTCCTTGGGTCCCAATCACATTATCATTTAAAATAAATTGATTAAAAGCTCACTTCAATGAGTAAATATACGTGGTCATCTAAGTTATTAAACTGATTTCCTCAAATCATTTTCTAATAAAGTATTATGTCATAATTTTAAATGACATAATACTTATATGTAAAGTTGAACAAGTTTAGGGTTTTACTCGATTAATAATAATCCAATTATGCCTTTAAACCGGTCCAAACAAACTCCAGCTAGTCATCTGTGTAGCTTTAGGAAAGTTTACACACTAGTACTTGTTCATCTGCTATAGAGTTCAATCAGGATTCCCAACCTTTCTATTTTAATGGCACAAAACTTTGACTTTAACTCCCTCTAGATCAAGAAAGCAGATGTTCTCTTCTGCTATCTACCTAAACGGAAGTTAATTAACTTCTTCCTTGTAACTAAAACTAGCAAGAATCTAAAATGAACAGCTACTTTAATTCTTCTGTGTGTCATCTTTCATTGTAATCTGCTTTTAGAATAGGCACTGTTCAGCAACTTTTCACTTGACTATGGAGAACTAGTTTCATTTGAGCTGATGTCAGTGGTGTTACTTTTATTTTTACAAAGGTCAAGTCACTTCCACAATCCTCAGTGGAAACCCTAAACTCATCTCACCCTAACCAGGCAAGGAGTCCACAGTGCCATTTGTCAAAATAATCAAGTGTGACTGGTTTCCTCTCATTTTGGTTGGTAAACCAAGGTCAAGAAAAATATGACCTGGTGATTATTCGTTAGTTTTCCAACCTAATATTGCTCCCTGCTTCTTACAATAATGCTACCACCACACTCACTCTATGTGGCTCTAGTGAGGCTGAATCTATCTCCACAAAGGACATACATAATTTATGTTTAGCTGCTTCGGATTTCCCACTGGTCCACTACAGGACTGGTTCGGTGAGGGCACAAGATCCATATTAAGCCAGTGTGTCAACACACCTCAAACCTTCAAAGCAAGCTCTCTTTCCCCTGAAACGTATTTTGTGATCATAGGAATTTGATGCTCCCACAGGAATGAAGCCAACACACTGAAAAGCAGAGCTAAAAGATGGGAGAAAGTTGAATTCTAATGATAATGTTTCAGCCCATGAGGACAGCTGTACCACAGGGCTTTTCAATAAGGTGAGTCAGTTTGCTTCAGCCAGATTGGGTCAGAGTTTCTTTCATAGAAATGGTAGAAAAGCATTTGGGTCTCAAAACTGGAGGAAAAAAAAGTTCTTGAAATCTACTCTGGTAAAGATAGATACACTACCCATCAGATGCAAAACATCACTTTTCATATAAGAAAGAGAAATAAAATATTCAATTAATCAAAAAGAAAAAAAGCTGTCTATCAGAACAATTCAACTTTCTTCGTTTTTAATTACATTTCCCCCCAGAATCTGAACACTTTCTGAAATATCAGTTACAAATAATATAAACCTTATCTAAATTGCATACACGTATTCATCATCAATTGTGGGTCCACTATGTTCTCTGATTATTTTAAAATAAAGTTGAACAGAATAAAACAACGTAGAAAAATAGCATCAGAATTTTAGATTTAACTAGTAGATTCTCCCACATCTTTTGTCCCATTAGCAAGTTGTGATACATTAAGGTTGAACAAAAATAAGTTTTGTTTCATTTAGGCCAATATGATGCTAGTCCTATAAACTGCTTAGATCATTTAATTTTTCCTCCAGCCTCCTGACCACCAGTGTCATGTTCATGACTCATATTTTTATCAGGACCAAAGTACAACCAATATTAGTTAAGGTCACAACTTGAATTAATCTCAAAATTTTCTTTTAAATGTATAACAAAATGCCAACATTAGCATGAAGCAAGAAAAGTCACAACTTTTAACCCACATAAAATATATCTCTTTCAGTACTAGCACACCAGCAAACATGTAAAAAGTCTCTTTAGAAGTATCTGCCCAGATTATATTATAAATAATATAGGCAAACTTTTCCCTATCCAAAATTATTTCATTATTTTCTTTAATCTTTCTGCTTTGAAAACAGTTTATCCTTTCCCTCAAAACACCTTATTTACCTATGTGCTTATCACACATCACCTATTCCAATAATGAAGATGAAGTATAATATAACACTTAAAATTTAAACTCAGATAGATATATTTCACTTTTCAAAAATGGTCAAATTAATTCATATTTCTGAGGCTCAAACTTTTATCCATGAAGAGGGCATAATAATAACTGACCTAATTGGTTGGGGGAAAAATGAAGTAAAATATGTAAAGTGCATTAGCAAAGTACTCCCCTATAGTGAACCCCAAGAAATGATGGTTAAAGGGTAAATATACCAACCCAGTGCACTACCTTAAAAGAAAGAAACTGTAGCCTAGAATTGAAAATATCTTGTGTTATATAAATTATATATTTGTTTTGGTTTCCTATTACTGCTGTGGAAAATAAGCAGAAACATAATGGCTTAAACCAACACACATTATCTTTAAATTCTGAACATCAGAAGTCCAAAAAGGGTCTCACTGGAATAAAAACAAGATAGTAATCGGGCAGCATTCTTCCAGAGGCTCTAGAGGAGAATCCATTTCCTTTCCCTTCCTATTTTCTGCAGGTTGCCTGCACTCCTTGACTTAGGCCTCTTTCTCCATCTCTAAAACAAGCAGAATGGAATCTTCAAATCTTTCTCCGACTCTAATTCCTCTTCTGCTTCCCTCTCATAGTTTGAAAAACTCTTGTAATCATATTCAACCCATTTGATAATACAAAGTAATCTCTTTATTTTAAGGAGAACTGATTATCAACCTTAATTTCATCTGCACCCTTAATTCTCCCTTGACAGTAAAATAACATATTTATAGGTTCCATGTATTAGAACACAAGTCTCTCTGAGGAGCCATTATTCTGCCTACCACATCTGTCCTTAAATTTACTCTTTGAATTGTAAACTGACAATTCCTAGAATTCACCTTAACCCATTGTATTTTTCATATTTCCTACTGGCCTAGAAAATACACCACCCTGGACTCTTACAGTAATTAAGTTCAAGTATGTAATTATTCATTATTCATAAATTTACTTTCATGGATGACTTAAAAATATAAAATCATGCTATACAACACCAAGATTGCCAAAATAATTTAATCACATAAATTATCATTTAAGTCAATATCTTAGAGCTTTATTTAAAAAAATTTTTTTAATGTTTTATTTATTTTTGATACAGAGAAAGACAGACCATGAGAGGGGAAGGGGCAGAGAGAAAAGGAGACACAGAACCAGGAGCAGACTCTAGGCTCTGAGCTAGCTGTCAGCACAGAGCCTGACGCGGGGCTTGAACCCACAAACGTGAGATCCAACCTGAGCCAAAACCAGAGCCTTAACCGACTGAGCCACCCAGGCACCCTGGAACTTTATTTTTAGAGAGAGAACTCCCTCTCCTGCTCTTGCCCCCCCACCCTTCCCACCTCCCCTTACCCCCCATTTTTCAATTTTGTATAATTTTCAAGGTATTCAGGACCTGCAAAAATCCATAAAACTTTAGTTGTAATCTTTTGTCATATACGTTGAAATATATTCTCAAAATATTAAAATTTTAAAATGGATGTACATATCAATTTTCCATTTATGTTTGATATGTTTAGTGTAGTGTTTAATAAATATTTTCCTACAAAAAAGTATAAGATCTACCCATAATCTCCTGTTTTAAAATTTTACTTTTTACATTGGTTCTATAAGTTACATAATTCCTTTTTGTATATGGTGTAGTAATGTTTATTTTTCACATAAAAATCTATTTTATTAATATCCTTTATTGAATAATCTGGCTCTCTTCCCTTATTTCATATCAAATATATCAAATTTCCATGTAAGAATGAATCTGACATTTCACATTCATAATAAATCAATAAAACATCAAATAATCAACTAATTATTTAGAATAACAGACATACAGAACTTGACCTAAAGCCAAACTTATCCTATCTGGATCTCTATCAAAGAGATATACAGTCTACCAATATGATGGAAACATGCATCAGATTTCATTATTATGTTCATTCTTCTTTGAAAGATAAAGATGTGGAATTTTAAACAACAAATTTTAACATGATTATCAATGGGCCTTAGGTTTTTAAGTTATTTTCACTTCCTATTATATGTACTGGTTTTTTTTTTTTACAAATGGGATGAGCCACAATAAATATGGGATTATTTCATAATAAAAAGTATAAAATATTTCAAGTATGAATTATAAATCCTTGTTTATCTGTTGGTTTGGTGGTTTTGGTCCTCTCCTCTCTGAGTTAAAATTATATTCTTCTGATCCAAATTACATTTGTATGCAATAGTTTCAGTTCATATGTTCAGTAGAATAATGTCTCCCGCAATGGCATCCTAATCCCCAAAGACTGTGAATATGTTATCTTAGATTATAACCAGGACTTTCAGGATATGATCAAATTGAGGATCTTGAGTTGTAGATTATTCTGGATTATCCACCTAGACCCAAAGTAACCACAAAGATTCTTATAAAGCAAAGAAGGAAATGGGACAATCAGAGAAGGACGTGTGACAATAGATGTTCAGAATTAAAGACAGAAATGACATTTCAAGATACTCTGCTGGCTTCGAAGAAGGAGGAAGGGACTAAGAAGCAAGGAGTGCAGGCTGCCTTGTTGCAAGGAAACAATCTCCCGCTGAGCTTCCAAAAGGAATGTATCCTTGCTGACACCTTGATTTTAGCACTGCTGACCCCAGAATTGTAAGGTAATAAATCTGTGTTGTTTGAAGCCACCAAGTTTCCGATAATCTGTTTCAGCAGCAATAGGGCATGAACAGAGCCCACAATACCAGATATATAAAGATTATCAAATTTGTTCACATTCTTTAATTTAAAGTAATTTTGATGATGAAACTATCTCTTAGCTAAGTGGGATGAAATTCAACACCTGTCATGCCTGCCCCCAGCATCACACCTCACAGGATGGTTCGTGGTACCCATGAGAACACCGACAGCAACACATGCTAGTGAGGGTGTGAAGTAACAGGAACCCTCGTACACGCCAGTAGAAATAGAAAATGTTATGGACACTTTAAAGGACAATTTGAAGGTTTGTCACAAAACTAATCATAACATAGTATGGTATTTCCGCAAAGGAGTTGCAAACTTATGTCTACACAAAAACATGCTCATGGATATTTATAGCAGTTTTATTCACAATTGTCAAAACTTGGAAGCAACCAAAATGTCCTGTGGTAGATGAATGGATAAATATACTGTGGTACATACAGACAATGGAAAATTATTCAGTGCTTAAAAGAAATAAGCTATTAAGTCATGAAAAGACATGGACAAAACTTAAATGCATATTATTAAGTGAAAGAAGCCAATCTGAAAAAGCTATAAACTGTATGATTCTGACTACATGATATTCCAGAAGTGGAAATTATGAAAAGATTAGTGGTTGCCAGGGATTTGGAGGGGAAGGGATGAACAGAGTACAGAGGATTTTCAGTACAGTGAAAATACTCTGTATATAAACACACATATATTCAATATGGCAATTCCTTTGATAAATAAAATTATATTAGAGAATGTCCTGTTCAACATGGCAGATTTTACACTTGTATTTGCGTTTACTACCTTCTGAACCCCTACTGAAATCATGAGAACAAGATAATAATGAGTTTTAAACCACAAGGAAAATAAAATGAGGAAACACTAGATGTTAACAAATGTTGAGATATGGAAAGGAAGTGAATGAGTTGTAACATAATTAATTGAGTGCAGAAACCTAAAATGTCAGCATATGCACACACCAGGTGGGGAGGGGGACACACCAGTGAGATAAAGCCAGTTTATGCTGCAGAATTCTGGATAGCCTGAGGAAGCTTCTTCAAGTGTAGAATTGGTGAGGGGTAGGCTAAAAGCCATACCTGTACATAGAACAATGCTTCCCCTCAGACAACCCCGCTCACTCAAGCCCAGACCCTTACCCTGGACAACCAGGCAATTATTTCCTTTATGAAAAGATGGAGAGCTTTAGTCATTAAAGAAGTTGATTAGAGGGTCTGAAAACTTGGGGAAGGCAGAGATGAGGAGAATAAAGTTAAATTTTTTACTAAAATGGAGAATAAAGTTAAATTCTATGCACCAAACAATGAGTTTTCAGCCTTCCCACTCACCTAAACTTTCTTTATGCTGGCAGCCAGACACTATAGCAATAGAGCAGATTAATCTCTGGAGAAAATTTATCAGGAAAAAAAGGCCAATGAGACAGTCAGGGGCCCCACAATGAATCTTCTGGATTTGTGTGAGATCTACTTTTTATAAATAGACATACCATAAAGTTTTCCATCAGATTTTTAGTCCTCAGTCCTACATTTGAATGGTTGCCAAGAACCAAAAGAAATCTGAAAAGGAACCTCACCATGAAAAAGAGAGAGCATATAGAAGGAATTTGACAAAAACAAAGACAATGCAATGAGATTAAAAAAATAAATACAAAAAGAAATAAAGTAAAAAAAAAAGACATTGAGAGATAAAAGAAGCTATTTCATCCTCAAAACAAGAAAAAGGTGCCCTTTTAAAATGGTGTATAAAAAACAGAGCACATGGAAATTTGAGAACAGAATAGGGGAAATACATTAAAACTTTGAAAGATTTAGTCGAGTCTACTTTGCAAAAAGAAGCCAAAGGATAAAAAAGGAAAGAAAGAGTGATTTGGAAAAAAGCCAGAAAGGATAAGAAAATTAGAAGGTCAGAACAAGAAGTCAAACATTTACCTAGCAAGTGTTCTAGGTTTTAAAAAGTAACAAGGAGGAAGGGAATGATATAAGAAATAATATTTCCCAGGGTACCTGGGTGGCTTCATCAACTAAGCCTCCAACTTCGGCTGAGGTCACAATCTCACAGTTTGTGGGTTCAAGCCCTGCATCACATTCTGCACTGACAGTGAGGAGCCTGCTTGCAATCCTCTCTCTCTGCCCCTCCCTGACCCTCACCTTTTCTCTCTCAAAAATAAAATAGCATGAATTGAATGAATTCAATTAAATGAATAAAATTCCAAATCATTCGGTATGAAGTATTTCCATAGAAAAAATTAAAAGACTATACACAAAAATTAAGATATAACAGAGCAATTCTCAACATCTACAGAGGGAAATGCCTTACAGTTCTGAGGGAAACATTTCAAACTATAATTTTATAACCAACCAAACTATCAAGCAACTGGGAGAGTAAAATGAAAGCATTGTTAAACATGCAAGCTTTACATCCTTTGCATGCTCTCTGGAATCTACTAGAAAAGAGATCCACTAAAATGAGATAGAGAACCAAGAACAATTAAAGCCTAAAATCCAGGAAAACACAGAGAGAAATGAGAGGAATATTACAACTATGATAAGGAGAAGACCCTGGGCATGGAGAACAATTAGTGTGGTTAGGAACAACTAATGTATATAAGGTGTCCAAGGAACCAAGGGCCACTGTATTGTACAACTAGGTTGGAATGGGGTTAGAAGTTGCCATCCACATCATGGTCTGTATAAATTCACACATTGCCATTGTGCCCCACAAGCCACCTTATGTCTACAAATGAGTGTGGGGAGGCTCCAAGTCCCATGTGCCCTGGTTAAAAAAAAAAGGAAAAAAAGAAAAAGAAAGAAACTGACATTATCTGATATATTTTACCATGTGGTAAAAGGTATCAAGAGGTATTTCATCGTTCCATAGAAGAGTCTGAAAAAAATTAGATAGGGAGAAAATATAAAAGGAAATAAAAAAAATATGTATAATATCAGAAAGGTAATAGATTATGCCATTTGACATGCTAGTTAACAATATTTGTATAATCATTAATACAAAGACTGAATACTAATCTAATCAAATATCACAGTATAACTGCGTTGGGGTAATATCAGAAGACAAAGAACATACATATCCAAAAGCCATTTGATTTAGAAATATGGGGTGGATATCAAGAATAAAACAGCAGAAAGTGTTGAATGCAGTTTCTTTAGGAATAGGGCCTGGGGTGTGTTGCAAAAGAAAACTCGTTCTAAGTCTTATTTTATAAACCCATCTTACTTTTTTTAGTAAGTAGATATTACTGTTACTTCAATTTTAAAAATACACTTGGAAAACATGAGTGTCAGACATCAAATGCCAACTGTTTCTGTTTTGATTGCAGATTGTACGAGTATTATTTTAATCTGTTGATATTGCTTTCATGATGTGATCTGTGACATGGTACAAATTAGATCTAGTAGAGATTCATGATGAGGAAGCTATTTTTCTCAAACCCTAAATGCATCTTTTATTTTGTCTTTGTCAATTTTTTTTAGAAAAAAAAATCAAAAATAAATAGGACTGATTACAGTCTATTAAGAACAGATGGATAATGTTCCCATTAGGAAGTGGATCAAATGGACATAATTTTTTCCTCCCTTTTTATGTCCATCATCTGCAATGGATACTAGAACAGGCAAATATGCATATTCATAAAATATAGATTGAAAAAAACAAACATCCATAGACTACAGATACAAAATCAAAAAGAAGGAATTTTATTTTCCTTCCAGGGACAACAGACAAATGACAAAGCAATCTTCACAGTTCTTAATGAGATCCCAAGGTAATCGTGATAGTCTCAAATGTAAAATAGTTGAACAACTGAATTTAAACTAAATGCTTTTCCTAAACCCTTCGAGTTGTTTTTCACTTAGAGTGTGGCACACAGAATACTGGACAACAGAGGAGTAATGCATCTTCGCATTCTCGGGAACATCACAATTTATTATCAGGAGTTCAGCACTGATTAATGATATCACAATGAATACCAAAAGGGAGCAAGGAGAGATTTGTCGCTTATTATAAAGTGGAGTCACATTTGGTTTGGCTTCTAGCTGAGGGTCCAAAGAACCAAAGTCATTACTTTATGAATGAAATATTACATGCCAGATATTAATAATAGGGCATCTGGACCGCCCCAGTTCCCCTGGATTATCATCTATGCATACAATTTTGGAGGGGAAGTGAGTGAATTGTTTAGGGCTTTAGAATACTTGCCAGTGATAGCATTGCCTAGGGCAAGACACCCGCCCCTTCAGGCCACAAGTAATTGTATAACTGGCAAAGTCCCTCAGCTCTAACCTGAATTCCTCTCGATTCCAGAATTATTTTGCTCCCTGCTGTCAATGAGCCAAAGGGTAATTTTGTTATGAATATATATTAATTTCTGTTTTCCATGTTACTCATTTTTTGTTACATTAAATCATATACCTAAATTTCATCAATTAATTTTATCTACCAGGTGCTTCGCGCTCTAGTTCAAGGACATAAACTTGAATCAGTCACAACTAACCACAGGTGCAGACACTGCAAACAGCCAAACTTAAGGAGGCCTTTGCATGCCTTCATGCAACAGCTGGTGCTAATGTCAGTTTTCATTTTAAGTGTCTGATATATGAAGCTTTGTTTGACAGGAACTTGAAATGCAATGCAATTTTGTATTGTTAAAAGATGTAACTGTGCTGCTAGCCCACATACCCTCAACTGGGTTATTAAGTTTTGAAAGTGTTCATTTCTTTCTAGTCTGTGTCCTATTTGACTTTATAGATGGTTGATCTACGATATTTTGTTTCTTATTATTTGTAGGTCTTTCTCTTACATGTGTGTGCATGAGCATGCACGTGTGCACACACACGTGCGTACACACACACACACACACACACACACACACACTTGGAATGCTAGCAGTAACCAGATTTCCAGGAAACCTATTTCAAAATGTTTATTTTCTAGTCTCACTAAAGGTAAAATTTCAGAGCCCCACATCAACTTATTAAGCGAAACTTTGTGTTGTAAATATAGTGGAAAGTCTTATGTTAAATCCTCATTTTTTGTTTTGAAATCTTAAACCAAATCTCTTGCAACAAAATAGCTTTAGAGAAATAAAATTATCAGCCACATATAATCACAAAAAAATAAGACTTCAAGGTTTTTAACCACTTGTGGTAGGATATAAGTGTATAGCATGTCTTTAGGAAATAGTCAGCAAAGAATTGAAATGAACACACATTGCCTAGAACTAGCAGAATTCTCTATAGGACATCATGTCATTGAGTATTGATTGTTACAAATACTGGGCCCTAGGTAATTTCCATGATCTTAGTAGTCCTATGAAATGCCCTACCAATAAAAAAGCTACTATTTTTTTTAATAATGAGGAAATCTTTGAGCGTGTGACAATACTGGTGACAAATTGGCATTCACACTGGGTACATAAGCTCCTGCTGCCCCCACTTTATCCTAGAGAACTACTCATCCTAAAATGAATCTGCTGATGTTAGTTTTCATGTGAGGGGTAACTGGGGTAGATGCATTCGATCGTTTTCACCCCAGTCCATCTGAATACTTTGATAGTGTTTGAACCTGTCTCAGTCTGCTGCTTCTTGCTACTTCCTTTATAAACTGGAAGTATACTGTACTTTCTGTTTCATGTAGATTATGATGCAAAGTAAAAAACGTGTGCATGCACACGCACACAGGAAGTGCACATGTGCACACACACCCACACACCAAGTTTTATCATTGTGCTAATTTCAGATAATAGACAGTAGTAAGTGGAGATATGTAAACAAGGCCAGCCATCTGCCAGGACAAAGTACCGATTCTGCAAAGCCTATTCCCTTGGCTGTGGATTTATTAAGACGTAGGTAGAATGGTAAAATGGTATATGAGTACTCTACCCACTACCTCTTGTTTATCACTAATTAGATGATAAAAGAGAGCCTCCATAAGAGAGTCATGATTACCAAGTAGAAGAGATGGCAGCCCATATGGTGCAATGTGAAGGGCACCATAAACTTGTGAGGGCACTGAGACCTGCTGAAAGATAGCTCACAGAATATGAGGGTAAAAGGGAGCCTTAAATTTAATGTGGTCAAACCCACCATCTGATAGTTTAATTCCTTCTAGAATTCCCTGACAGCAGTTGTTTCCCATCTTCTTAAAAATCTCCCATAAATTTATGGGGATTAAAATTGAAATACAGTGGCTTTAGGATTAATGAGAAGTACAGAAGTTATGACAAATTCAAGAATGGGGAAAAGGAAAAAAGAGAAGAGGTAACCTAATGTGGAAAGACAAAGGAGTTCACTAGCTTCTGAAGGAGATCTTATTCTCTGAAGATTCTAGTTGTTAGTCAATTTGAAACAAATCTGATCTCTTTGTTACTTCATTCTACACACATTTACTGAATACCTACTATTTGCAAGGATTTGAAGATACAGAAACAATCAATACATGGTTTCTTTCCCCTTTAGGGAGCTTAGACTCTGGCTGAAACAAAGACCTCACAACATCATTGGTAAGTGCTAAAGCAAAGTATTCCTGGAATATTAAGGGAGTTCCCTGTTGGGATGATTTTACAGAGAAGATGAATATTTGAGCTGGAATATTTGAGAAGGAGTTTACTAGTGGACAAAGTAGATGGATCAGATGGGTGCGAGGCTGATGGAATCCCAAACAGTATGATCAAAAGCATAAAGTCTATGACATCATTAGTGAATAGGCAGAGGTGAGATTGGCTACAGCTTCAGATGTGTAAGGAAAAGGTCCGGGTTGGAGAGAGAGGCTGGGAAGGTAGTGGAAGTCCCATGTAGAAGAGTACAGTATGGCAAGGAAATTCAACTTGACCAAGCAAAAAACTCTGCTTCTCCCTTGGAATTGGGGATTCTGAGTTAAAATAAGCAGCAAAAGACAGTTACTTGGACCAAAGCCTTACTGTAGACAAGGTCTTACGTTATCTAGAACAGTGATTGGTCAGAGAATTGAAAAAGTCAGAAATCAAAGAAAAAGTATGTAATATCTTAAGTATTTCATTTTATGTGAAAAATAAACCCCACTGATTATATAATATTTTGATGTAGAACAAGGCTTTTTCTTAACAAATCTATGGATCTGCCTAAAAATTCTATCAAAAAACAAATTTCTCCATTTTAATAACTTATCCTCCAATTGTTTATATTTGGCTTGCTCACACCTAATTTGACAGCAAACACAGTATTTTTAGCAATTCACCTTTATCAAGCCTTTCCAGAGCATTCTAATTAGTTATCATGGAAACAACTCTTTTCACACTCACACTACATTAACTCATAGATTATCGAGTAAATTACATTATTATAATGATAATTGATACACTCATTTGGGAATACACTGCTGTAAGCTCATAAGCCAACTGGTGGTAGAACTGTAGAAACATACCAGACCTCAGAGCAGGCCACTAGCCTGTTAGCCCTGTGTGCTCAGCAGGACCTGGGCAGAAGAGAGCATGCTTTATGAACAGAATGGAGAATGCAGACTATTTTTCCGAGTTGATGAAGTGTACGAGGAAGAATGGAGAATCTGCCTTGAAAATCATTTTCTTATCTGTTCTGTGTATAGACGCTTCAAAAACAGGACAAGGCTTTTAATCATGTATTCACATTATGTCCCTATCAAGAGAAATAGTAATTTCAAAGATTTTATGCTCTAGGGATTTTTTAGACATCCTAGAAATGCCTCATTAGATCCCTAACATATAAGAAATGACATTTGGGTTCAGGTCAGAAGACTTGTCCAAAGGAGTTCCATATCAAGGAAAACAGACGCTCAGTTATAAATGAAAAAATCATGTAGGATGTAAGGCAGGCACTCAGACCTCTGGTGAAGCAGAGGCACTCAGGCCAGTCATATATTGCATATATATTGCAGTATATAAAGGCTTTACTTCACTCTTGCACTAAACTATCTTTGAAGTCAAATTTATACTGCAGAGACCAGAGGTTGATCAAGCAAGCATAACTATTGGAATCTTACACTTTACAAAGGCCACAAAATTCACATCTTCCAAATCCAACCCTAACCACACAGATAGCTCTTCACAAACATAGGATGGACACCAGTGGAAGATTTTTGTGGCAAATGTGACCTCATGATCCTCACAAATGTTTTCATTAATGGAAGGTAAAGAAGCCAAACCATGAGGAAGTTCTGTGACTTGTACATTGGCACATATCAACCTTAAAATAGTATTAAAAAAAAAAAGAACCCATATTTCATATTCTTTAGGACCCAAGATGCCACTTTTCAAATTTATTTCTGAGTTATTATGGTAGTCAATATTAATAATACCATAATAATATTATAGGAAGTATCACGATATATTGTTATGAAATAAATTAGGATTTCCAAACCATTCCATGGGAAGACATAGTTCATTTAAAACTAATCTTGGCAATTTCCTTAAAAGTAGTATAAAACAAATTATACATACATATATAATATATAACATATATTATACATGAAACATATGTTCTTTATTCACCTTCATATAACCTTAAATAATGCAATAAAATTTAAGACAGCTAGCTTATTGTATATAAAATGATATCAAAAATAGCATTATAAATCATCTGAGGTCATCAGATAAATTAATAATGATTCTTCACAAAGAAGTGCAGCTGAATTATAAGGAAAAAATTCAATTTTTCTTGGTATTCACAGGACTCATGTTAGTGATGGTTGTAAACTATATTTTGGAGAAACTCAAAATTGACAGTGCACACACATATTAAACTGAGGTATATAAGCCACTGGCATTTGTAACAAATGTCTGGTGTGTGGCACACAAAGTAAGTATTCCTATTTCTCTGTGAGTAGGATACCATGATGTAAT
Source organism: Suricata suricatta (assembly GCF_006229205.1). Taxonomy (NCBI): domain Eukaryota; kingdom Metazoa; phylum Chordata; class Mammalia; order Carnivora; family Herpestidae; genus Suricata; species Suricata suricatta. Next base: position 76,113,382 of record NC_043705.1, on the reverse strand, counting down.
ATTACATAGTTAACATACTATAACACCTGAGTCAATAATAATCAATTAAAGAAGGGAAAGTAGGATAATTGTGTATTTGAATGTGAATTTGAATTTGATATGATTTTGATAGAGTAAGGTAGTAAGTCATAAAGTAATTATAAATTCACTAACATGGATTTTCTTCCCATATTCTATAATTAGATAAAAAACAATAATACATTACATAAAATATTAAATTTCATATGCTTAACCGAAAGTGTTACTGACTAGGTTAAGAAAGAAATCTTGCCATGAATTTAGGAATACTAATAAAACATCTACTTATCTCCCATGCATAGGAATATTTTAATTTAAAAAAGTAACCATATTCAAACTAATTAAAGCTTTCAGTTATGACATAAAGCTCGGCTTAATGCCCTAATGCACAGGCTAGCTGTGAAGTCCTTTAGAGAGGAAACTTTTTCATTTAGGCAATCCTTAAACCTAGCTCAGTCCTGGCACACTTTAGTTATTCAACAGCATAGACTAATAGACTAGCTGTCTCATCTGGAATTTAATATTAGCTTTCCCATCAAAGGAAGGAAATACTTCAAAGCAAGCAAGAGTGAATTAATGTTTCTATTCATCACAGATGTTTGGAAAATGTTAGCTTCTAAGAGTATCTTTTCCCAGTCACAGAGATTTTAGGTGGCAAAAAGAAAGGAATTCTATGGGAATTATTTTAGAAAAGTGAGCAAATTAGTTAGGAGATAGCATGGAATCTCTGTTGGGATGGGGCGGTAGCTAAACTAGGTGAGAGAAGGGTAAGTAGGGTAAGTAGGAGAGCCCAAGACTGTGGCCCTTATCTGCACAGTTGTGATGTTACCTCATCTTGGTTTTCAACCATCCTAGAGTCATAATAGAGAACTATTATAAAAGATGATGCTCACAGTAGTACACTAGGTCTCTAAGCAAATACAAGGTGAAAATAAAGTAGACATGGGAATAAAGAGTTGCAGGGAAACTCCATTGATAAGAAAAATGAGATTCTGAGCTGTCTAAGTGACTGGGTCTATGAAGCCTCTGACTCTTGGTTTCGGCTCAGGTTACAATCTCACAGTTCATTAGTTCAAGCCCCTCATGGGGCTCTGTGCTGACAGTCTGGAGCCTTCTAGGAACTCTGTCTCCCTCTCTCTCCCCCCCCTAAAAAATAAACAAACAAACAAACAAAGAAAAATAAGATGCTGAGAATGTTGTAGCAAAGGTAGAAAGAATTTTAATAACAAAATGGCATGTTAGAGAAAGTCAAATACTCAGAGAGTGAAAACAGAAAACATTGTTAGATTTGGATATTAAGGTCCTGTCAATGAATTTAAAGAAAGGAGTTCAGTAAACTCAAGATAGCAAAGCTAAATAAACAGGGGCTTAAAAATATAGTACATAACTATGAAGGGACAATGGTTCTTAATTCTGAAACCAAAATTTTGGCAACAGTGAAAGAGTGGTGAGACGTCTGTACATTAACAGGCTTCAGGGAAGAAGAGTTTGGTGATGAAAAGATTTAAGATGCTATAGATTAAGAAAAGAATGAGGGGAGGAGCCAAGATGGCAGAGAGGAAGGGAGCTCTGTAAACTTCGTCTGCCCCATCGATCGAACTGAGAAAGACATCACTCTCATCTGCAAGAGCGAAAGGAGAAAATACAGACTCCAGAAGGAAGAGAACCTGAAGGATACCTGAGTGAGTGAGTGCAAACTGGGGAGATTGGAAAACGGGCCAGCCCAGGATGGGCAGGGGAGACGGGAGCTCCAGCCCAATGCAGGGCAAGCAGGTGGAGCCTGAGAGACAAAGGGAAGAGACAGAGAGACTGAACACACTCATAGTACTGGGGAAGAGGTAAAGAACACTTAACTGCGCTTGGAGAGAGAAGCTCACTCCATAGATAACTGCTGGGTAGCCTAAATCCCGAACCCAGGTGGCGTAAGGGAAGGAAGAGCTTCCAGCCCAGCGCCATCTTGGCAAGGAGTTGGCGACCACTGCAGTGGCGGTGTCAGGGGTGCTCACTTCGACCTCGGTTTTGGGAGTGGGAGCACACACCTCATTTCCACGGCGCATCTCGCACCCAGCATTGGCCGCGCGAACCCTGAATCCCAGGTGCCAACAGGGAAAAAGTAGCCCCCACTTCTGCACGATCCCGGCAGAGAGTTGGTGGCGGTGGAGACCTGGGTGCGCGTGCAGGCTGCAGGAGCTCCCAGCTCATTTCCAGAAGCTCCCGGCACTACCTCGGCAACAGCTACGCCCTCATTCCTCCCCCAACGCTAACGCTATCCCTGCTGGGTGTTGGGTCTGTGACAGTGGGCACATACTTCACCTCCTGCTTCCCATCTCGCCCCAGGCAGGGGCAGCCGAAATCCCAGCCTGAGCCAAGACAAATTGATTCCTCCCCCTAAGAAGCCAGCAACCAAAACAAAAACATCTCATCTGTGGTAGCATAAAAAGTGCATGGACTGGAACTTTGAACCAAGGTGGGCCTGGAAAATACAACTCTGGCTCAACCACGGCAAAAGGAGATCGGACTCATTAGAGTGGCCTACAGTTCATAGTTCAGCAGAGCTTGGCATACGCCTGCCTATCTAATCTCTGTAGACATCAAGGCAGAGCCTCTGAGAGCAGCCTCCAAGACCTACCATACCAAACCAAACCTATCCACAAGGGGAAGCTGCTGGGGTTTTTTTTGTTTTTGGGTTTTTTTTTCAGTTGTGGGTTTGTTTTTTTTTTTTTTTGCTTTTTTTTGTATAATTTTTTTCTTTTCGCCTGTTTCTGTACGTATTTTTTTATTATTATTACTTTTTTTACTTAAATTTTTTAAAATTCTTACTGCTTATTTTCCTTTCCCCTTTTTCCCTTCTTTTTTTTCTTCTTTACCTTCTTGTAATCCAGATATATTCTCCTATATCTCATCCCTACCTATCCCCTCAACTGGTCATACACTTTTAGACTGTCCAATGTCCTTTGTTGTCTCTGACTCCCTTTATTATTTTTTTATTTTTTTATCTTTTTCTTTTCTTCTTCTCCTCTTTTCGTCTCTTTCCTCTCCATTCTCTTTATTTTCTTTACCCCTGTTAATGTGTTTGTTTGTTTGGTTTTTCTGTGCGTTTGTGTGTTACTGTTCCCTCTGTGTGTCTGTCTGTTTTCCTTCTTAGGGCTACACCAAGAAACAAGCCAAAGTGTGTATGACAGCGAGTCCCAAATATTGCAGAGTAGGGAAATAAAATATTCAAAGGCACAACAAGAGAAACTGAGAGACACCATTAAAAGAATATTTCCTGAAACGACAGGCCCTCGATAGTCAATAAACCTCCTTTAACAGAGAAATATTAACAGGTACACAGTGCACAATGAGCTTTCTAAAGGTG